>NC_079198.1:79563733-79891712 GCF_029499605.1 Hyla sarda
ATTGCACCATAAATGTTGAAATTTTAATTAAGCATGTATGTATCTATTTCACCAATTGTAAAATTAAAGGTCCAAGCCCAGAAGCATCATGAAGGCATGATAACCCCTTACATTGCACGATCAATCGCGAGATCGAGCAATAACAGGGGTGTGATGCCCTCAGATGTCCGGGGCTGCACGCGCGCTACACTGAATGGACCAGCATGTGTAATTAAGCATTAAGCATGTATCAGCTACTGCTAAACTTCCAAAAATTAAAGGCCCAAGGCCAGACGCATCAGTGAGGCAAGTAGTTCCTGAAAGACACAGTATGAGCCAGGAGCAGGCATTCACAGTACCCAAGAAGGTTTCATATTCCCTTACATTTAAAATCAATGTTGAAATTTGCATAAAGAATGCATTTAGCTACTGCTAAACATCCAAAAATTAAAGGGCCAAGGCCCGAAGCATCTGTGAGGCAAGTAGTTCCTGAAAGACACAGGATGAGCCAGGAGCAGGCAATCATAGTACCAAAGAGGGTTTCATAACCCTAAATGATAACCCAAGAGGGTTTCATAACCATAATTGGGAAGTATACTGGTTCTCAAGGTCTTGAGTGTGATAGAAATGTGTTATATGGTTTTGTCTGTGAATATGTAATGATGATAGTGGTGTTTATGAATAATTAAAGAGGGTGATAATAGGTGTTTGTATAAACTTGAGGGTATGTATATATATAATGAATAATTAAAGAGGGTGATGATAGGTGTTCCTGTATAAACTGGAGAATCTGTTTATGATGATCAGTGTATATGGGAGAGAGGGAAAAGTATGGGGGAGAAAAGTATCTTGATAGGTGTTTGTAAATGATTGGAGAGGGTGATGATAAGTGTTACTGAATAAATTGGAGAATATGCATGTATGTAATGAATATTTGTGATGATAGGTGTTTCTGTATAAACTGCAGGATGTGTGTGTATATATTGATCAATGTATAGAGAGAGAAAAGTATAGGGGAGAAGGATATGATTTAAGGAGAAAGTGGAAAGGGGGATGGTGAAAGAGAGATAGAGGATGGTGAAAATAAAAGAAAAGGCTCTTACTTGGATAGATAAAAGCATAGTTTATTTGTAATTTAATAATATAAAACAGGAAAAAACGCTGGGCCCTAGCGCTTATACTTTCCGCTGCCCCATTGCTAGCGCCGACAGCCAGGGGGAGAGAAGGGGCAGCGACACCCGTTGCCTCCCCCATCCCCGGTTGTATAATTACCTGTTGCCGGGGTCGGGTCCGCGCTGCTCCAGGCCTCCGGTGTGCATCCCCTGCGTCGTTGCTATGCGCTGCACGGCGCGACCCAATGACAAGTGGTGTCACTCGTAATTGCGTCTCGCAGCGCATAGCAACGATGCAGGGGACGGACACCGGAGGCCTGAAGCAGCGCGGACCCGACCCCGGCAACAGGTAATTATACAACCGTGGATGGGGGAGGCAATGGGGCAGCGGCATCGGCAATGGGTGCCGCTGCCCCTTCTCTCCCCCTGTCTGTCGGCGCCGCTACCCCATTGCCGATAGCCAGGGGGAGAGAAGGGGCAGCGGCAGGGCTCTAGGCCCCAGGAAAGGTAGGGGGAGAGAAGCCGGCAGCGACGGCCTCTCTCCCCCTGCCTTTCCTGGGGGCTTCTGCGGGGTCAGAAACAGTGTATCGGGGTATAAACATGCACACACACGCACCCTCATTTTACCAAGGATATTTGGGTAAAAAACTTTTTTTTACCCAAATATCCTTGGTAAAATGAGGGTGCGTGTTATAGGCAGGTGCATGGTATACCCCGATAAATATAGTACTTAGTGCTTATATGAGGGTATTACAATACGCTACACTACTCTTTAAACAGTATTTGTCTAGAACAGCAGCAGGTGATTACTCATGGCTGTCCTTTCACAGTATGTAGGCCCTTAACAGATTAACAGGTACAAGATGGTACACTACTTGGATGTATGTATACGGTATGCACTGATGAGTGCAGAAATATGCGCAACAATATGCAGAAAAAAATCTGTATTTTTCTAGAACACCAGCCGGTGAATACTATTGTTTGGACTTTGACAGTTTGTAGCCCCTTGACAGATTAACAGGTACAAAAAGGTACAATACTTGGATGTACGTATGCAGTATGCACTGATGAGGGCAGTAATATGCACAGCTACATGCAGAAAAAACTCTTTTTTTTTTTTTTAAACCCTCCCCGGTGAATACTATTGTTTGGACTCTAACAGTATGTAGCCCCTTGACAGATTAACAGGTACAAAATGGTACAATACTTGGATGTACGTATGCGGTATGCACTGATGAGGGCAGTAATATGCACAACTATATGCAGAAAAAACTCAGTTTTTTTTGTTTTGTTTTTAAACACCAGCCGGTGAATACTATTGTTTGGACTCTAACAGTATGTAGCCCCTTGACAGATTAACAGGTACAAAATGGTACAATACTTGGATGTACGTATGCGGTATGCACTGATGAGGGCAATATTATGTGCAACTATACTCAGAAAAAATAAGTATTTTTTAAAAACATCAGCAGGTGACTTTTTCCAGGAGTCAAGACTTCCCCTGTATCTAGACCTGTTACAGATACAGAATAGTAGACTGCTTTGATGTAGGCATATGATATGCACGTATGAGGGAAGACAAATGCACTACAGTCTGCTGAAAAATAATGTATTTGTGAACAGCA
Source organism: Hyla sarda (assembly GCF_029499605.1). Taxonomy (NCBI): domain Eukaryota; kingdom Metazoa; phylum Chordata; class Amphibia; order Anura; family Hylidae; genus Hyla; species Hyla sarda. Next base: position 79,566,450 of record NC_079198.1, read on the forward strand.
GCGGGACCCAACAGTGCAGCATCACACAAAAAAAACACAAAAAACAGGGATTAAACCCCTAAATTGCACCCTGTCACACATTTCTGAGCAGCAGATTATTTGTGGAGAAAAAAAACACTGAATTGCGCTGAAAAATGAGGTGATAAGATGGTTGATAAAGTTCAGGCAGCTTGGAGATCTGTATGAGGCAGCTGACAGCTATCTGCCCCTCTCTGCTGCAATGCTCAATAACGTGAATAGGAGGTTTAGCTATCAATGATCCTGCTCAGTGTGAACAGCAAAGCACTCTGCACTCCTGCCTTTCCCTAATGCTGATGTGAATACTATTTTTTGGACTTTGACAGTATGTAGCCCCTTGACAGATTAACAGGTACAAAATGGTACAATACTTGGATGTACCTATGCGGTATGCACTGATGAGGGCAGTAATATGTGCAGCTATACACAGAAAAAACTCAGCTTTTTTTTTTTTTAAAACACCAGCCGGTGAATACTATTGTTTGGACTTTGACAGTATGTAGCCCCTTGACAGATTAACAGGTACAAAATGGTACAATACTTGGATGTACGTATGCGGAATGCACTGATGAGGGCAATAATATGTGCAACTATACGCAGAAAAAAAAGTATTTTTTAAAAACATCAGCAGGTGATTACTTTTTCCAGGAGTCAAGACTTCCCCTGTATCTAGACTTGCTACAGATACAGAATAGTAGACTGCTTTGATGTAGGCATGTGTTATGCACGTATGAGGGCAGACAAATGCACTACAGTCCTCTGAAAAATAACATATTTGTGAACAGCAGCAGGACCCAACAGTGCAGCACCACAAAAAAAAAAAAAAAAAACAGGGATTAAACCCCTAAATTGCACTCTGTCACACATATCTGAGCAGCAGATTATTTGTGGAGAAAAAAAAAACACTGAATTGCGCTGAAAAATGAGGTGGTAAGATGGTTGATAAAGTTCAGGCAGCTTGGAGATCTGTATGAGGCAGCTGACAGCTATCTGCCCCTCTCTGCTGCAATGCTCAATAACGTGAATAGGAGGTTTAGCTATCAATGATCCTTCTCAGTGTTACAGCAAAGCACTCTGCACTCCTGTCTTTCCCCAATGCTGATGTGAATACTACTTTTTTGGACTTTGACAGTATGTAGCCCCTTGACAGATTAACAGGTATAAAATGGTACAATACTTGGATGTACCTATGCGGTATGCACTGATGAGGACAGTAATATGCGCAACTATATGGAGAAAAAAACTCAGTTTTTTTTTTAACCCCTTAAGGACGGAGCCCATTTTCACCTCTAGGACGAAGCCCTTTTTTGCAAATCTGACCACTGTCACTTTAAACATTAATAACTCTGGAATGCTTTTAGTTATCATTCTGATTCTGAGATTGTTTTTTCGTGACATATTCTACTTTAACATAGTGGCAGCAGCAAAGTGAAGGAGAAAATTCAAAATCTTAATTTTTTACACTCACATGTTCTTGTAGACCCAATTTTTGCATTTTTACAAGGGGTAAAATGAGAAAATGTATACTTATATTTGTAGCCCTATTTCTCTCGAGTAAGGACATACCTCATATGTCTACGTAAAGTGTTCAGCAGGTGCAGTAGAGGGCTCAGAAGCGAAGGAGCAGCAAGGGGATTTTAGAGAGTACGTTTTTCTGAAATGGTTTTTGGGGGGCATGTTGCATTTAGGAAGCCCCTATGGTGCCAGAACAGCAAAAAAAACACATGGCATACCATTTTGGAAACTAAACCCCTTGAGGAACATAACAAGGAATAAAGTGAGCCTTAATACCCCACAGGTGTTTCACGACTTTTGCATATGTAAAAAATAAAAATAACATTTTCACTAAAATGTTGGTTTTTCCCCCAAATTTCACATTTTTAAAGGGTTAATAGCAGAAAAGACCCCCCAATATTTGTAACCCCATCTCTTCTGAGTATGGAGGTACCCCATAAGTGGACCTGAAGTGCACTGCGGGCGAACTACAATGCTCAGAAGAGAAGGCATCATATTTGGCTTTTTGAGAGCAAATTTTGCTCGGGGGGCATGTCGCATTTAGGAAGCCCCTATGGTGCCAGAACAGCAAAATAGCCCCCAGATGGCATACCATTTTGGAAACTAGACCCCTCACAGAATGTAATGAGGGGTACAGTGAGCATTTACCCCCCCCCCCCCCCCCCACTGGTGTCTGACAGATCTTTGGAACAGTGGGCTGTGCAAAATTTTTCATTTTCACGGACCACTGTTCCAAAGATCCGTCAGACACCTGTGGGGTGTAAATTCTCACTGTACCCCTTCTTACATTCCGTGAGGGGTGTAGTTTCCAAAATGGGGTCACATGTGGGTGTGTTTTTTTTTTTGCGTTTTTCAGAACCGCTGTAACAATCAGCCACCCCTGTGCAAATCACCTCAAATGTACATGGCGCACTCTCCCTTCTGGGCCTTGTTGTGCGCCCCCAGAGCACTTTGCGCCCACATATGGGGTATCTCCGTACTCGGGAGAAATTGTGTTACAAATTTTGGGGGGCGTTTTTACCTTTTACCTCTTGTGAAAATGAAAAGTATAGGGCAACACCAGCATGTTAGTGTAAACATTTTTTTTTTTTTACACTAACATGCTGGTGTACACCCCAACTGTTCCTTTTCATAAGGGGTAAAAGGAGAAAAAGACCCCCAAAATTTGTTAGACAATTTCTCCCGAGTACGGCAATACCCCATATGTGACCCTATTCTGTTGCCTTGAAATACGACAGGGCTCCAAAGTGAGAGCGCCATGCGCATTTGAGGCCTGAATTAGGGACTTGCATAGGGGTGGACATAGGTATATTCTATGCCAGTGATTCCCAAACAGGGTGCCTCCAGCTGTTGCTAAACTCCCAGCATGCTTGGACAGTCAATTGCTGCCCAGAAATGCTGGGATTTTTTGTTTTGCAACAGTTGGAGGCTCCATCTCAGAAACACTGCCATACAATACGTTTTTCATTTTTATTGGGGAGGGGGGTGGTGGGGGGGGGGGCAGTGTACGTGTGTATATGTAGTGTTTTACTGTTTATTTTCTGTTAGTGTAGTGTAGTGTTTTTAGGTTACATTCACACTGGCGGCGGATTACACTGAGTCTCCCAATAGGAGTTTGAGCCGTGGCGGAAAATTTGCCGCAGCTCAAATTTGTAGCGGGGAACTCACTGTAATCCGCCGCCAGTGTGAATGTAGCCTGTACATTCACAAGGGAGGGGGGTCAAAACTACAACTCCCAGCATGCACTGACAGACCATGCATGCTGGGAGTTGTAGTTTTGCAACATCTGGAGGCACACTGGCTGGAAAACCTTGAGTTAGGTTCTATAACTCAGTATTTTCCAACCAGTGTGCCTCCAGCTGTTGCAAAACTACAACTCCCAGCATGTACTGATTGTGGAAGTGCATGCTGGGAGATGTAGTTATGCAATGGCTGGAGGCACGCAAGTACAACTCCCAGCATGCCAAGACAGCCTTATGCTGTTCCTGAATGCTTGGAGTTGTAGTTTTGCAAGATTTAGAGGGGTTCAGGTTGTAAATCACTGTCTAGTGGTCTCAAAACTGTGGCCCTCCAGATGTTGCAAAACTACAACTTGCAGCATGCCCAGACAGCAAACTGCTGTCTGGGCATGCTGAGAGTTGTAGTTTTGCAACATCTGGAGGGCTACAGTTTGAGACCACTTAGTGATCTACAACCTGAGCCCCTCTAAATATTGCAAAACTACAAGTCCCAGCATGCCCACACAGCAAACAGCTGTCTGGGCATGCTGTGAGTTGTAGTCTTGCAACATCTGGAGGGCCACGGTTTAGAGACCACTGTAAACTGTGGCCCTCCGGATGTTGCTAGGCAACAACTCACCTAGCAGGACCCGGATGTATTGCTGCCGCCGCCTCCGCCGCCGCACGTGGGGGAGGATCGCGCTCGGGGATCTGGGATCCAGGTAGGGACCTTCGGCGCCGACCTTCCCTGGACGGTTCCCCGTTTTGCCCGGACACCGATAGGTGGGCAAAGCGGGGGAACCGAACTTTAACCCCCCCTCCCCCGGTCTGCTATCGGTCGCTCGCTCGGCCGACCAATAGCAGGGATAGGAGGGGTGGCACCCCTGCCACCAAACTCCTATCCCTTCAGGGGGATCGAGGGTGTCTCGGACACCCCTGATACCACTTTTTTTCCGGGTCACCGGGTCACCAGTGACCTGTATGACCCGGAATCGCGCAGATCGCAGGTCTAAATTGAACTGCGATTTGTGCGCATCGCGGTCATGGGGGGGGGTCTCAGGACCCCCCTCGGCGATGTGCCGGGATGCCTGCTGTTAGATAACAGCAGTCATCCCGGCCCTATCACCGCTACCGGTGAAGCGGCGCTCCCGGAACCCAGCGACGTACATGTACGTCGCCGCGCGGCAAGTGACACGTCGCTCATCGTGAAGGGGTTAAACACCAGCCGGTGAATACTATTGTTTGGACTTTGACAGTATGTAGCCCCTTGACAGATCAACAGCACCACAGAAAAAAAAACAGGGATTAAACCCCTAAATTGCACTCTGTCACACAATTCTGAGCAGCAGATTATTTGTGGAGCAAACAAAAAAACACTGAATTCTGCTGAAAAATGAGGTGGTAAGATGGTTGATAAAGTTCAGGCAGCTTGTTGATCTGTATGAGGCAGCAAACAGCTATCTGCCCCTCTCTGCTGCAATAACGTGAATAGGAGGTTTAGCTAACAATGATCCTTCTCAGTGTGAACAGCAAAGTACTCTGCACTCCTGTCTTTCCCCAATGCTGATGTGACTAGCAGTTGCAGTGTAACGCTGTGGTATAAGCTATTCACACACACGCAGTCCCGTTCTCTCTATCTCTGAGTGCATAGACGAAATGAAGAGAGGCAAGATGGCTGCCGATTATATAGGGCTGTGACATCACAGGGGTCAATGAATCCCGCCTACCTTCATTCCCGCCGCTGTTTCCCGCCCTCTCATGTACTCACACGTGGATCCGCCATTTTAGGTCTCCAATAGCCTGGAACGCTGTAAAATGAAGTTTAATTAAGTGATTTGCGCAATCGAATCGCGGCGAAATTCGCATTCGTTGTAAATCGAATATTTCATGAAATTCGTAACGAATTTGGGTTTGTCAGCTTCGATTCGCTCATCTCTACTTATAAAGTTTACAATTATTTACATGCTTCGAAAACTAGCCACCAGGGAGAATTTGACATCTTGCGTACATTTTAAATACACACATATTTAGGACCCCTTCGAGATCAGAGAACAAAACCACTTTTGTAAAATGTACCAAGTGCACGGACTCTGGATATATACTAGATCAATGACTCTGAATTTGTTTTGGGGCTAGAGTACATGAAAGGACATACTTATAGATGATCGCAGCTGGGGTTCCAGCTCTTCTACTTTTGTAAATGACTTTTTCTACTGAGCTGGCTTTAGGTTTATATACAGAAAGTCCATGATGGACAGAATATCAATTAGCCTATTCTGCTGTTGTAAGTGTCCACTTCTGGGCCCCTAATAAATTCACATTTTCAATATGTTTGATGTGTACATGGATAAACGTGAGCTAGTAACGTGTAGATTGGTGATATAGAAAGTTTCAAGCAAGAACATTCAATTGCTTGATCATCAGCTTTATAAAAGGGCCATTACATATTTAATGCTTGACTTGGCTATTCTACATCTAGCATTAGAGTTGAGCGAATTGAATCGATCGAATCCGAATTTGTTACGAATTTCCTGAAAAATTTGATTTGTAACTAATCCAAATATCGCCGCGATTTGAGAAAACGAATTGCTTCATTAAACTCCATTTTGTGCGGTTCAGGCCAGAGGATCTAATATGGCGGATACACGTGTGAGGACATGGGGCAAGGAATTCTGGGAGGGCGGAAATGCAACTAGGCGGGATCACCCTGAATCACATGCAGCAAGCAGCCTATCAGCAGCCAGCCCAGTGATGTTACAGCCTTTTATATTCGGCAGCCATCGCTGAAGACAGGCATTACTGGGATTTTTTCCTGAGAGCTTGTGTTACTGAGAAAAAAGATCTTTACAGTGGCAACCCACGTCACTGCAGGCAGGCAGATAAACAGGGACAGTAGAGAGAGAGAGTACACTTTATGTTGTACTGCGGTGTATTACTCTAAAGCTAATAAGGGACGGCCATCACGCCCCCTCCCATAGACATGAATGGAGATTTTTTAATAAAATTTTTATTTAATGTATTTTAATTTCCATTTGTTTTTATTTTTAAAAATCCTTTTTTTAGAGACCCATTGGAGGGCAAGTCTGGTGCCAGCAGCCATGGTAATTCCAGCTCCAAGTAGTGGAAGTGTTAAGATTTTTGAGTAGAAGAAAATTACAAATCTGGAAAAAAAATTTGAAACCAACATTAATCTCAGAGTTCCCCTTGTCAACCTTTTAAGGACGCAGGGCGTACCTGTACGCCCTGCGCCTGGTCCTGTTCTATAACGCTGGGTCACGGTGGGTCATGTGGGTCGGTCCCAGCAGTTATTGAAAGCCGGGACACTGGGCTAATAGCATTCGGCTCCGATCGCTGTGCCGCACGCTATTAACCCTTTATACGCAGCATTCAAATTTGATTGCCGCGTCTAAAGTAACAAAAGTACACTCCAGGCAGCTCAGTCAGGCTGATCGGGACCAACGAGAGCGGAGGGTCTGTTACCTGCCTCCGGCACGTCTGATTGGCGATTGATTGCTCCAAGCCTGAAATCCACGCTTGAGCAATCGACCGACGATAACACTGATCATTGCCATGTTAATGCATGGCAGTGATCTGTGTAGAAGATCAGTGTGTACAGTGTTATAGCCCCTAGAGGGGGCTATAATATTGAAAAAAAAAAAGTGTGAAAAAAAGTTAATAAAGATCATTTAACCCCTTCCCTAATTTAAGTAAGAATCACCCCCCTTTTCCCATTTAAAAAAAATAAAACTGTGTAAATAAAAATAAACACATGTGGTATTGCCACGTGCGTAAATGTACGAACTATAAAAATATAACTAAACCTCCCGGTCAATGGCGTACAAGCAAAAAAATTCCATATTCCAAAATAGTATAATTTTGGTCACTTTTTATATCATGAAAAAAATTTATAAAAATTGATCAAAAAGTTTGATCAATACAAAAATTGTACCACTAAAAACTTCAGAACACGTTGCAAAAAATGAGCCCTCGTACCACCCCCCTACGCATAAAAATAAAAAAGTTATAGAGGTCAAAGTATGACAATTTAAAACATATTCATTTTCGTTCATGTAGTTATGATTTTTTCCAGAAGTACAACAAAATCAAACCTATATAAGTAGGGTATCATTTTAATTGTATGGAGCTACAAAATAAAGAAAAGGTGTTATTTTTACTGAAAAATACACTGCGTAGAGACGGAAGCCCCCAAAAGTTACAAAATGGCATTTTTTCTTCAATTTTGACAAACATTGAATTTTTTTTCTGTTTCGCGGTGGATTTTTTGGGAAAAATTACTGATGTCACTGCAAAGTAGAATTGGTGACGCAAAACTGGAATTTTAGGTGCAAAATTGAAAGGGTTATGATTTATAAAATGTAAGGAGGAAAAATGAGTCCTTAAGGGGTTAAACAACCTCACTCAGGTTTATGGAACGGACTGTTGCCGAAATTTCTACAACTTAAACTGCCCCCCTTTTATATCCACCCTTGATGACATTGTCACCTATAATACTATCTCTTTTTTTATCGCCCTTTTATCACAGATTTGTATTTTTTTAAGTTTGTATTTTTTGCACTTGCATGTTCCGTAATCAGGGCTGTAGCTCCCAAGAGGCGAGTGAGGCAATTGCATCAGATGCGCTGTTGCAAGGGGGTGCAGTGGCCAGAGCTGCATTGGCCCTGGCCGCTGCACCTAATTGCACAGGGAGTCCAGCATACATTACACTGAGGCATTGATTCCCAACTGGGGTGCGAGGACACTCTGGTGGGAAATATGGTGCTAAAATGTTTTGATTTTCCTGCCCAGGCCTAGGCACCTGTGAGTCACAGGCGTGTAGGCCGGGCGGGAGGGAAGTGTTGGGACGGGTGATGCTGCAGCGCTAATCCTTGTGTATCCTCCCTCTCCTGTGGAGCAGCTCGGGACTCTGGATTCTCCTTTGTCCCTCAGCAGAATGATGGGGAGGGAGGGAAAGAGCAAGGGCGGTGCTGACAGAGGCCTACTCAGCTTCAGGTAGTGCACCTTCATCCCTTGTAACCCCTCTGTCACCCCTGGACACCCCTGTTATCCCGTACACCCCTCTGTCACCCCTGTAACCCTTCTGTCACCCCTCTAAACCCCTCTGTCACCCATGTACACCCCTCTGGAAGCATTGTGTGTGGGTGAGGCAGGAGGCATTGTGTGTGGGGAAGGCTGGATGAATATGGGTAAGGTAGGAGGCATTTTGTGTGCTTGGGGGTGGAGGGGCTGGAGGCATTTAAGTGAGGCTAGAAACATCAGATTGCTTATTTCATTTTGCAGAGGCCTTGTTAAAAATGAAAGAAGCAAGCTGATTGCTTGCCATGGGCAACTGGGCAACTTTTCCTCTGCACAGGTTTTGATAAATCTCCCCCCTTGTGTGTTGTAGAAAGGCTGGTGGCATTGTGTTTGGAGGAGGCTGGAGTCATTTGTGGGGAAAAGGGGAGGATAATGCTGGAAAAGTGCAGAGCCTAATATGTTTGTGTTGCAGGTACTGCCCTAAACAGTTTGGGCTGGAACAGATTATCATGATGTCCTGGGCCAGATGGGGAAGAAAAAAAAAGAGAATGACTCTGATCCGTGTATATGTCATTTGTATGTCGCTGCATAAAACCGTAATGTAATCAACATAAGAAACAAATTAAAAAATAATTTGGTAGGGGTGGCCTGCAAAATTTTTTTTTTTCTGAGGAGTGCGCAATCTTTTGTTCTTGCCTTGGGCTCAAAAGGATCTAGCTACAGCTGTCTGTTTCCCCTCTGTCTCCCAAGTACACCCCTCTGTTTCCCCTCTGTCACCCATGTACCCCTCTGTCATTTCTCTACACCTATTCACCCCTGTTCTCCTTTACACCTGTAAAAGGGGTCAAGCTCCCTACCGTGGGTCCTACATATTGCCAACATATAAAAAATTAATCGTTAAGGGTGTGTTGCTGTCTTTTTTTTTCCAAGGGGTACTCCAAGCCAAAATGGGGGGGGGGGCACAATTTTCTGTTCTTGCCTCAGGAGCAAAAAAGAGCTAGCTACAGCTCTGTCTGTAATGCACATCATGTAACAATGTTTAGCACTTCTCTAATCATCTGTTAAAAGAGCCTTGTAGTTTGCAGACTTATTTATAAAAAGTGACTTGTAAATGTCATAATCATAATCATAATTTAACATTCTAATAGGCTATAGATAACTTAACACGTATTTACATAAATAAAAAGCTACACAGCTGTCTGGATTGGAGTGTGAATGTGGAAGATTCGTAGGATAGCTTGAATATGAAGAGTGCTGTGGAAGTGACAATAATGTGAAGAAAGTCTTACAAAAACATCATAGGTGTCCAAAGCCATTAAATCATTTAATTAAAGTGCTGATTTGACTCTAAGTAAGGTATGTGTTTATAATGTGAAAGTGTCAAAAATTTTTATCGTGTTTCATTCAGGCTTCAGTTTTCGAGAACATTTGACGTTTTTAGACTTTGTTTAAAGGCGTTTTTTTAATTTATGAAAAGCGATTAGTAATTTTTTTTATAATCTATATATATATAAAACTCAACATGTGTGTATGTATGTGTGTATGTATGTGTGTGTGCGTGTGTGTGTGTGTGTTTGTGTGTGTGGGTATATATGTGTGTATGTTCCAGCATCACGTTCAAACGGCTAAAGATATTAACATGAAACTTGGCACACATGTTACTTATATGTCAACAACAAACATAGGATAGGTGATTTAACCCTTACCCACCCCGATTTGCCAGGAGCGGAGTTTATGTTTAAAGTCCCATACAAGTCAATGGGAAATAAATGTTACTGCATAACTTCCAAACGGCTGGAGATATTTCGATAATACTTGGTCACATGCTACTTATATGTCCACTTAAAATATAGGATAGTTAATTTAACCCTTAACTACCCCCATTTGTGAGGGTCAGGGTTTTTGTGTAAAGTCCCATGCAAATCAATGGTAAATGTATGTTCCCCCATAACTTCCTTACGGCTGGAGATATTTCAATACCTGGTACACATATTACGGGTCGTATAGGAGGTCAGGATAGGAGGTCAGGATAGGAGGTCAAGATAGGAGGACGGGATAGGAGGATGGGATAGGAGGACTGATGGACTGGATAGGAGGTCGGGATAGGAGGACGGGATAGGATGTTAATATAGGAGGTCGAGATAGGAGGTTGGGATAGATGGACTTGATAGGAGGACTGGATAGGAGGTTGGGATAGGAGGTCGAGATAGGAGGTTGGGAGAGGAGGTTGGGATAGGAGGTCGAGATAGGAGCACAGGATATGAGGACAGGATAGGAGGTCAGGATAGGAGGTCGAGATAGAAGGTTGGGATAGATGTATTGGATAGGAGGACGGGATAGGAGGTTGGGATAGGAGGTCGGGATAGGAGGTCGGGAAAGGAGGTCGAGATAGGAGGTCGGGATAGGAGGTCGGGATATGAGGTTGGGATAGGAGGTCGAGATAGGAGGTTGTGATAGGAGGTCAAGATAGGAGGACGGGATAGGAGGTCGGGATAGGAGGTCGAGATAGGAGGTCAAGATAGGAGGACAGGATAGGAGGATGGGATAGGAGGTCGGGATAGGAGGTCAGGATAGGAGGTCGGGATAGGAGGACGGGATAGGAGGTTGGGATAGGAGGTTGGGATAGGAGGTCAGGATAAGAGGACAGGATATGAGGACAGGATGTGAGGATGGGATATAAGTTCGAGATATGATGAAGGGATAGGAGGTCGGGATGTGAGGACAGGATATGGGGTTGGGATATGAGAACAATATATGAGGATGGGATATGAAGTCAAAAGCTTCCTCCTTTGTTTATTTTCCTCCGCAACAAGGATTAGGAAGGAAAAACCGGGCAACACCGGATATTCAGCTAGTATTTAATATAATTTAAATAAATAATTGCTATACATACTGTAAAAGCCAGGTAAGAAGTCCAGAATGGAAGGTAACTCTTGCCACTACATTCTCATGGCATGAAGGAGATTTCCAAAAGAATCTGCATGTCATACTGAATAACTATTATTTCACTAACCCAGCACACTCCCTTTGCATGTTACAGCAAGGCAAAGTGTTCAACACTCCCTATTGATGTTTTCTGTAACCAGGGAATAGCCGTTTTTAATAGCGATTCGCCGCAAATTAATTTGGATCAAACCAATTTTTTTTCTCTGAAAATTCGGCAAATCGGCGGGATCAAATTTTTCAAAAAATGTGCTCATCTCTATCTAGAATAATAAGTAGTCCCATCAGGACAATTCCTGTCAATATGCTCATTGAGCCCCCTCCATGAGCTACAATGGAAAACCATTCATAAACAGGAAGGGTAATGCATAGTTTCCACAATTATTATTATTATTATTATTAATATTATTATTATTATTAAAACAATGGTACAAATTTATGAAAACCATCCAAATCTCAAAGTGTAATTTAAAACTAGAAAAACTAAAAAATGAGCCAAAGTATATTATGTTATTTTATAGAATAGAAAGTCTAAGAATTGAACCAATCTTTCAAACAGCATGATATGTTTTGATACATCTGGTCCTTTTTTTTTAGAATATCTAATCTAAATTTAGACCAACTAATAGTTGACTTAAAGGGAGTTTGTTATCAGAAAATTACCTCTTGCTTAACCCCTTAAGGACACAGTTTTTATTTTTTTATTTTTGCACTTTCGTCTTTTCCACCTCACCCTATAAACAACATAACGCTTTAAATTTTCCACCTACAGACCCATTTGAGGGCTTGTTTTTTGCAACACCAAGTGTACTTTGTAATTACATCAATCATTTCACCGCAAAATTTACGGCAAAACAAAACAAAATATTTGTGGGGAAAAATGAAAAAGAAAAACTAAATTTTGTAACTTTTAGGGACTTCCAATTCAACGCAGAGCAATTTTCAGTAAATTTACACCTTATCTTTATTCTGTAGGTCCATATGGTTACAACGATACTCAAATGATATAGATTTTCGTATGAAAATTAGCATGTTATGAAATGTCCTCTTCTGACCCCTATAATATTTTTATTTTACCATATAGGGGGATGCTTGAGGGGTCATTTTTTTGTGCCATGGTCTGTAGTTTTTATTGGTACCACTTTTGTTTTCATGGGACCTTTTGATTGCTTTTTATAAAAAAAATAAAAAAAATTAGCATATACAAAGTGAGCAAAAATACACAATTCTGGAATTTGGTACTTTTTACGTATACACCATTGACCATGTGGTTTAATTAAAGAGGCACTGTCATTGTTAAAAACTTTTCATATATTGCAGGACTCATTATAATATGACATTTCACAATATACACCTGTTAAAAAAAATTTTAATTTTCACCTGGAATTCAAGCTCAAAATAGCCACCACTAGATTTTAAAGCATACTGGATACTAGCCGAAAAGCATACCAGTATCCAGTATAGGAGATTTCTATTGTGTATGTTAAACTACAGATAAAGGATGTGTGGACATGCTGGGAGCTGTAGTTTTAAAACAGCTGGAGGCAACACTGCTCTAACACAATTATTTACAAACATTGCAGCTTTAGTTGTTACTAAACTACAACTCCCAGCATTCTGAAATAGTCAAAGCTTTCTCGGACTCCTGAATGACAAAGAAGTTGATCAGACATTCAGGAGTCTGTGAAAGATGAATGACACACATAGTGACAGCTATGCTGATTGCATCCAGCTTTACTAGGAGAAGATAAAACAGGACCATGTATTCATAAAAATGCTGTACTTTTATCTAAAAAATCCTTGCACTAATTTTATAAAGACCTATTCTTATATTTATACATTTTATCCTGTTATGAATTCACCATAATGTCTTCTGATTACTGCAGGCAAGCTCCAAGTATCTTCCTCTGACACATGACACAGCATAAAACCAGAGAGGAAAGGGTTACAGAGTAGAGAGTACTGATTGGCTGACTGCACAGGCTTGCTCCTGTGAGGGAGACAGACTGACACGCCCCCTCCAGCTTGCACAATGAAAAAGTAACTCACCAGCAGAGAAATGCTTATATCTCTGGATATATAGGTCAGAGACACATAAAAATTGTATGCACATGATCAGGATTGGGTCCTGAGTAACATATCACTTTTTTTTCTTTTTTTTACACTATGACAGGTACGCTTTAACATTATATTTGTATAGTTCGTACATTTACCACATATGTTTATTTTTGTTACATATATTTTAGTTTTTTAATGGGAAAAGAGGGGTGATTCAAACTTTTATTAGGGAAGTGGTTCGATCACATTTTTTTACTTTTTTTAAAAACTTTTTTTCACAATTTTTAGTCCCCATAGGGGACTATTACCGGCAATCCTTAGATTGCATACACTGTTTAATCACTTAGGGACCATGGGCATACAGGTACGCCCTGACGCCCTGGTACTGTACGCCCGTGGGAGATTCTGTCCCCGACGCACGCCGGGCAGGGACCGGGATGCCTGCTGATATCTATCAGCAGGCATCCTGTGCAAATGCCGCCCAAATCGCCAGTGAATTCACACCGGCAATTTGCGGCGATTCTGGTCATACCGTTATATATATAAAAGTTACACCAAGCACACACACAGAGGCGGTTCAAGGATATTTGGAAATGCCTGCATTACACTAATAATGCAGCATGTCCCCCCCCCCCCCCCGAAGTGATCCCGCCTATGACCGGCTTTACAAAGTGAGGCCGGTCATTGATCACTTTGTGGCCAAATCTTTGGAGGCCTACGTACCCCTCAGGGAGCCCTCGGCAGATGAGTCTCTTATTAGTTTTAAGGGGAGACTCATCTCCCGCCAGTATATTCCCTCAAAGCGGGCACGGTATGGCGTGAAGCTCTATAAACTTTGTGAGAGTACATCCGGGTGCACATACAAGTATAGAGTATATGAGGGATGAGATTCCCGTTTTCAACCCCCAGATTGTTCCCCCACTCTGGGTGTTAGCGAGAAAATTGTTTGGGACCTTGTGCACCCATTGCTGGATAAGGGTTATCACCTTTACGTGGACAACTTTTATACCAGCATCCCTCTCTTCACATCCCATGCCGCCAAATCCATGTCCGATTGTGGGACTGTGCGGAAGAACCAGAGAAGCCTCCCTCTAAATTTGATCCTGACACCTATGCCCAAGGGTGAGTCCCATGCCCTTACCCATGAAAACCTGTTGCTGGTCAGGTATAAGGATAAGAGGGATGTCCTTATGCTGAACACAATTTATGGTAACGGCAGCTTATCTGTCCCTGTGCGAGGTACCACAACAACGGTCCTCAAGCCTGATTGTATTCTGGGCTACAATCAGTATATGGGGGGGAGTTGATCTCTCTGATCAAGTCCTCAAGCCATACAATGCAATGTGCAAAACATGGGTATGGTACAAAAAAGTTGCGGTCTACTTGGTACATACTGTTGCCATGTATAACTCTTTTGTTCTGTCCCAGCACGCTGGCAACACAGGGACATACCTTCACTTTCAAGAAGAAGTCCTAAAGGCCCTGATCTTTGGTGACCGGGAAGAGCAGGCCGGAGTTCCCAAGGAACTGAAATAGACACTGTCAGATACAAAAACTTTTGATATGTCATAAAGCATGCAAAACCAATAGGTGTTGCAATTGCTTTCATTAGAAAATTTTCAGTATTTCATACTGAAAAGGCCAGTCAAACAACTGCCCCCCCCCCCCCAGCCTGCTTGGACACAAACTAGTCCTGATGTGTCCATGCATCATCACCTAAGTCATGGACACACTCAGCTGGAGGAAAAAGCCTCCCACCGTTAGCTTGTGTCCTGCTACTGTCAGTGAGGACAAGTTAGGAGTTGTAGTTTTGCTAATGCTAGGGGAGATGTGAGCAGACAGATGTGAGACCTGCACATTGAGGCCCCGCCCCCTCCCTTTGAGAGGAATTCAGACTAGTGAGCTTAATTAAAAGTGAAATAAAAAAATAAAAATAAAGGTGCTAGAAACATAAAAATTTGATGTACATGATCAGGATTAAGTACTGAGTAATATATTAAAAAATATATTTTTGTTGGATCTGACGGGTATGCTTGAAGTTATATGTGCCTGGATTGTCCCAGGCCAACACTTTCCAGGTGAAGTACCCCACAATGGAAATAAGGGACGATCCCAAAAAAAAATGCAGAGAGTGTCACAAGAGGGGGATACGGAAGGACACCACCACTCAGTGTGACACTTGCCCCGATCCAGGCATCTGCATTAAAAACTGCTTCAGGGAGTATCACACTTCCATGCAGTACTAAATTTTTACATTTCATTTTCATTTTCATTAATTTGACCCCAATGTACCAAGTCCAGAGTACATTCCAAGTTTTAACCCCATAAACCACTAAATTGCCCCAAAAAACTTTGTTATAAAAAAAAAAATTATAAGACCTCTGGGGGTATTTTTTTCCAAAAATAGTTCATGAGTCACTGAGTCACTATCATTGGGGACCTTTTTATGTTGCCTCAAATACCCAGCGCTCTCTCTCCACCTGAGTGGGGTGGGCATTTGAGGCAACAGGTTAGGGACAGCAACACGCATCACATTCCAAGAGGGATGATTCAGAGCATAGGGTTTGGGGTGCGCATATTTCTTAGTTTTGGCTATGCTCTGGGTCATCATTCTGGGAACATAACCTGTTTTATGATTTCACTTCCCACTGTACCCCATTTTAGTAATTTACCCTATGTAACGCTCCTTGAGGGGATCCTGCTGTTCTGGCTCTATAGGAAGCTATGTAAAGCTCAAGGCCCCTGACTGCGCTCCTGCTCTTCCAAGACCGGTGTGCATCCGCAGAGCTTTTTATGCCCAGATTTGAGGTATACACTTACTCCAAAGAGATGTATTTACAAATTTACGGTGACACGGTGACATTTTCTCCTTTTACTACTTGTGAAAATGAAAAGTTTGGGGTAACCCCAGCATTTTAGTGTAAAAAATGTAATTTGTCCTTTTCACATCCCACTTTAATGAACATTTATCAAACACCTGTGGGGTGTTAAGACTCACTGTACCCCTTGTTATGTTCCTTGAGGGGTGTAGTTTCCAAAATAGTATGCCATGTGTTTTTTTTTCCTGTTCTGGCACCATAGGGGCTTCCTAAATGTGACATACCCCCCCCCCCCCATTTCAGCAAAATTTGCAAATGTGACTCCTTCTCTTCTGAGCATTATAGTACGCCCGCAGTGCACTTGACGTCCACACATGGGGTACAAATGTTGCGGGCATTTTCTCCAATTAACCATTATAAAAATTAAAAATTTTGGAAAAAAAACAGCATTTTAGTAAAAAATGTATTTACACATCCAAAGTCGTCAAACACCTGTAGGGTGAAATAGTATGCTATGTTTTTATTTTTAATTTTTTTTGCCGTTCTGGCAGCATAGGGGCTTCCTAAATGGGACATGCCCCTCAAAAACCATTTCAGCCAAATTTGCTTTCCAAAAGCCAAATGTGACTCCTTCTCTTCTGAGCATTGTAGTGCGCCTGCAGTGAACTTGACGTCCACACTTGGGGTATTTTCATACTCAGAAGAGATGGGGTTTCAAATTTTGGGGGGCATTTTCTCCTATTACCCCTAGTAAAAATGTAAAATTTGGGGGAAAACCAGCATTTTATTAAAAAAAAAAAAAAAAAAAAATCATTTACACATCCAAATTTTACGAAAAGTCATCAAACACCTGTGGGGTGTTACGGTTCACTGTACCCCTTGTTACGTTCCTTGAGAGGTGTAGTTTCCAAAATAGCATGCCATGTTGGGGGATTTTGCTGTCCTGGCACAATGGGTGCTACCTAAATGGGAAATGCCCTCAAAAATCATTTCAGGAAAATTTGTTTTCCAAAAGCCAAATGTGACTCCTTCTCTTCTGAGCATTGTAGTGCGCATGCAGTGCCCTTGACATCTACACTTGGGGTATTAGCATACTCAGAAGAGAAGGGGTTACAAATTTTGGGGGGCATTTTCTCCTATTACCTCTTGTAAAAATGTACATTTTGGAGGAAAATCAGCACCTTTGTGAAAAAAAAAAATTATTGATACATCCAATTTTAACAAAAAGGTTGTCAAACACCTGTGGGGTGTTAACGCTCACTGGACCCCTTGTTACGTTTCTTGAGGCGTGTAGTTTCCAAAACAGCATGCCATGTGTTTTTTTTGTTTGTTTTTTGCTGTTCTGGCACCATAGAGGCTTCCTAAATGTGACATGCCCCCCAAAAATAATTTCAGAAAAATTCACTCTCCAAAATCCCTGTCAGGAGCTGTGCTCCGGCCACAAGCTCTGTTCGTGATCGCAGTGTCCCGGGGTCCCCGTCTGTTGGCGGGGAAGGGATTCGCATTGCGGGACATGCCCGCATGCGAATCCCAGCCCGTCACTTACCCCATTCTGCTGCGTCCCCGTCTCCTAGGACATGCGCGCGGCGGAGCTCTGAAATTAAAGGGCCAGTGATCAGATAATTAGTCCTTGCGCCTGACACCAAATTATAAGTTCCCGCACCTCCCACACCCCCCTTCTGGATCTTCAGTGCACTTTGCCATAGAGAAAGCTTTCCCATTGCCTGTTTTGCCTACCCTTGTTACCAGACTTGCTTGCAATGTTTTTTAACTACGAACCTTTGCCACCTGCCTTGACCTTCTGCTACGTTGACTACGCCTCTGTCTCATCCTCCTGTACCTCGCCTTGCCCAGTACCTGGGTGGATGAGCCGTATCGGGGGTAGCGTCCTGGGTGTTGCCTGCCGCAGCACATCCATCCTGCCTTGCGGCGGACTCTGGTGAAGACCAGTGGCACCTTAGACTCCGCTCCCCGATACGCTCCGATTCATCAGCCGCACAGGTAGAGGATCCACTTCCTGCTCCGTGACATCCACATCCAGGTCGTGACAATCCCATTGTCACCCCTTCCTTTCTGAGCCTTGTAGTGTACCCGCAGAGCACTTGACATACACATATGAGGTATTTCCTTACTTGAGAGAAATTGGGTTTCCAATTTTAGGAAGATTTCTCTCCTTTTACCCCTTGTAAAAATTCAAAAACTGGGTCTACAAGAACATGCGAGTGTAAAAAAGAAGATTTTGAATTTTCTCTTTCACTTTGCTGCTATTCCTGTGAAACAACTAAAAGATTAACACACTTACTGAATGTCATTTTGTAATACTTTGAGGTGTGCAGTTTTCAAAATGGGGTCATTTGTGGGGTATTTCTAATATGAAGGCACTTCAAATCCACTTCAAAACTGAACTGGTCCCTGAAAAATTCCGATTTTGAAAATGTGAAAAATTTGAAAATTGCGGCTGAACTCTGATGTCTTCCAAAAGTAAAAACATGTCAACTTTATGATGCATACATAAAGTAGACATATTGTATATGTGAATCAATATATAATTTATTTGGAATATCTATTTTCCTTATAAGCAGAGAGCTTCAAAGTTAGAAAAATTCTACATTTTACATTTTTTCATCAAATTTTGGGATTTTTCACCAAGAAATGATGCAAGTATCGATAAAAATTTACCACTAACATACAGTAGAATATGTCACGAAAAAACAATCTTGGAATCAGAATAAAAAATAAGAGCATCCCAGAGCATTGAATGCTTAAAGTGACAGTGGTCAGATGTGCAAAAAATGCTCTGATCCCTAAGGTGAAAATGGGCTTGGTCCTTAAGGGGTTAATGCTGTGCCATAGCATAGCATTGATCAGAGTTATTGGTGCTGCTGAGGCTGACTGGAGCCTTGAAGAACCGATTGGACTTCGAGAAGGCAGGTATGGGCCCTCTCACCATCCTCTCAGCTGCGGAATCTGAAGGCGCTATATAAATAAAATTATTATTATTATTATTATTATTGGGACATCACGATTTCCCACAATGATCGCAATCAGCTCTGCTGAGTTGCCGGGAGTGTGTTTTTGGCATTTCGGCATCTTAGACACCACAGTCAACTTTTATTGCAGCATCTAAAGGTTTATTGCAGAGCATAAGCCCAATTGCCGGTGTTTGGCACTATCTGCGGGTCCTGGCTGCTGATAACGGATATGAAGCGAGCTCATAGACCTGCCGCATGGCCATTAAAGGGTTAAATCAAGTTGTTATGTTAAATCTATTTTTTTTTTTCATTTTGCAATCTATATTTTTTTGATAATCCTAAAATCTTGCAGTTTCCATTCAGGCCACTAGGTCTTAAAGGGAACCCATCATGAGATTTTACCCTATATAATGCTTGTCAATGCGTTATATAGGGTAAAATCTTTATCCTCACCATCCCTGGGGGACGATCCTGCCCCAGGGATGGTGAGGATATGAACTTATAAACTAGTCACTGCCACGCACGTAAGTAGTCCCCTGAGCTCCTCTCACCTAGTCCCGTTCTTCGGCCGGCAGCGATGCCCCCTCCGCTTGATTGACGGGCTGCGTCATCGCTCTGCTCCGTCTTTTCAGTGAGCAGAGCGATGGCGCGGCCGTCAATCAACCGGTGGGGACGTCGCTGCTGGCCGAAGAACAGGACTAGGTGAGAAGAGCTCCCCAACCAGGGGACTACATACGGGTGCGGCGGTGACTAGTTTATAAGTTCATATCCTCTCCATCCCTGGGGGCCGGAGTGTCCCCCGGGGATCGTGAGGATAAAGATTTTACCCTATATAACGCTTTGAGTGTTATATAGGTTAAAATATGAAGATTGATTCCCTTTAAATTAAGCTGAGACTTCCTCTTCTGCACAGATCGTTTCCCAGTAATACCTTGCTCCTCAAGAGCACAGTAAAAGGTGACACCGGTAATGTGATAACACTGAATCCAACACCAATCACAGCAAAGATCAACATTCCCCTTCATTTCCCTTTAGAATGACCTCTGTAATGGTATCTGGATCTAGTCAGAAAAAGAAAATCTAGATGACACATTCCTTTTAACTGTGCCAGCATCTTGTGCCATAATTTTGGTGTATTTTTGGCACACTTTTACTGAGACCACACCCATTTCCTGTCAACCCACACCCCTTTTCTGACAAAGGGGAAAAATTCACAATCAATGTGCATAGTTTTTTTTTTTTGGCACAAATTACTGCAGAATTCTGAAGCATTTGTGATACTAAATCTGCCACAATATGTTTAATTATATTGGTTAGAATCAATTTAAAAGGATCAGAGAGTTTTGTATTTTCAAAGTTTTGCACATCTCCATGGATTATAAAGATTTAAAAGTAGATGTACTCTAAGGTCCTAATTTTTTTTTATCAACTTTTTATTGATTTTAACAAGAGAACAGTGAACAAAATAAACATAGAAAGGATTCCAAAAGTGTCTATGAAACAATCAAGATGGTAGCATTAGGATAAGGGAATGTGAAGGGTAGGAAAAGGAATTCTGGAGGGATGGGGGGGGGCTACATCAGTATACAGGGTGGGCTATTTATATGGGGATATTAACTTCCTGTTTGTGGCACATTAGTATATGTGAGGGGGGAAACTTTTCAAGATGGGTGGTGACCATGGCGGCCATTTTGAAGTTGGCCATTTTGAATCCAACTTTTGTTTTTTCAATAGGAAGAGGGTCATGTGACACATCAAACTTATTGGGAATTTCACAAGAAAAGCAATGATGTGCTTGGTTTTAATGTAACTTTATTCTTTCATGAGTTATTTACAAGTTTCTGACCACTTATAAAATGTGTTCAATGTGCTGCCCATTGTGTTGGATTGTCAATGCAACCCTTTTCTCCCACTCTTCACACACTGATAGCAACAACGCAGGAGAAATGCTAGCACAGGCTTCCAGTATCTGTAGTTTCAGGTGCTGCACATCTCGTATCTTCACAGCATAGACAATTGCCTTCAGATGACCCCAAAGAATAAAGTCTAAGGGGGACAGATCGGGAGACCTTGGGGGCATTCAACTGGCCCACGACAACCAATCCACTTTCCAGGAAACTGTTCATCTAGGAATGCTCGGACCTGACACTCATAATGTGGTGGTGCACCATCTTGCTGCAAAAACTCAGGGAATGTGCCAGCTTCAGTGCATAAAGAGGGAAACACATCATCATGTAGCAATTTCGCATATCCAGTGGCCTTGAGGTTTCCATTGATGAAGAATGGCCCCACTATCTTGGTACCCCATATACCACACCATACCATACATTTTTGTGTTCCAACAGTCTTGGAGGGATCTATCCAATGTGGGTTAGTGTCAGACCAATAGCGGTGGTTTTGTTTGTTAATGTCACCATTCACATAAAAGTTTGCCTCATCACTGAAAAAAATCTTCTACGTAAACTGAGGGTCCTGTTCCAATTTTTGTTTTGCCCATTCTGCAGCACCTGAAACAACAGATACTGGAAGCCTGTGCTAGCATTTCTCCTGTGGTGTTGCTATCAGTGGGTGAAGAGTGGGAGAAGAGGGTTGCATTGACAATCCAACACAATGGGCAGCACATTGAACACATTTTATAAGTGGTCAGAAACTTGTAAATAACTCATGAAAGAATAAAGTTTTGTTAAAACCAAGCACATCATTGTTTTACTTGTGAAATTCCCAATAAGTTTGATGTTTCACATGACCCTCTTCCTATTGAAAAAACAAAAGTTGGATTCAAAATGGCTGACCTCAAAATGGCCACCATGGTCACCACCTATCTTGAAAAGTTTCCCCCCTCACATATACTAATGTGCCACAACAGGAAGTTAATATCACCAACCATTCCCATTTTATTAAGGTGTATCCATAGAAATGGCCCACCCTGTACATACACAGCAGTTTTGGAACAACACAGGATCTCCAGTACTCAAAAGAATAATAATAATAATAACAATAATAATAATAATATATATATATATATATATATATATATATATATATATATATATATACTATATGTAAGAATGCAGGGAATTAAATAAATTAGTTTTGCTTACAGTGCATAAGGACAAATTCAGCCAAGGGGACCATGTTTTAAGGTAAGTCACATGCACTCTTTCTGACCTGCTCGCGAAATCCCCCTCGAACCTGTAGATCTAGTGCACTTTGGAGAGCCACTTATCCAGGGTTGGCAGGTTAGGTTGGAGCCATTTGAGGGGGATCAGTGTCTTAGCAAGGAGGTGGAGAATCAAAGAACCTTTATGTGGGGTGAACTGGGTGGAGGGCTTACAGAGCAATACTACCTCCGGTCTCAGGGTCAGTGAGTTGCCCATGATGGAATTAATGGAATTTTCTATGGCGCACCTGTATAGCCGGATTGCAGGGCAAGTCCACCAGATGTGTGTAAGACTCCCTATCTGTTACAACGCCAACATAAATTGGAGGGGGAGAGGCCATGGCCATAGGAATTTGGGGGCCTTGTACCACCTGGAGATTAATTTGTAGTGTTATTTCTGTAGGCGAACATATCTCGAGAAATACTGAGAGTGTTCCAGTATTCTCGAAACCTCAGAATCAAACAGTGAGATACTCAATTAATTTCCCCAGGAGACTATAAATCTCGGCCTATAGGTGTCCGAGGTGTGTGAGCAGAGCTGCATTGTGGAGGACCACTTTAAAGCCTTCAACAGCGGCAAGAGAAGAGAGGCATCAAAATCCGAGAACGGAAAGATTAGTTAGTTTTAAGGAACTCAGAGCAGAGTTCAATACCCTTTAGTAGCTAGCCAGGTAAGCAGAGAGTAGGCCAGTGTAGGGCGCTTCTGTTTCCAAATATAGTGAGAGAAAGTCAATCAAAGGGATGTGAAAAAGGACATGGAGAGGGCAATACGGAGCATTTGTAGCTTTTAGAGGATCTTAGGGACTACATAGCACTGGATGACATTGCAGCAACCTATCCAGGATAAGCGGGTTGTCAAGAGTCTGTCAGTATTGGGGGCGTGGTTTGGTCGCCGCACTGAATGGCCGCATAGAACAAGTGCTCCTGCTTTAAAGCCTAAGAAACAGCGTTATCTTTCTTGCCAGCGACCTGCGGTTTCATCCTGAGCTGCCTCAACGACCATGGCGACTACCAGCAAGAAAAGGAACCATAAATCTGGAGGTTCCCAGCAGCTAACTTATTTCTTTCGCTCCGGGGACTCGGCGCGCAGAGCTCTCCAAGATGGCGCCGCAGGCCGCGCGCACCAGACACCGATGGGCCGGAACAAACAATCTATGTCCCAAGATGGAGGCAGAGGGGAGATGAGGACGAGCCCGTACCTGAACATACCTTCCACCAGGGTGACCCAAACCCTCTCCTTTGATGATGCCCCGGAGTGGGAACCTGCTTCCTCCCAGGCTCAGATTGCCATCTCAGCTGCCGAAGATGTCAGAGCCGTACAGGGACCGGGTGCAGCGTGGAGCGGAGACCAGCGTGACTCATATACCCTGCCAGCCTCTCCTCAGGCCAGTCCGCTTAAAGAGAAACCCAGGCTGTCTTCTCATGTGGGGGAGAGCTCTGCCACTGGGGAACCTGATGATCATACTGAGACTGATTTATTCTCTGCATACAAAACCACTGATCAAGCAGTGTCTGATACCCTCCTTAAAGATATGCTGTTAATGCTGCGCAGTTCATTGCAAAACGACTTTACTAGATTGCTGCAACCTATTAGCTCCTCTACTGCCCTCCTGGAACAAAAGATGTCCCACACAGAATCTAAACTAGTCTCCTTTGCACAAGCCCACAATGACCTGCAGGGTGCACATAATGCTTTGGATGGCAAGGTGGACTCTTTGCATGCTAAACTGATTGATTATGAGGACCGCAATAGGCGTAACAACGTAAAATTTTGCGGTATCCCAGAGGATGTTCCTGGCTCGCAGCTGGCCAAATACGTTAAGCACCTCACTAAACAACTGCTGCCGGATTTAGAAGATTATGAATATAGCATAGAAAAGAGCGCATAGAGTGGCCAGGCCGCGCTCTCTACTTGAGGACTTACCCCGTGACGTCCTTGCCAGATTTACCTTTTTCCAGACTAAGGATCTTTTGCTCCAGTACTCACGCCGCCATCCTACCCTGCCCGATCCGTATGAGGAGATCGAGCTGTATGCCGACTTATCTGCTGCGACACTCCAGGCACGGCATAGTTTTGGTCCAGTAACCGCAGTATTGCGCAACCTTGGAATTCCCTACAGATGGGGTTTCCCAGCTAAGATTCTCATCCACAGACAGGGCAAAGTCCACGCGTTACTGTCGGCTGAAGACGGTCTGTTGACGCTGCGCAACTGGGGTATGATTGAAGATGGACCCGACCCTGCGGGGCATCCAGAGGTTACACCGCCTGCCGAGGACCCGGAGTGATCTTTTTTTTTTCTGCAAGTATGTATTTCATTTTAGAACCTGTGTCGCTTTTAGTTTCTGAGGCGATAAGGCTTCCTATGTGCTGACTACTTAAAACTTGTTAGACTTCCACGCCCACTGAATCGGTGTTAGACAAGAACTCTCTACATTGTTGTTTAAGGTGTTACTGCACCTCTCCAGTTCTTCCTTGGTGTTTAAATTGCACAGTTTTTACAGTTTCTCTACCACTCAGAGCTGTTAATAATTTCTCTGTGTATGATAGGGATAGTACGTCCCTATACCCCTCTTATTGCTGTTTTGTGACATCCCCGTCTGTGGTTCTTGGAACCAAGTCGGGTTTTTAATTCCCCTAGTGTAGGCAGTGAGCATCCCCTCCTGAGTTGGGTAGCCTGTACTATCTCTCTGGCCCTCTGAAGCAACCCTGTTCTAGTTTATACTTCCCCTAGGTATCTGTATTGTGACATCCTCGTCTGCCTCCCCAGGGAGGTAGTCGAGTTTTTATCCCTTTCTCCAAGTAGCGTGTGTCACGATGCCGGCTGGCAGGTAGTGGATCCTCTGTGCCAGAGAGGGATTGGCGTGGACCGTGCTAGTGGACCGGTTCTAAGCCACTACTGGTTTTCACCAGAGCCCGCCGCAAAGCGGGATGGTCTTGCTGCGGCGGTAGTGACCAGGTCGTATCCACTAGCAACGGCTCACCTCTCTGGCTGCTGAAGATAGGCGCGGTACAAGGGAGTAGGCAAAAGCAAGGTCGGACGTAGCAGAAGGTCGGGGCAGGCAGCAAGGATCGTAGTCAGGGGCAACGGCAGAAGGTCTGGAAACACAGGCAAGGAACACACAAGGAACACTTTCACTGGCACTAAGGCAACAAGATCCGGTAAGGGAGTGCAGGGGAAGTGAGGTGATATAGGGAAGTGCACAGGTGAACACACTAATTGGGACCACTGCGCCAATCAGCGGCGCAGTGGCCCTTTAAATCGCAGAGACCCGGCGCGCGCGCGCCCTAGGGAGCGGGGCCGCGCGCGCCGGGACAGAACAGACGGAGAGCGAGTCAGGTAGGGGAGCCGGGGTGCGCATCGCGAGCGGGCGCTACCCGCATCGCGAATCGCATCCCGGCTGGCAGCGGAATCGCAGCGCCCCGGGTCAGAGGACGTGACCGGAGCGCTGCCGCGGGAAGAGTGAAGCGAGCGCTCCGGGGAGGAGCGGGGACCCGGAGCGCTCGGCGTAACAGTACCCCCCCCCTTGGGTCTCCCCCTCTTCTTAGAGCCTGAGAACCTGAGGAGCAGACTTTTGTCTAGGATGTTGTCCTCAGGTTCCCAGGATCTCTCTTCAGGACCACAACCCTCCCAGTCCACTAAAAAAAAATTTTTCCCTCTGACCTTTTTGGCAGCTAAAATTTCTTTGACCGAGAAGATGTCCGAGGAGCCAGAAACAGGAGTGGGAGGAACAGATTTGGGAGAAAAACGGTTGAGGATGAGTGGTTTGAGAAGAGAGACGTGAAAGGCATTAGGGATACGAAGAGAGGGAGGAAGAAGAAGTTTATAAGAGACAGGATTAATTTGACACAAAATTTTGAAAGGACCAAGATAGCGTGGTCCCAACTTGTAGCTAGGGACACGGAAGCGGACATATTTAGCGGAGAGCCATACCTTGTCTCCAGGGGAAAAAACGGGGGGAGCTCTTCTTTTCTTATCCGCGAACTTCTTCATGCGTGATGAAGCCTGTAAGAGAGAATTTTGAGTCTCTCTCCATATGATGGAAAGGTCACGAGAAATTTCATCCACAGCGGGCAGACCAGAGGGCAAGGGAGTAGGGAGGGGGGGAAGAGGGTGACGGCCGTACACCACGAAAAATGGGGATTTGGAGGAAGACTCAGAGACCCTGAAGTTATACGAGAATTCGGCCCATGGGAGGAGATCTGCCCAGTCATCCTGGCGGGAGGAAACAAAATGTCGCAAATAATCACCCAAGATCTGGTTAATCCTTTCTACTTGTCCATTGGACTGGGGATGATATGCAGAAGAAAAATTTAATTTAATCTTGAGTTGTTTACAGAGAGCCCTCCAGAATTTAGACACGAATTGGACGCCTCTATCCGAGACAATCTGCGTAGGCAACCCGTGAAGACGAAAAATGTGTACAAAAAATTGTTTAGCCAACTGAGGCGCAGAAGGAAGACCAGGAAGAGGGATGAAATGTGCCATTTTGGAGAATCGATCAACGACCACCCAAATAACAGTGTTGCCACGGGAAGGGGGTAAATCAGTAATAAAATCCATACCAATCAGAGACCAAGGCTGTTCGGGGACAGGCAGAGGATGAAGAAAACCAGCGGGCTTCTGGCGAGGAGTCTTATCCCGGGCACAGATAGTGCAGGCTCGCACAAAGTCCACAACATCCGTCTCCAGAGTCGGCCACCAATAGAAGCGGGAGATGAGTTGCACAGATTTCTTGATACCCGCATGACCTGCGAGATGGGAGGAGTGACCCCATTTGAGGATTCCGAGGCGTTGGCGAGGAGAAACAAAGGTCTTTCCTGGAGGAGTCTGCCTG
This sequence comes from Hyla sarda, assembly GCF_029499605.1. Classification (NCBI taxonomy): domain Eukaryota; kingdom Metazoa; phylum Chordata; class Amphibia; order Anura; family Hylidae; genus Hyla; species Hyla sarda. Next base: position 79,593,523 of record NC_079198.1, read on the forward strand.
ATGGAGGCAGGAGAAGTGGAGATCAGGCAGTCAGGTGGAATGATGTGTTGCGGAGAGAGTTCAACTTCTGAGGCATCCGAGGAACGAGAGAGAGCATCGGCCCTAATGTTCTTATCGGCAGGACGAAAGTGAATCTCAAAATTAAATCGGGCAAAGAACAGAGACCACCGGGCCTGGCGAGGATTCAGCCGTTGGGCAGACTGGAGGTAGGAGAGGTTCTTGTGGTCGGTGTAGATAATAACAGGAGAACTTGATCCCTCCAGCAGATGCCTCCATTCCTCAAGTGCTAATTTAATGGCTAGAAGCTCTCGATCCCCGATGGAGTAGTTCCTCTCCGCTGGAGAGAAGGTCCTAGAGAAAAAACCACAAGTGACAGCATGCCCGGAAGAATTTTTTTGTAGAAGAACAGCTCCAGCTCCCACTGAGGAGGCATCAACCTCCAATAGGAAGGGTTTGGAAGGGTCAGGTCTGGAGAGGACGGGAGCCGAAGAAAAGGCAGACTTGAGTCGTTTAAAGGCGTCTTCTGCTTGAGGAGGCCAGGACTTGGGATCAGCATTTTTTTTGGTTAAAGCCACGATAGGAGCCACAATGGTAGAAAAATGTGGAATAAATTGCCTGTAATAATTGGCGAACCCCAAAAAGCGTTGGATAGCACGGAGTCCGGAGGGGCGTGGCCAATCTAAGACGGCAGAGAGTTTGTCTGGATCCATCTGTAGTCCCTGGCCAGAGACCAAATATCCTAGAAAAGGAAGAGATTGGCATTCAAACAGACATTTCTCAATTTTGGCATAGAGTTGGTTGTCACGAAGTCTCTGAAGAACCATACGGACATGCTGGCGGTGTTCTTCTAGATTGGCAGAAAAAATTAGGATATCGTCCAGATATACAACAACACAGGAGTATAACAGATCACGAAAAATTTCATTGACAAAGTCTTGGAAGACGGCAGGGGCGTTGCACAGTCCAAAGGGCATGACCAGATACTCAAAGTGTCCATCTCTGGTGTTAAATGCCGTTTTCCACTCGTCCCCCTCTCTGATGCGGATGAGGTTATAGGCGCCTCTTAAGTCCAATTTAGTGAAGATGTGGGCACCTTGGAGGCGGTCAAAGAGTTCAGAGATGAGGGGTAAGGGGTAGCGGTTCTTAACCGTGATTTTATTAAGACCGCGGTAGTCAATGCAAGGACGTAGGGAGCCATCTTTTTTGGACACAAAGAAAAATCCGGCTCCGGCAGGAGAGGAGGATTTACGGATAAAGCCCTTTTTTAGATTCTCCTGGACGTATTCGGACATGGCAAGAGTCTCTGGGGCAGAGAGAGGATAAATTCTGCCCCGGGGTGGAGTAGTGCCCGGGAGGAGGTCGATAGGGCAATCATAAGGCCTGTGAGGAGGTAGAGTCTCAGCTTGTTTTTTGCAGAAAACATCCGCGAAGTCCATATAGGCCTTAGGAAGACCGGTTACTGGAGGAACCACAGAGTTACGGCAAGGGTTACTGGGAACCGGTTTTAGACAGTTCTTGGAACAAGAGGACCCCCAACTCTTGATCTCCCCAGTGGACCAATCCAGGGTAGGGGAATGAAGTTGAAGCCAGGGAAGTCCAAGGAGAATTTCCGAGGTGCAATTGGGGAGGACCAAAAGTTCAATCCTCTCATGATGAGATCCGATGCTCATAAGAAGGGGCTCCGTGCGGAAACGTATGGTACAGTCCAATCTTTCATTATTTACACAATTGATGTAGAGGGGTCTGGCGAGACTGGTCACCGGGATGTTGAACCTGTTGACGAGAGAGGCCAAAATAAAATTTCCTGCAGATCCTGAGTCCAAGAAGGCCACTGTAGAGAAGGAGAAGGCAGAGGCAGACATCCGCACAGGCACAGTAAGACGTGGAGAAGCAGAATAGACATCAAGGACTGTCTCACCTTTGTGCGGAGTCAGCGTACGTCTTTCCAGGCGGGGAGGACGGATAGGACAATCTCTTAGGAAGTGTTCGGTACTAGCACAGTACAGGCAGAGGTTCTCCATACGGCGTCGTGTCCTCTCTTGAGGTGTCAGGCGAGACCGGTCGACCTGCATAGCCTCCACGGCGGGAGGCACAGGAACAGATTGCAGGGGACCAGAGGAGAGAGGAGCCGAGGAGGAGAAACGCCTCGTGCGAACAGAGTCCATATCTTGGCGGAGTTCCTGACGCCTTTCGGAAAAACGCATGTCAATGCGAGTGGCTAGGTGAATAAGTTCATGTAGATTAGCAGGAATTTCTTGTGCGGCCAGAACATCTTTAATGTTGCTGGATAGGCCTTTTTTGAAGGTCGCGCAGAGGGCCTCATTATTCCAGGACAATTCTGAAGCAAGAGTACGGAATTGTACGGCATACTCGCCAACGGAAGAATTACCCTGGACCAGGTTCAACAGGGCAGTCTCAGCAGAAGAGGCTCGGGCAGGTTCCTCAAAGACACTTCGGATTTCCGAGAAGAAGGAGTGTACAGAGGCAGTGACGGGGTCATTGCGGTCCCAGAGCGGTGTGGCCCATGACAGGGCTTTTCCGGACAGAAGGCTGACTACGAAAGCCACCTTAGACCTTTCAGTGGGAAACAGGTCCGACATCATCTCCAGATGCAGGGAACATTGGGAAAGAAAGCCACGGCAAAACTTAGAGTCCCCATCAAATTTATCCGGCAAGGATAAGCGTATCCCAGGAGCGGCCACTCGCTGCGGAGGAGGTGCAGGAGCTGGCGGAGGAGATGACTGCTGAAGCTGTGGTAGTAACTGTTGTAGCATAACGGTCAGTTGAGACAGCTGTTGGCCTTGTTGCGCTATCTGTTGTGACTGCTGGGCGACCACCGTGGTGAGGTCAGCGACAACTGGCAGAGGAACTTCAGCGGGATCCATGGCCGGATCTACTGTCACGATGCCGGCTGGCAGGTAGTGGATCCTCTGTGCCAGAGAGGGATTGGCGTGGACCGTGCTAGTGGACCGGTTCTAAGCCACTACTGGTTTTCACCAGAGCCCGCCGCAAAGCGGGATGGTCTTGCTGCGGCGGTAGTGACCAGGTCGTATCCACTAGCAACGGCTCACCTCTCTGGCTGCTGAAGATAGGCGCGGTACAAGGGAGTAGGCAAAAGCAAGGTCGGACGTAGCAGAAGGTCGGGGCAGGCAGCAAGGATCGTAGTCAGGGGCAACGGCAGAAGGTCTGGAAACACAGGCAAGGAACACACAAGGAACGCTTTCACTGGCACTAAGGCAACAAGATCCGGCAAGGGAGTGCAGGGGAAGTGAGGTGATATAGGGAAGTGCACAGGTGAACACACTAATTGGGACCACTGCGCCAATCAGCGGCGCAGTGGCCCTTTAAATCGCAGAGACCCGGCGCGCGCGCGCCCTAGGGAGCGGGGCCACGCGCGCCGGGACAGAACAGACGGAGAGCGAGTCAGGTAGGGGAGCCGGGGTGCGCATCGCGAGCGGGCGCTACCCGCATCGCGAATCGCATCCCGGCTGGCAGCGGAATCGCAGCGCCCCGGGTCAGAGGACGTGACCGGAGCGCTGCCGCGGGAAGAGTGAAGCGAGCGCTCCGGGGAGGAGCGGGGACCCGGAGCGCTCGGCGTAACAGCGTGTCTCCGGGCACCTCCCACCCCCTGTGAACAATGGGTATTGACATACTCTCCTTTAATGTTAATGGTCTAAATAGCCCCCAGAAAAGACATTCCATGTGGCGGGAGGCGGATAGACGGCAGGCCTCGGTGCTTTGTATACAAGAAACGCATATATCTACCACCAATCCCCTACGCTTAAAAATAGAAGATTTCCCACGGTGCTTTCCTCCTTCTTCCACAAAAAGAAAAGAGGTGTACTTGTGGCCTTTAGAGACGACTTAGCTGTTTCCATCCACACCCAGATTATCGACCCCCAGAGTCGTTACATAATTTTAGTTTGCACTATCGACAATGGCACTTATACAATTGTTAATCTGTATGCGCCTAACCACGGACAAAACAGGTTTCTCAAGAAAGTATTTGATTTAGTGTCTTCAGTTAAAAAAGGAGACGTTGTGATTTGCGGAGACTTTAATTCTATCCCGAATGCCTCCCTAGACATATCTGGGAGCTCTAGGCGGCGCTCCGCCTTAGTTGGAGACCTGCTCACTTCCTATGACCTATTTGACTTGTGGAGGATATTCCATGCCTCTGAACGTGACTACATGTACCACTCACCCCGTTTCCGCACATACTCTAAGATTGACCTGATAGTGATATCTAGGGGATTGTTGCAGAGAATCACCCACACAGGTATAGGAGAAATCATCTGGATAGACCACGCTCCTACATTCCTGTCCCTGTCCCCTACTGGCAAGGCTCACTCAGATTTTGTATGGCGGGCTAACGACCATATTATTGCCCATACTGTACACAGCAGGAAAATAGAAAGCTCCCTCCTAGACTATTTTAGTCTTAATGAGACCCCGGATGTCACCCCTACCAAATTGTGGCTCACCCATAAGGCGGCGATCAGAGGTACATTTATACAAATGGGATCCTACCTCAAAAAAGAACGTACCAAAACCTTGACAGACGCTATAGCTAGAGTGCAGGTGTTAGAATCACTCCACAAATCTTCCCCTACTGAAGATCTCTTCTCACAACTACTTCAGGCCCGTACATTCCTACGTCAGCAGCTCCTATGCTCTTTTGAAAAAGACGTTCAGAGGTCCAGAGTCAGATATTATACGCAAGATAATAAGCCTACATCACTACTAGCGAATAGGTTGAAACCTCCCCGTGCTAAATGTTGCATCGCAGCGATGACACACCCCACCACGAAAGAGACTCACTTCTAAAGGCATTGCTCAATCATTTCAAGACTACTACCATAGCCTCTATAATTCACAAACTGACGCCCAGACGACTCAGCCATCCCAGACGAACATTGACTCCTTTCTCCGCTCTCTGCACCTTCCTCATCTATTTGATTCTTCACTTGCCTCCCTTAACTCTCCCTTCTCCTTAGAGGAAGTTAAATCAGCCATAGCATCCCTCCCTTCACGCAAAGCGCCGGGCCCAGACGGACTTCTCAACGAGTATTACAAAAAATACGGTGAGATATTGTCCCCATATTTGCTAGAGGTTTTTCCATTGCTAGGTCCTCGGGCTGAAAAGCTGAATGCTTTGATTACCACTATCCATAAATCCGGTAAACCCCCAGATCAAACGTCCAATTACAGAACGATTTCCCTACTGAATAGCGACATGAAAATATACGCAAAACTGCTCGCTAATAGACTCCTACCGTTCCTACCGAAACTAATAGGCCCCGACCAAGTAGGTTTTATCCCCGGAAGACAGGCCCCAGATAATACCAGACGGATCTTTTCCCTACTTCAGCATTGTGAACATCATGACACCCCAGCTGCGTTCCTGACACTCAACTCAGAGAAAGCCTTCGACAGGGTGAACTGGCAGTACGCATTTTCTGTAATGCAGGAATTTGGCTTCTCAGGTCCGATCCTGGAAGCAATAAGAGCTCTTTACTCCAAACCTGTAGCTCAGGTCTTCGTGAATGGAGCACTGTCTGACCAGTTCACCCTGTCGAACGGAACACGACAAGGATGTCCATTTTTGCCCCTCCTGTTTGTTCTTACTATTGAACCCCTCGCTAGAGCCATCCAAGCCCATCCTAACATCCGTGGTATAAAAGTAGGCAGCCAAGAACACAAGTTAGCACTCTTCACGGACGATGTCATTCTCACAATGTCCGAAGTTTCCTCTTCACTACCCACTCTCTTTTCTCTTCTTCATGACTTTAGCGACATATCCTTTTACAAGCTGAACTCCTCTAAGTCGCAAATTCTACCTGTTAACCTCCTGACCCCCACAATTAGCGCCCTTAAAATGCAATTTGAGCTAGACTGGCAAACGGAATCAGTGACATACTCAGGTGTCCAAGTCTCTTACCCATCCTCCAGCACCTTCCAAAACAATTTTCCTCCTCTTGCTTTAGCCCTCTCTGCCACTCTGTCATCCTACTCCAAACTTATCCCGTCATGGCTGGTACATCTGGCGGCATTTAAGATGATGCAATTGCCCAAACTGCTCTATCTGTTCCGTACTCTACCGATTGCCATACCTAGATCGTTTCTTCAGTCTCTAAATAAGATCATATATGCGTACGTTTGGGCGGGCAAAAAGCCCAGAGTAGCAAAGAAGATCTTGACCACCCATGTTGACTTCGGTGGCCTCGGTTTCCCCCACCTTGAGGATTACTACAGATCGTGTATTCTCGACCAGCTACAATATTGGTGGTCTGGGAGTAGGTCTAAGCGGTGGGTTGATATAGAGTCAGTATGCTCGAACCCATTGTCCCTACGCTCTTGGCTGTTAGTAGCTTTACAGCCGTCCTCTTCCCCTTCCCTGACTTGCCTGTCTGCAATCAACATTTCAGATAAGATCTGGAAATATTTCCTTGCACAGCTTGCACATCGAAGACTTTGCCTCCTAAGGGATGTCCCTATCGACTTCTTAACTCATTACATACCAGACATTGACTTGCGGAACTGGCAGAGGGTCGACATCCAGAGGGTGGGCGACCTTCTTGACTCCCATGACACTATACATTTCACCCACATACGACAAAAATATAATGTCCCACACTCAGACTTTTATAAATGTCTAAAAATCAGGAGCTTATTGACTAAGGAGTTTTGCCATACTCTGATGATGCCCACACGCATCCTCCATTTTTTCCAGAGTCCGGTACCTTCCAAGAAAGGGATTAACCTTTTTTACAACCTTTTAGGTGGCAGGACTGACACAGTGAAACTGCCCTATATGACTAAATGGGAATCGGATCTTGGGGAATCATACACGATAGAACAATGGACCCAAGCTTTACATAATGCAAACAAACTGCTATGCTCTACCAATCATAGAGAGGCATTCATAAAAACTGCCCTCCGCTGGTACTTTACTCCCGCCAGACTGAGTATAATGAATCCAGAGTGCACTAACACATGCTGGCGCAATTGCGGTCTAAGATGAACCCTACTGCATACTTTATGGGATTGTCCAAACTTACGTATCCTATGGGAGGGAGTACAGTTGCTTCTGAGAAGATTTTTAGGGGGTGAATTTGTCCTCAAACCTAGCTTAGCACTACTGCTGCTTGATATAGACAAGCTGCTGTCACAAGTCGTGTGCCCGTAGCCCACATCCTGATAACCACTAAGCTTCTGATCACGAGACGCTGGCGCACTACTGATGTACCCTCCTTACTAGAATTGATCAACTTTGTCAACCTATCATGTAGTTATGAGAGAGCATATGCCTTAGCTTGTCACCACTATAGGGTCTTTCAGAGGAAATGGAATGCGTGGTACTCGAGCCCCCACTGCCCTTCTGTACGCTAATACTGATTATAGGTCCAGTTAATCCCCTCTGTTACCTATGCCTGTTACCAGCTTTCTATATAGTGTAAACAGGCTGTGAACTGCCCTACCTAGGACGCTGTTTGACCCTGTTAGCTGCCGACATGGGGAAGATCCCTGAATACAACTTTACTACCTGTTTGTATTTTTGTTCTATGCCTATGCTTTCTGACGACAATTTGCATGTCCTTACTTACATACCATTTTCTGTACGTTTTTGTATGTACTGTACTTTTGATTACTTGTAATCCGTTGTACCTAGTGTTTATATATTTCTTTAAAATAAAAATAGTTTGAATTAAAAAAAAGAGTCTCTCAGTATTTTCTGCATTTCCTGGAGAAGGGATTTAAAGGGGTACTCCACTGGAAAACCTTTTTTTTTAAAGGGGTTATCCACCATAAGGTGATTTTAGTACGCACCTGGCAGACAGTAATAAACATGGCTAGGAAGGATTTGCGCTTGTCTTGGGGCTAAAGGGCTATGTTGTGAGATTACCTTAACACTGCGGCTAGCTGTTTGTGAACTAGTATTTCCTGTTTGACTTTTCCCACAATTCCATCTTCCTCCCTCCCACACATTAGCCACTCCACCCATTGAAACATAAATGAGCTGCATCCATTCAAATCAGTGTGGTTTTCAATCAGGGTGCCTACAGCTGTTGTAGATTGATCTCTCTCCCACCAAGCGATCCCTCCACCCATTGAAGCAGACAGGCTCCCTGTCATCAGCTGACTAGTGAGTAAAAATCACAGAAGAATTGTGAGAAAACCGTCACACACAGGTAAATACACTATATTATGAACAACACTAACTTTGCAGCCCCTGTAGCATAGTCAAATAAAAAAAAAAATTCCTGGAATACGCCTTTAATCAACTGGTGCCAGAAAGTTAAACAAATTTGTAAACTACTTCTATTGAACAATCTAAATCCTTCCAGTAATTATCCACTGCTGTGTAATGCAGAGGAAGTTATTTTCTTTTTGAATTTCCTTTCTGCCTGACCACAGTGCTCTTTGCTGACACCTCTGTCCATTTTAGGAACTGTCCAGAGTAGTATCAAGTCCCCATAGAAAACCTATTCTGCTCTGGACAGTTCCTAAAATGGACAGAGGTGTCAGCAGAGAGCACTGTGGTCAGACAGAAAAGAAATTCAAAAAGAAAAGAACTTCCTGTGGATCATACAGCAGCTGATAAATACTGGAAGGATTAAGATTTCTTAATAGAAGTCTTTTACAAATCTGTTTAACTTTCTAGCACCAGTTGATTTAACAAAAAAAATTTTTCCAGCAGAGTACCCCTTTAACCCCTTAAAGACCAAGCATTTTTCTGTTTTTGCACTTTTGTTTTTTCCTCCTCACCTTTTAAAAATCATAACCCCATTAATTTTGCACCTAAAAATCGATATGATGGCTTAATTTTTGCGCCACCAATTCTACTTTGTAATGACATCAGTCATTTTACCCAAAAATCTACGGCGAAAACGGGAAAAATATTAATTGTGAGACAAAGTTGAAGAAAAAAACACCATTTTGTAAAATTTGGTGGCTTCCGTTTCTCCGCAGTAAATTTTTCTGTAAAATGTAACTTTATCTTTATTCTGTAGGTCCATACGATTAAATCGGTACCCGACTTATATAGGTTTGATTGTGTAATACTTTGTGATCAAATCTTAACTACATGCACGAGAATGAATACATTTAAAATCGTCCTCTTCTGACCCCCATAACTTTTTTTTTTTTCCGCACACAGGTTAGTATAAGGGTTCATTTTTTTGCGCATTGATCTGAAGTTTTAATTGGTATCATTTTTTTTTGATCAGACTTTTTGATTGCTTTTTATTCCTTTTTTTATGGTATAAAAAGTTACCAAAAAGATGCAATTTTGGACTTTGGAATTTTTTGCGTGTGCGCCATTGACCATGCAGTTTAATTAACAATATATTTATATAGTTTGGACATTTACACATGCGACGATACCACATATGTTTATTTTTATTATGTATATATATATATCATTCTGAGCGCTGGAGCCGACACAGGAGGAAAGGTAAGCTCAGACTACCTCAGGCTACCTCAGCAGTGGATCGCACCACCCCCCCATGGTCACGCTGCGGGGGGGCGATCCACCTCACTGGACCACCAGGGATTGAATAAAGGAACCTTTAGACGCCGCTGTCAGCTTTGACAGCGGCGATCTAAAGGGTTAACAGCCGGCTGCGGCGATTACCACATGTCGGCTATTAACACCACCCCCCAGCTAAAAGAATCAGCTGGGGGCTGGCTGGTATGATGCAGGCACGAGTTGGGAGCCTGCGCCATACCACCTTAATGGCCATTGGACGAGTATACATGTCCATGGTCATTAAGGGGTTAAAGTTCAAGTTGTACATTTTACAAATAATGGCGAGAATGGAGACCCTTGGATATTTTAGCAGGATTGTGGTCAAAGGGAATGGGGAAGCTTTTAGAAGGAGAGTTGGGAGGGAGGGTGATATTCATAATTTCCGATATATTGTGATGTTTACTTTAAAATTAGAAAGGGCACCAAAATCTTTGAACAGTCATACAAGGCAGGGAAGGCCAGACCTTGGCTCAGACAGCAAGAAAAGGAGATCGTCCACGAAAGCCACAATTTTTTAGCTCACCCAAGGGAGTTGGAAAGCCCTTGATACAAGTGACCAGGGAACCTTCTTTAGAAGATTCTCCAGCCCAGATCTTAATATCTAGGGTTAATAAAAGAAATGGGCCTATAGCTGCCACATTCAGTGGGGTCTTTTTCTTCTTTTGCAATGAGAGTGACATGTGCTTCCTGAGACTGCCTGAGTAGGGGGTTGCCCTGTTGGAGAGACTTGCACAAGGTTGTGAGCTGTGGGAGAAGGATATCTCAGAAGGCCTTTTGGTAAGAGGAAATCACTGATTAAATTTCATCAGCGGTTTTGGGTGCAAGGAGGTCCCTAATCACGGAAGGTTCCAGGTGAGGGAGGGCCAAGTAAGCCAGAAACTCTTCCTTCGGGGGCTGATCTAGTTTGCCTCCTTTGTCACATGTGCATAGATTAGGTGTCTACGCCTTGACGGACTTTTGGTGTAGGTGAGCGTGCAGTTGCTCTCTAAGTTCCTTCAATTCCCCTTGGAGAGCCATAGACCTGGTCCTTTTATGCATTTCTCCATTGTCGCAATTTGAGCGAGAAGTTTATCAGTTGTTTTCTGATACTATTTCGTAAGTTTAGAGCCGCATTAAATTAAAATGCCTTAAATGTAGGCCTTGAGCTCCTCCCATACCATAGGAGGGGAAGGGCCAGAGAGCATTGAGGGTAAAATAGTTAGACAGGTGAGTGGACAGGTCAGTCATCGCTTGGGTGTTTTCAAGGATTTTTTCATTCAGGCACTAATGTGACGGAGTAGAGGGAGAGTAAGGAAGAGAAATACCTGTGGCCGTGATGATCAGTAGGAGGGAAAAGTGGATCATGAGGTAGTACAGCCTTTAATAGGAGTTGTGAGTTGCTGAGAAGTGTGAGTTATCCCTGACGGCAGGGTTCATGGAGCGTCATGCATCTGAAAGAGAAAGGTCATTTAATTTATAGTGGAGCTTATACATGGCACGTTGGGTGGTGGTAGGTCTGGAAGAGGAGGAGTCCAGATGATTGTTTAAGGGGACAATAAAGTCGCATCCCAAGATGATGGGGCCCTTAGCAAATGCTTTAAGGTCATCTAGGACCAGTAAGAGCCATGACACCTGGGCATGATTAGTGTCATAGATGTTTGCCAAGGTGAGCTTGGATGAATAGAGTTAAATGCACAGATAAAGAACTCTGCCCGCAGAGTCAGAATATTGTTGCAAACTTTAATAGGGAGGGACCGGTGAATGGCAATAGACACTCCCTTCAATGTCATTGCAGGAACAAAACCACTGTGAGAAATATTTTGTGGGCATTTTGAGGATTTTGCCTAGTTTAGTGTGTCTCCTGGAGGAAAACAACTGATGCTCTGAGTTTTTTCAGTATGTCAACAACATGGTGTCTTTTGTTGGGGGTATTAAGCCCTCGGACATTAAAAGTGACAAATCGAGTAACCAAGATGAGGAAAAGATAAGCTGTAAAGGTAGTGAAAGAAAGTTAGGAAACAAGAAAGGGGGGGGGGAGGAGGGGAAATGAGGCTGGGTGTTGAGGGTAGGGGGGTAAGGTGGATAGAATTAATGGAGGATAGAAGAAAGGAGAATGAAGATACAGCTAGAAGGGGAGAGGATGGAAAGATATGTAAAAGTGGAGGGGGGGGGGGGGGTTCTGAAAGAAAGAACATGCCTAGCCTGTGAGGTATCAGCAGTGCACCATGCAAAAAATTTAGGAATTGATAAGGTACAAGAATGAGGTAGTGTAAGAGAGGCTGCACACCTGGGTGACAGGGTGCCATGGAAAGGAAGAGAGAGCACAGAAAGAGAGGAGGGGATCTAAGAGCACAGTGGGAGTGGCAAGGTCACAACTTGAAAGGCAAGGTGAAGGTAAAATGAATAATGGCTAGCTAACAACCAGTAAAGGGGGTAACTAATAATAGGGTTGCCACAAACAGACATGTAACCATTAGGCAGTGGAAAACCACAGAGGGAGAAACCAGGTGTATGTAAACATTAATAAACACCACGCGTCACATTCAATTTGATGTTTCAAGAGGCCTCTGCTCCTCTTCCTTAGGTCCATACAATAACAGCACATATTTATTAGAGCCAAATCCAAAGTGAAAATGAAAATTCTCTGCAGAAATTCAAGGAATACAATGTATTTTATGATACATTTTTCCAAAGAAAAGATCTGTTGTGCTAACATGCCCTTATTTTCAAGTCAGGTAGGGAGCAGTGCAGCAGTGCAGAAGGACAATATACCCTTAACACAGTGGCCCCTAACTGGGCAATGTTCTCAGGGATATTAATAAAGTCAGACAAACCTTGTCAAACCAACTGGGCACGTGCTAATGGTATTTCCAGAAAACATGCTAAGGGGTCAATATCGGTGGCAACACCGCACAAAAAGGCAAAACCCGTCAGCGGTCAAATCGTGGTAAAACAGAATGAGGAAACAGGCAATTGGTCAGATCTAAAGGAAAGCCAAGTAGTACAAGGAATGCTGGTAAAAGCCAGAAATAGACCAATCACTGTTATATGAGTATCAGGAGGTGCTGCAGCTAATGGTGACTTCAGGATGCTTCTGGGGGAGGTGGGGGGCGCTGTGCCAAGGTGAAGGAGCATGGTAAGGTAAGTGTGTGATATTTATAGCTGAGTTTTGGAAACCTCCTATAATATTGTACTTAATGCAATGTTGAAAAATATAAATTTGCTTAATAGATGTAAATTATTAAATATATGGTAACTATTTGAAGTTAGATTGATACAATATATATTATTTGGTATATTAAATATATAATAACTATGTACCAGTTACATTCATACCCTTTTTTCTCTGAACACAAATAGAAATTTGATTAATCTCTACAAAATGACAAGGGTGATTTCCATCCACCTCCACCTTACCGTAGTGCTATGCTGACATTGTGACTATGAAAATGGAACTATTGGGAGCACAGCACAATAATGACTCCTCATTCACATCATCAATCACACAATCAACCCAGTTACATTTAAACAGCTGGGGAGAATTCTTCAAATCGAATGAGTCTTTTCAAGGTTGACCTGGATCAAAACTGCAACCCTGGTTCCAATAACTTCCAATTACATTGTCCAATACACTGCAGGAAAGACACCGTCAGGCCAGGGCCTACATTGTGATAACGTCTAGTGAGCAGCAGAAATAGCACTTTACAGAATAATTTGTCTGACAATTCTAGAGGTATTTAATACAAGACAAATTCAAATGCTTGTAAAAATGGATGAAGTTACAGCAAAATATAACAGACATGGCATGACAGTTCCTCGTTACTAAACATCTAAAAAAAAATTGTATAATTTATTTTTCTTCTGATTGGGGTTTTTACTGAACACAGGGAAGTTTTACCCTAAAGGGGTATTCCCATCATGTAATATGGTAGTGTTCTTGCCCCAGAGAGCTAATGTTGTGTGGTGATGTGTAGGCTGCTGCAGACTTCCTATAGTGCTGGCTGCAAATATAGACTATGGCTCCTCACGGTCTGCAGGGTCCAGCAGATCTCAACAGATTTTGATTAAATACCCCTCCCCCTTGTTTTTGCTTCCTGTGATGTTAAGCCCAAGAAAACCAAAAACTGTCTTTAACTCTGGAGCTTGGGGTCCAGCCACTAAAAAACTTAATATATTTTGGTAAAAAAAACTCTCCCTTTGTCCACCCTTTTCTCCTGCACCTTTGAAGCCCAACAAAAACTACTGTCCATGATAAGTTGCTTTTACTTTGGCTCATTCTGGAGCACTCACTTTCCACTTCTTCGCACCATGCGTTCTAGGCCACACTCCTTGACTCCTTCCTTTTCCAGCACAGATCCCACCTCTATACAATCTCCCCATTTATAGTCCCTAAAATCATAGTAATACTCCCTGGGTAAGTAGGCCTCCTATTAAGAATGTCTTACCAGTATTAAGGTTGCCCACCAAGTAGGCAGGGAGATCCCTCAATATACAGATAGTTTCCTTAATGGACAGGTAGTCCTCCCCCAGTAGGCAGGTTGACCCAGTACACAGATAGTCCCCCGAGGAGGCAAGTAGTCCCCATCATTAGCCAGATAGTCCCCTCAGTAGGCAGATAGTCCCTCAAGTATACAGGTAGCCCCCCCCCCCCCCATATTAGCCATGTAGATCCCAATAATGATATCTCAACACACATGGAAAAAAGTACATAAAAATCTAGATGTACTCTTATAAAGGCTAGTTTACTAACAAAGGAAGCATGCATTTGGATTCACTGTCATAAATCAAATCTTTAATCCCTTCCCAACTCCCTGAATTGTAATTTTTTTGCTTTCATTTTCTTTCTTCTCATTACTAGTGTTGCTCGCGAATATTCGCAATTCAAATTTTAATCGTGAATATTGCATATTCGCGAATTTGCGAATGTTACGAATATAGCACTATATATTCGTAGTTACGAATATTCGTTTTTTTTTCCGCATATGCAAAAATGTATGCACATAAGCGAAAATATATGCGCATATGCGCGAATATTGAGTCCTCCCTTATTTAATGGTATAGGGAACGTTGAATGGTGCATTAACTCTGTGATTATTTGAAACCAACAGGCCCATTGTGGTCTATGGGGAGCTCACGGCATGCATAACAGTTAGATAAGTAGGAGCAACTTGGCAGCACAGTGGATGGGAGACCACCATGGGTTTGAGTCCTGTGGTGGGACAGAGTGTTACAGTACTGTGGTTTAACTTTACTTTACTGGAAAAGCAGCTGAGTTGCCCATCAGATTGCTTCTTTCATTTTTAACAAGGCCTCTGCAAAATGAAAGAAGCGATCTGATTGGTTGCTATGGGCAACTCAGAAACTTTTCCTGGAAACGTTTTTGAGTTGCCCATAGCAACCAGATTGCTTCCTTCATTTTTCAGAGGCCTTTTCAAAAATGAAAGAAGCAATCTGATTGGTTTCTATGGGCAACTGTACAACTCTTCCTCTACACTGGTTTTGATGAATCTCCCCCATAGAGGGAGATTTATCAAAACCTGTCCAGAGGAAAAGTTTCTGAGTTGCCCATAGCAACCATTTAGATCGCTTCTTTCATTTTCCCCAAGGCCTCTGCAAAATGAAAGAAGCGATCTGATTGGTTGCTATGGGCAACTCAGCAGCTTTTCCTGGACGTTTCTGAGTTGCCCATAGCAACCAGATTGCTTCCTTCATTTTTCTGAGGCCTTTTCAAAAATGAAAGAAGCAATCTGGTTGGTTGCTATGGGCAACTGCACAACTCTTCCTCTACACTAGTTTTGATGAATCTCCCCCATAGAGGGAGATTTCTCAAAACCTCTCCAGAGGAAAAGTTTCTGAGTTGCACATAGCAACCAATCAGATTGCTTCCTTCATTTTGCAGAGGCCTTGTGAAAAATGAAAGAAGCAATCTTATTGGTTGCTATGGGCAACTTAGCTGTTTTTCCAGTAAAGTTAAACCCCAACACTGTAACACTCTGTCCCACCCCACTCGAACCCATGGTGGTCTCCCATCCTCTGTGCTACCGAGACAGTCCTGCTTATCTAACTGTTATACATGCCGTGAGATCTCCTTAAACCACAATGGGCCTATTGGTTTCAATGAGCAAAAAGTAACGGAGTTAATGCACTAGTCATAGTTCCCTATACAATTAAATAAGGGAGGACTCAATATTCGCAAATATGCGCATATGCGGAAAACCAGTGTAGAGGAAGAGTTGTGCAGTTGTCCATAGCAACCAATTAGATTGCTTCCTTGATTTTTGAAAAGGCCTCTGAAAAAGGAAAGAGGCGATCTGATGATTGCTAAGATACCACTTTGGTATTGATCACAGAATTCAAACAGTTAAGTGACCAGTATCAAAAAGAGATATCTGATGTTGGTAATTATGGTTATGTTTAAATCTGCAGATAGCAACCAGCATCCACAGGGTGTAAAGTATACTAGGCTCTTGAGCCTGCACTTGACCTATGACATAACTGCACATCATTGGTCAAGAAGGGGTTAAAGTAGACAACTTGGTAAGAACTACACTTCAGTCATGTTCAAATATGCTAGAGCCTTGTATTCACAGTAATCACAGCAATGTAATGGGGATCACCAGGATAACAGCAGATACTATCTGTGAGCTACTGTGGAGTATCACTAATGTGCAACAATAAAGAGACTGAGGTCCCTATAATGTGTTCATCAATACTTGGAGATTTCAGTCACTTGGGATGTGTTCAAGGTAATAAATTGCCTTTAGGACTTTAGGAAAATGGAGATTACTCTTAAGTTATGGAATGATCAATCTGCTAATGTATGTTTGTATGCTTTGCAGTATGTAACAGGTCCTTCTTGTGTAGTATCATTGGGTTCTTCAATACATGCACCCCAAAATTGCTATTGCTCAATATGCCAAAAGATACATATCTTGTTTTGTTTTTTTTTGTCACAAGTTGTCCTTCATGTACATAGTAAAAGTAAGCCGATATCATTTGTATTTTTTTTTTTACAATGCAAAAAATCATGAAACTTTAAAAAAAAATTAGATGTTTTGCTATTTTAATACTTATAGGTTGCATATATTTATACTTCCTGACCAAATAGTTTATGAAACTTATACTTTCAGATTTCTACTTTATTTTGACAGCATTTTTTTTTTTGTTTTTAATTAACATTTTAAATTAATTAGAAGCCTAACAATTTAACTAGAAATTTTGAAAATTAGAAAAGTAGTACATCTTTTTTTTTTATGTGCTATGCAAGGTTTGCAGAAATTTGAAGATGGTAGAACATAGGAACACCCCCCCCCCCCAAATGACCCCATTTTAAAAACTAGACCCCTCAAGGTATTCGCTAGGGGGTACAGTGAGTATTTTAACACCATATTTTTTTGGCAGGAATTATTACAAAGTCAGTGTTAAAAATTCGAAATTTGCAATTTTTCACAAATGCATCATTTGTGGGGCATATTTTTTGTACATCACTTCTGATATTGCAAGAAATGCACCCTATATTTTATTAAGCTGCTCGGCCCGTGTTTGGAAATACCCCCGCTTAGGCTATATTTGGTTTCTTGGCCACGTGGCAGGACCCCAAAGGAGAGGAGCCCCCTTTGGCTTTCAGGGCATCATTATATGAATAGTCCCCATTCATACTGCATTTCTGCAGTATAGGTGTCCGTTGTCATGTCAAAAAAGGGATGCCAATGTATATTGTACCGTCTCATTCAGAAATGAATGGAGCTGCTACAGTATACATCAGCATCACTCTTTTTGACATGATGCTGATGGATACCTCTAACACTGCGGAAACGCAGTATGAATGGGACACAGTGTATGGTCACATAGAGCGCATCCGCAGCATATTTCACACCACGGATGCCCCCCAGCAGTCACAAGGGGCAAGATCACTGCTGTGGCTGGGTAGCTCAGTGTGTCCGCTCATGACTTCCGGCGGGAAATCTGACGCTATCAGTGGACACACAAAGCTACCAAGCTGCAGCAGGTAGCTCATTATTGTGACTGTTGGCGGGCATCTGCAGCACGTGATATGCTGCGGATGTGCGTTGTGTGATCCTACACATACAGTTTTATTTTTCATTATATTTATTTAATAAATATATTTTTTACACTTTTTTTACACTTTTTTTTTTACATTTTTTATACTTATTCGGGGAGATTTATCAAAACCTGTGGAGAGGCAAAGTTGCCCAGTTGCCCATAGCAACCAATCAGATCACTTCTTTCATTTTTCACTGGCCATGTTAAGAATAAAAGAAGCGATCTGATTGGTTGCTATGGGTAACTGGGCAACTTTGCCTCTCCACAGATTTTGATAAATCCCCCCATTGTTGTTAGACTTATTTATTTTATATTTTTTTTACTTTTTTTTAATGCTTTGGAATACTTAGTATTCCAAAGCATTGCAGATATATGCTGCCTGCTAGTTTTACACTAGCAGGCAGCATATGAGGATGTGCCTCTGGCTGCCCAGGTAAGACCCCCGGCTGCCCAGGTAAGCAGCAGCACCCCGCGATAGTTGCGTGGTGCTACAGGAGAGAGACAGAGGGAGCCCCCTCCCTCTGTCAAAACTCCTTACAGCTCGCGGTCGCTTCCGACAGCGGCTGTAAGGGTTAAACTGCCGGGACCGAAGTTTTCTTCTGTCCCAGCAGTAACGCAGGTCCCCGCCCGCCGGGGATTACACACAGCACACCGCGATCACGCTCCCTCCCTCTGTCATAGCACTTACAGCCCGCGGTCACTTCCTACCGCGGCTGTAAGGGTTAAACTTCCGGGACCGAAGTTTACTTCATTCCCGACAGTGCTGCAGGGTCCCGGCTGTGTGTTACAGCCAAGTCCCCACCGCAATCTCGTGGGTGCACTGCGCAGCACCCACGAGAAGCATGAACGAGTATAGACGTCCAGGTGCCGGAACGGCCGCCAAAAAGGACGTCTATACTCGTCCTTGGTCGTTATAGGGTTAAATTGCCTTAAAAACCTGAGTAATATGAGGCTTATTGGCATATTGGGACATATTGCCCTAATACTCCACAAAAAAGACTTTAGCTACTAGATATTGGACTCATTATGGATATTCTATATCATGTTCATAAAAATATGTTCATTTACTTTAGTTTTCCCTTTATTATCTCAAGAGAAGGTAGAAGAAACTTCTTCTAGTTTCCTCATCATGATGAATGTTTTACATCTGCCATTATGGACTTGTGGACACTGTCCAGAGCACCCATGAGTAACCTTTTGGATACCTTTATAAACCAAAGCATATGAAATTTTGGACAAAAGGAGGAAACTCTCTGTAAGGTCTCCCATCGATATCTGCCTTTTAGAGCCTATTAGAGCTTTAGATGCTAAGTATTCTAATAAATAATTAAAAGTAAATTTATTTTAAATAAAGTTTCATTACCTCCCCCTTAAAAAAAAAAGCAACTTTTTTATTTTAATAAAACTATTTTACAAAAATGGTTCACCATAAAACATATACATAGTTGGTACTGTCAGAGATGTTTTATATATATAAAAATCGTATAATAAATATATCTATTTATACCGCATGGCACATCCTTCTCAATAAAAGATGATAATGTTTTTCCCTCACTCCAAAACAACTAGGGAAACCTAATTTATAAATTAAATGTACCCCAACATGGTGCTGAAACATGCAACCTGTTCCACAAAAAACAAACCATCTTACAGCTAAACAAAAAAAATTATTTGGTTAATAATGTTTGAACAGAACTGTGGGTTAAGGAGTAAAAAAAATGTTCACCTTTTAACAAAATTATACAGTTTATATGTAGAATTATTCTGAATAAACACAAATAATTCTACATATTGAATTTTTCAACATGGTCAAGTACACAACATTAAAGATATACAGTGATCAATCAACATACAATGGTAATTCGTGCCAAATGAACCATCGTTACTTGAATCCATCGTATGTTGAGGGATCCGTCCAATAGTAATACAGTACAGTATAGAAAGTTATAATGTCGTGTCCCTGCCGCTCCGGACCATCACCACTGCCCTGAATCGTCGATGTCATCACGTCCCCAGGGTGTCCTCGCTGCTCCAAATCGTCACCGCTGCCCTTAATCATCACTGTCATCACGTCCCCGGGGTGTCCTTGCTGCTCCGGACTGTAACCACTGCCCTGGATCGTTGATGTCATCACGTCCCCAGGGTGTACTCACTGCTCCGGACCATCACCGCTGCCCTTGATTATGACTATCATCACGTCCCCGGGGTGTCCTCGCTGCTGCGAACTGTCACCACTGCCCTGGATCGTCGCTCTCCATTGCTGTCATCATGTCGCTACGCACGCCTCTCCTATTGGATGGCGGAATGGCATGCGTGGCGATGTGATGACGACTAAGGAGAGCAACAACCATGCAGCGGAGCCCGAAGAGGACGGTCCTGAACGTTGGGGACAGGTGAGTGACACGGCTATCCGGTGGCAGTCTGCGCTGCTGGATAGCCATTTATGCGATGGCCCCGACATAAAAAAGCATTGTATGTTGATGCTGCCTTCAACGTGCGATGGCCTTTGAGAGGTCGGGGGATCACTGTAGTAGGTGCTGTGGTACCAGTGATACCAGGGATCTTCTGCCTGGGGTCCACTCTGCCATATCAGTATTATAAATTACACATGGAGGATTATGATTTGTTGCAGATTTATCATTTGTGGACTGAAGCATTGCATAAAAGTATCAGAAATTCAGATTTTTTTTGCCTTTTTTTTCCATATGAAATTATGAGACATTTTAAACAAAATAATGTTACACTTAAAGGGGTATTCCAGGCAAAAACTTTTTTTTATATATATCAACTGGCTCTGTAAAGTTAAACAGATTTGTAAATTACTTCTATTAAAAAATCTTAATCCTTTCAATAGTTATTAGCTTCTGAAGTTTTCTGTCTAACTGCTCAATGATGATGTCACGTCCCGGGAGCTGTGCATGATGGGGGAATATTCCCATAGGAACTGCACAGCTCCCAGGACGTGAGTAATCAGAAAGCAGTTAGACAGAAAAAAACTACTAAACTTCAGAAGCTAATAACTATTGCAAGGATTAAGATTTTTTAATCAAAGTAATTTACAAATCTGTTTAACTTTCCGGAGCCAGTTGATATATAAAAAAAAGTTTTGGCCTGGAATACCCTTTAAAGTTCTATATAAAGCTTTAAATACCTTTTTTCTCTTCATACAGTATGCATTCATACATACATAAGAAATCTGGTTTTGTCACACTTGTAACCCTGCTGCTATTGGTGCCTTTAGCTATTCTCTCCTAAATCCTTTTCCTGTGCTGTCATACTCTGACTTTTCCTATTGTGAACAAATGTATTTACAAGGTGAAATCTCAGCCATTTAATGGCGCTTAGGGATAATGATGCCTAGAAAAAGAGGTTACAGAAAAGGAATGTACAATGACTAATGTATATCAAATGAAAGGTTAATGTACATCATGCATGTAGTAGAAAAATAAAATATAGAATAAACCTAACCATCGCCTTGGGGCTTTTTTTAAGCAAGTACATCTAGAACCTGTATTATTACAGATACTTCTAAAGAAAATAATGTAGCACACCACTTGCGAGGAAAAAAGAGGTTGTTTTATTCAACCAATCCAATAAACAAAGTGACGTTTCGGCCAATTAAGACCTTCCTCAGACCTATGTAGAACAACATAGTATGAGCATATATACATAAGGAATAGAGATGAGCGAAGTTACAGTAATTCGATTCATCACAAACCTCGCGGCTCGGCGGTCACTGACTTTAGCCTGCATAAATTAGTTCAGCTTTCAGGTACTCCTGTGGGTTGGAAAAGGTAGATACAGTCCTAGGAGACAGAAAAACGAATGTCCAGCACTATGTGTTCAGATGAATTTTGAATTTCATTAGGATCAACAGTATACAAGTGACACCGTACAAACTCTGACGTAATGCGCTTAGTTATATGATGAAGATTAAAAGATGAATTTTGAAATTTAAATTGAAGATTTAGGGTAGCTAGTGCTACCATAAAAGTGTTTAGGCCCAGACCAAGGCCCAGCATCAGTAAACCATATGGCTGAATGGCACAGCCTGGAGGTGGCTGAAGCATGAGGAGACCATATAGTGTCTGAATGGCACAACCTGGAAGTGGCTGAAGCATGAGGAGACCATATAGTGTCTGAATGGCACAGCCTGGAGGTGGCTGAAGTATGAGGAGACCATATAGTGGCTGAATGTCACAGACTGGAGGTGGCTGAAGCATGAGGAGACCATATAGTGGCTGAATGTCACAGCCTGGAGGTGGCTGAACCATGAGTACAACATATAGTGGCTGAATGGCACAGCCTGCAGTTGGCTTAAAAATGAGGAGACCATATAGTGGCAGAATGAGACAGCCTGGAGGTGGCATTGGGAGCCCTGAAAGTGATCCTAATGCAAGGAATTTCTGAAAATGGGGACCAGCACCTTAATTATGTTTTGCAGTATCCATGGCAGCACAATGAGAGAGCCTAGAGGTGGTAGCATCAGCATATGGAGACCATAGAGCAGCAAAATTGGAATGCCGGGAGGTGGCAGCATCAGCATGAGGAGACCATATGGTGGCACAATGACAGAGCGTGTAGGCGGTAGCATCAGCATGAGGAGACCATAGAGCAGCACAATGAGAGGGCCTGGAGGTGGCAGCATCAGCATGAGGAGACCATAGAGCAGCAGAATTAGAGAGCCTGGAGGTGGCAGCATCAGCGTGAGGAGACCATATGGTGGCACAATAACAGAGCCTGGAGGTGGCAGCAGCAGCATGAGGGCCATGCCAACTGAGGGTTGAGTCTGAGGAACCCACCGACTGTTGACTGGGGGTGTCGGATGTCACATGGGATGAAGTGCATGACCGAGTGAATCTCACTTAAATCTGCTGCGATCTCTGCCTGCGCCTGATGAATTTAGGCCTCTGCCACTCCTCTGTGCACGTCCTGGCACTACTTTGCCTGACATACTTATTGCGTATATGAGGGGAGTAGAATACGCTTCACTACGCTTAAAACAGTATTTGTCTAGAACAGCAGTAGATGTGTACTATGGGCTGTCCATTCACAATATCTAGGCCCTTGACAGATTAACAGGTACAAAATAGTACACAACTTAGATGTACGTATGTGGGATGCATTTATGAGGGCATAAAAATGCACTATAGTACGCTTAAAAACTCTGTGTTTTTGTAGAACACCAGCCGGTGAGTACTTTTGCCCGGACTTTCACAGTATCTAGGCCCTTGGTAGATTAACAGGTACAAAAAAGTCCGCTACTTAGATGTAAGTTTGTGGTATGCACTTATGAGGGCAGAAAAATGCGCTACAGTACACTTAAAAAAGTATCTAAGTAAAAACACCAGCCGGTGAATACTTTTGCCTGGACTTTCACAGTATTTAAGCCCTTGACAGATTAACAGGTACAAAATAGTACACTACTTAGATGTAGGTATGCACTTAAGAGGGCAGAAAAATGCGCTACTGTACGCTTCAAAAATTATTTTAGTAAAACACCAGCTGGTGATTACTTTTTGTTGTCCTTTCACAGTATGTAGGCCCTTGACAGATCAACAGGTACAAAATAGTACACTACTTAGATGTACGCATGTGGTATGCACTTATGAGGGCAGAAAAATGCGGTACAAAATGCTTAAAAAAAAAGTACTTGTGCACAACACCAGCAGAACACAACAGTACTGCAGAACAAAAAAGCTGTGTACTAAACACAAAATTTTACTCAAAAACTATTAGGAATGGACTGCTGGGTATTATACCATCTACAGACTAGTATAACCAGCAGTTGATTTGTTGTGAAACAAAGACACAGAATTGCACTGAAAAATTATTCCTTCCTCCTCTACTAAGGTTCATGAAGTTGAGGTAGCTTGTTGAAATGTATGAGGCAACACACAGCTATCTGCCCCTCTCTGTAATACAATGCTGAAAAAAGTGACTTGGAGGTTAATGCAAAATGGCTGCTGAATATATAGGGCTGTGACCTCACAGAGGTGACTGGATGCTGATAGGCTGCATCCTGCATGTGATTCAGGGTCATCCCGCCTACTTCCCTTCCCACCTTGCCTTCCCAGCGTTCCTTGCCCCATGTACTGACATGTACCACCATTTTGGATGCCCTGAAGCCTGGACCGCAGTAAATGGAGTTTAATGAAGCGATTTGCATGATAGAATCCCGGTTCTATTCGCATTCGTTGTGAACCGAATATATCATGAGATTCCTAACAAATTTGATTTGTCAGCTTCTATTCGCTCGAACAAATCGAAATGTATGATCAAAAAAAGTATACAAAGTGAACCATATGGAATATCTGCCGCAGCATTGATCTGGATCAATCACACCTACCGAGCCTGTGAAAACAGAGAAACAAAATTAATAAACATTCATAACTTTGTTATGTGGTACTCCCTGTTTGGTCCCTTGGTTCTATAGTCTGCATTCTATGGATCCAATAGGCCTGACATGTTTTCAGTTGTTTGATGCGGTCCACTCATCGCCTATTATGTGCGACATGTTCCAATGCTTGGAAGCGGAGTGCGCTAAGTCCACTACTGTAGTATACCTTATGGACCCTGTATACCATGTAATATCTTTGCAGCTCCTTAGCAGTTACTCGCTATTTAAACCTTACCTCCATACAATTATTAATTCGGTCTTAATTGACCGAAACATCACTTTGTTTATTGGACCTCAACCTCTTTTTTCACCGCAAGTGGTGCGCTACGTTATTTTCTTTATTGGATTGTGGCCGGCTTGGGACTCTAAAAAATAGGTCCCACAAATGCATCATCAAAAAAAAAGAAGCTAATTTCAAATTTTTACAAGACTTTGTTATAATTACTGCCAAAAACTATGGTATTAGAATACTCAATGTAGATACTCAATGTATCTACATTGCATAGCACATATAAAAAAAGATGTGCTGTGTACAAGAGAAAAATCAGCTCAATCTCCAGGAACTCAGCGCTCGGACTGGCGTGAGCTATGCCTAGATGCAATGTAGACAAGAAGAGGTGGTCCAGTGCAGGTAGGTATGGAACGGAATAGCTTTGTTGTAGAATCAAAAAGCGGTACATGGACACGTGACGCATTTCCGACCTGCAAATGGACCTCAGTCATACCTAAGGCCCGTTTGCAGGGCTGAAACGCATCATCTGTGTCCATATTATCCATGTACCGCTTTTCGATTCTACAATAACGCTATTCTGTTCCCTACCTACCTGCACTGGACAACCTCTTCTTGTCTACTTAAAAAAATATGTACTTTTTGCTGTCAGTTTATCTCCTTGATAAAGCCATGTGAGTGGCGAAACATGTTGGGGTGTTACAGTTGAACTTTTAAATGCTCTCCCAATGCATCTTAATAATGATTCTCCACATTATGTATCTTTCGGAAATAAATAGTTGGCACCCATAAGCATGTGAAGCCCAAACCTGCGGTGCACAGCAGAGTACTGGGCAGTGTTCTAAAGTGTTTGAGATACATAAACACAGAATTAATAAGACAGTCCTATGGAGTGACTTTTAAATACAGCATCTTTTCGCTTGGTTATGTCTTGTTCATATATGAGACATAAAGTCAGTTAGTGGAGGGACTCTTATACCACATAGGTAGTTATGTATTTGCCATCCTCAGAGAGTGCTTGTGCACCCCCCCCCCCCCAGACAAATACCTAGTGGGAATAAATTGATCACTCCAGGTTACTAAATCCATTAGTGTTATCTAATGGATGTTCACCATGATACGTACTGCCAAACGTATCGATCACTGAATATATAGACTGTCAATCGAGGACTGGTCTGTGTAGCACTATAATAGTGATGTCATAGTGATGTCATTGGGTCAGTGGTTTTAATCGTGTATTTTTGGTTCTCACCTTTTACATTTAGTAATAAAATCTATGTTTTATGAGCACACATACTTATATAGAGGTTTTTGTTAACCCCTAGGTGTTAAAGGGGTACTCCGCACCCCTAGACATCTTATCCCCTATCCAAAGGATAGGGAATAAGATGTCAGATCACCGGGGTCCCGATTCTGTGGGCCCCCGGGATCTCAGCTTCTGCACCCACCTGATCGGCTTCCACCTCACACTGGAGTCTTCGGAGCCCGACCACAATGGCGGACGTCACGACTCTGCCCCGTGTGATGTCATGCCCCGCCCCCTCAATGCAAGACTATGGGAGGGGGTGTGACGGACCTCCCATAGACTTGCATTGAGGGGGCAGGGCGTGATGTCACATGGGGCGGAGTCGTGACGTCACACTCATCCGCCATTGTGGTCGGGCTCTGAAATTCTCCAGCGTTGCCGGTGTGAGGTGGAAGCCGAATAGGTGGGTGCAGAAGCCGAGGTCACGGGACCCACAGAAGCGGAGTACCCCTTTAAATTGTTGTTAATATTGACACCTCTGTATGTGTTCAGTGGCATCTTGTTGGTAGTTTACTATTTTCCATGAGCACCAATTCATCTACAGTGCCAACCATATCACTACTGGATGTTATTATCTTCTATCAGACCTCAGCTAGGAAATGTAACTAAATAATAATTGACTGCTTAACAATCAAGTGCATGTTGCAAGCCTAAACCAAATTATTATTCTCATACACTGAGGAATTAGAATACAGTATATTTACATGTGTAAAATATGTTGTAAAAATATCTGCAACTGTTCCATTCATCTTAATAAAGGCATGCAGCCCTCAGTGTGCTATCCACTGCAAAAACCCCATTCATCTGTATGTAACTGATTTTCAATCACAGTAATCCGGCAACAATTCTGCCGCAAGTGAATCTACCCTTATGCTCCAAAATGTAATCAAACATGACTCTCCTGAATTGTCCTACTTGAACGAGGGAGGCACAATACATAAATGATTGAAGAGCTTGGAAAGTAAAAACATCTTACAACCTGTGACTCATGCTAACCAGGTCAGTCTATACTTAGAACAAACTTAACTATGCCTTTGGGATTTTTAATAAATCACAATAATTGAATACAACATGAAAAAGGAAACTTTATTTAAAAGAGTCTGATCATGGGGATCTGACTGCGGAGACCCCCGTGATCTCCTGCCCAGTGCCCTGGCTCTCTGAAAGGAGCGTGTGTTGTCTGTAGCATTCATTTCTAAGAGAGCACCAAAGAGACTGGAGTGCTGTACTCATATAGAAACAAATGAAGTGTGCGCTTCTGTAGCACGTGTTCCTCTCCGAGAGCCGGGGTGCAGGGCAAGGTGCCAGGGGTTAACCCCTCATGTTCTTGACATGTACCCCGACATTGTATAGTTTGTTGATTATTTTGAATGTGACGCCCCAGCACACTAGCACACTGTATGGACTGTCTTTGTGGTTGTTGATCAGCTGCATAGGGTGGATATGCAATAGGAAGGGACAGCGGCTTTGGGGAAAGTTAGGGCACACTTTTCCCTGCCCATTCATGACAATATCCAGGTATTTTCTTCTGTGTATCTTTTGAATCTCTTGGCTGGCAAGCTCTGACGCTTATCCCTGGAAGGCAGTACCATCTATTACTATACCTTCAAAGGGGTTGTGTCGGGTTACACAACCCAAAAAGGTGAACAGTCACCCTCAGGGGGTTTCCATTGACTATACACATGTGAACTACTTTCCAGACCTACAGCCCTTTGAAAAGCTCTGACTGCTTTTATTTTCTTTTAATATTCATTGCCTGTGTTCCATACTGATAGATTTCCCCTAACAACAGACACTGGAGTAGACATCAAACTGCACGGAAGTGACACGCCTCGTGGCTGACATGTAAGGGCAGATTATTTTTGGTAAATTAACTAATATACAAATATCTTATGAATCATACAGGCTGTGATATGGAGGTAAGTTGTTTTAAATGACAATGACCATTAAAGCATGTAGTCATAATAAATTGTCCTCTGGATGCCTTTCAAATCAATCATATTTGATACTGGATGAACAATTCAGTACGATCAGCAGTAAAACATGCATTTATACAGTAGTCTATGCAAATGCTTAAAACATTACCAGTTACTGCACAAAAATATTCACTACCACTTGCATTGTATGACATGGCGATAAATTCTGACAAAACATTTTTTATAACTGTAACTGAAAATGTAAATGTTAATGGTCCAGGCGGTATACATATTTAACTTCACAGGTGTTAACAAATAAACAAGGTACGTAAACTTCCATGTAATTTGTATAATCATTCTGGCATAAAGAACAATTTTCATGTACTGTAATTTGTTTGTGAACTTCTTTTGAGGACTTTTTATATGTAACAAATTTACAAGGAAACAAACATAAGGGCCATATCATAAGTGTATTTTGTAGATAAGGGTCATATGCTAATAAGATCATATCTCTAAAAAGAAAATAGGTTCATAAAACTGTATGGTATTTCATAAACACTCAAGGCTTTCGGTAAGCCCTTAGGACATGTTCGTGCTGAGTAAATTTCCTGAAGATTTGAGAAGAAAAAATCCCTTTGAAACAAAGTGCAATTGCATAATTCTACACAGAATCCTCTTCAAGAAATCACATGTTTATTTTTAAAGCTGAATTTTACATGGTTGTAGATTTCCCATTGAAATCAATGGAGCTCAGGTTCTGTGTAAAATCCACCACAAATGTCTTAAGTGTAAAGATAACCTTAGGGGCTTTGTTTACACATGATAAAATGTTGGCATATTTTATTTACACAAATGAATGAACTCACCTGTCCAAGCTTCAGTGTGGTCTCCTCTGCATCAGTTAATGCTGGCCAGCAATTCAGGTGCCTGTGGCAATAGCCCTGAGTGTCATATAGTTGCTCACCATGCTCTGGTCGCTTCGACCAATGTGAAGTGTTGCTATTTGGGCAAATCCCCAATGGCAGGCAGGATATTTAAATTCCTGCAGTGTGTGCTAGCCCTGACTATGATTGCAATTCTACCGCATTTAGCCCTTCTGATTTTGTATCTTGACCTGTGACCTGATTACTCTCATGCATACTGTGTACCACGCTGCTGTATTGGTTGTGACTTGGCTTGCCTGACTCTGTTTGGTATGTCAGTTTTCTGCTACCTGTTTTCTGCTCCCTGGTTTGTTCTTTAGTTAACCCTTTGTGTCTTTACCTATGATCTGACTTTTGCACACAGCGCCAGGAAAAGCTCAAGATTTAGCTTTCTACTACAAGTGTTTTATTGTTTTTGACTCTGCTGCACCATGCAACATACCATGTTTAGGATTCATCACTTATGGTGGATTTTCAAGTAGGCAGGAAAGTGGCTGTAGGCGAGCTTAAGGCTGCCTGTATCCCTGCCCAACATGACAACACATTTAGCAGATTCATTGCATAAATGTATATTTTGTTTCATTTGAATGTGGCTTGTATATGTATATATATATATATATATATATATATATATATATATATATATATATATATATATATATATAACTAAAATAAAAGCAGTGGCACTCCAAATATGTGAAGAAAAGGTGACTTCTTTATTCACTCCAAAGTGAGCTACATTTCGGCAGCCTCACGCTGCCATTATCAAGCAACAAATGGAGTATGGGGGTATTTAAGGTCACGCAAGACCACCCACTAATTAACACAATTGATATGTAAACAAAAACAGTGATACAAAGTATACATGATGATCATGGTGATAACACAGTGAAAGGCATGTCACAAAATAGTGTGCAGCGGCGGTGCACAAATTGCGGATGCATATTAGCAATATGAAATAGTGATCATGTGAAAAAGTGAACTTAAGAGTGTTTATACAAAAGTGGTCAGAGATCGTGGTCACTCACCCGGCAGCTGGCTTCCTGGTTATTTGCAAGCAGAGCCAGGCATATCTCCGGCACACAAGGAGGTTCAGTGTGGTGTGCGGAAGTGATGTACATAAACAAAGTCAAGTGATGGGTCATGTGAGGAGTAACCTGGGGACCAAAAGCGTAGTTCCCGGCGCATGCTCATTCTTGTCTCAGAGGAGGGAAGCGCCATCTTGCTTGAGGGAAACTGGTAGGCTCGTAGGTGTAGCACTGCAATCTCCTGGTAGGAATATTATGCACAAAGGCAATGACGGGGTGTAACGGGAACCATAGCGCACCCATGATGCTAGTTGGGATCATCCTAGGACGGCCACCGCGGGTAGTCAACCTGGAGTCCCGATGTGCTACCTGTCACTGGAGAAGTGCCGCAACCTGGCTTGGAGTCAGACCAGATGTGGATGTGGGAACTGGGAACGGTCATGGATACATGGACTTTGTAATATATTGTAAGGAGAATGTAATTTTCAGAGAGAATGCCCGGTCTGCCAGTTGTGATGGTGAGGGTGAGTGATGATACGCTGGGCCACTTCTGGAAAAGAAAGATTATGAAAAGGGGGAATTAAAATAAAGTACCAAATATAAAAACCAATGATATAGGGAGGAGGGATGATACAGGAAGATGACTATAGATCCTAAGAATAATCATGCATTGCATATATCATGAGTGCCAATAAACTCAACGTTTAAACCAGCAGGTTTGAGTGAATTCAGTTCGTAAATCCACCAAAGTTCTTTCCTTTTTAGTTTTGCTGTTCGATTACTGCCCCTTTTGAGTGCGGGGACATGATTGAGTAGGGTATATTTCAGGTCTTTTTCTTGATGTTTGTGTTCCACAAAGTGTTTCGGAACCGGTAAATCCATTTTAGCTTTCCGAATCATATATCTATGTTGGGTAATTCTCACTTTTGCCTTCAAGGAGGTTTCCCAACATAGAGTAGACGACATGGGCATTGTAAAACATATTTGTGTTCGGGTACTACATGTACTAATGACAGGAAAGATTGCCTAAATACCTATACCAGATCTTACCCTAGCATAGCGGTCTGAGTTGTGCCATAACCGCGTAATGAGGGCACGCCTATAGAGGGCAAAAAGCAACCATGCTAGGATAAATACAATTCCTGAAATAACATATCCTACACCCAGCATCAATCTTCACATACCCGAAGTAGACTATACCTAGTGTGCTTTAAGAGGCAAAAACTAAATTGACAGGTAAATTACAAGAAATGCCTATTTACTTGATAGACCGTGTGGGTCCTGTTGCCTGACAAGGTTCACAAAGGCACCTTATCTGATTGAGACTGTAACAACAGACATACCGAACTAGCCAATGTACTGACCCAACTGGACTTGGGAGCGATGACCTGTTGCAGATGACAGCTCCCTGCGTGAGCAACGTAACTGTAGACGTGACAAGTGTTTAGGTGATCCATCATGCCTGTAGACCTGACAGGTCTTTGTGACACTGTCGTGCCTGAACCCGTCACAGGTCCCGCAAAACCATTGAGCCTGTAGACATGACAGGTCTTTGTGAAATCATTGTGACTGTAAACGTAACAGGTCTTTGTAAACCACTTTTTTCTTCTTCAAATACGTAAGTGTGAAATGCCATAGTGAGATTATATGCGATCTGAAACGTGTCAGATTACCTCCACAACCATGTCAAAATCAATTGCTCTGAAATGAGACAGCAGCAACCACGATTCAATCCCCGATCCTAAAGAAATGAGTCATGTAACTGCGTATTAAATACACAATACATCTGCAACTAAATGCAGGCCCTCCTTAAAAGAAAATGTGTAACTATGCCGGATAGTTGAATCTGTGTACTATAATGAAATGATAACGTAATCGAGAAATACAACAGACGAGGTCGTATCTGACCTGAAAACTTGTCAGGTCATAATATAACAAACAACAAAATTGCTCTGAAAACGAGTCAGTAACAACTGACATAACCCCTTTAACCTGAAGAGGAGTCAGCCAACAGGGTAACATCATGAGTATTCCTGACAAGAAACCTGTATAAAACTGGCATGTTGCTCTGAAGGCGTGTCAGTAACAAAAATGACCAGTTGTGTCCAATACCCTAACCAAATGACCTACATCCACTGTATGCACCGCATGAAACATGTTAACCATGTACGGCATAACCTGCTAACAGTATACCCAAATACAAGTCACTACTCAATATGTTATTGCTCTGAGACATGTCTGTAACAATAACCTATGTGGTGCATCCCCCCTGCATACGGGGGAGGTTTAAAAATGTGTGCTCGATATATCTGCTATGAATGTAAGCACAATATGAATACTGTAATTGTGTATTGTAAATATATGTACAGCCAGAGGTGCAACTGCTATTCAACAATAGGAACGAATGAACATAAAACCTACCCACATACAACTATAGTAGTATGCAACAAATGCTGTGTACTGGTGCATGTATCATACACAAGCTGGGAGCGTAAGTACAGTGAAAATGTAAGGAACGTTATGAATTTATGATCTAACAGAATTATGAGTACAGCATACACACCTAGAAAATAAAGTGTAAACAATATATATCTAAAAAGATAAAAGACAACGTGCAACTATGACGGATAGTTGAATATGTCTACTATAAGTAACTGATAACGTGGTCGTGAAATACCACGGAGGAGGCTGTATCTGTTCTGAGAACGTGTCAGGTCATGACAAACCACAATGTAATTGCTCTGAAAATTCATCGGTAGCAACCAACATTAACCGCTTAAGCTGAAGGAGTCAAATAGGGCAACATCCTAACAAAGCTGTATAAGCTTTCCGTATAACCACTATGCACGAATATGCAGTATGAAAGCTATGAGCATGAGTACAGTAAAGCTATGGGAGCATATGTGTAGTATAGACTCTAAGGATGGAAATGCAGAAAAACTATTACCCATGTGCAGTACAACAAAATAAAGCTATGAATGTAACCAGACTACCAGACTATGAGCGTAACGTGCAACTATGCCGGATGGTTGAATCTGTGTAAAATAACGAAATGATAACATAATCGAGAAATTCCACAGACGAGGTTGTATCTGACCTGAAAACGTGTCAGGTCATAACAAATACACAAACGACAAAATTGCTCTGAAAACGAGTCAGTAGCAACCGACATTACCCCTTAACCTGAAGAGGAGTCAGGCAACAGGGTAACATTGTGAGTATTCCTGAAATTGGTTGCTCTGAATGTGAGTCAGTAACAATCGCGATTCAACCCCTAATCCTGAAAAAACGAGTCAGGTGACCGGGTATTGAACAGCCGATTAGTGCCACTAAAATGATGACCACCCTTTGAACGAGTACCTGTGCCAGATAGTTGAATATGTGTACTATAACTTACTGATAACGTAGTCGTGAAATACAACAGAGGAGGTTGCATCTGACCTGAGAACCTGTCAGGTCATGACAATAAACAATGTGATTGCTCTGAACGAGTCAGTAGCAACCAACATTGACCCCTTAACCTGAAGAGGAGTCAGGCAATAGGGCAACAGCCTGACAAACCTGAGTGAACTTTCTGTATATAGACTATGCATGAATACACAGTATGAATGCTATGAACATACGTACTGTAGAAGTTACGGGAGCATGTGTGTAGTGTAGACGCTACGGATGAACATGCAGAATAAATACCATTACCCATGTGCAGTAAACGCTATGGATGTTAGTGCAGAGAACATAACAGAATGAAAGCTACATGTACGCAAGTACTACAACGTGTCAGCATAATAATTACTACCATCGTATGTACAGAATGAATGCTACGAATGTCTGTGTCGTGTATTGCTACAATTATATGTGCAATATACATGACGAGAACATGTCTGTGGTATGAATACAACGAGTGTATATGTGGTATAAATGCTATGAACGTATAGTGGAATGATACTATGAGCAGTATAATGCTATGAGTATACTTGCAGTATCAATGCTAAGAGCGTATTTGCCTGATGTAGGCCATGTGTATGTGCAGTATAAATGCTACAAGTACATGTGCAGTATAACCGTCGAGCATATGTGTGGCATGAGTGCTATGAATTAATATGTGGTATGACGCTATGAGGTATGCACAATATAATGCTGTAAACATGCTATGAGCGCATGGCGACAACCGCACGAAACAGCATGATACTATGTGTGAGAACCGTATGAAACCTGCGTGTATGAATGCGGTGAACGTGTGAACCACAAAACCATGACCGTGTGACCAATGTAACTGCCATGAGCGTATAAACCCTGCGAGTATGAATGTGGTGAACGTGTGAACAACAAAACCATGTCCGTGTGACCACTATAACTGCCATGTGTGTATGAACCATATAATTGCCATAGGCAGTATACTGCCATAACCAGTATGAAATACCATTAATATATGAACCGAATGACACTTTGAGCGTATGAACCAGTGATAAGTACGAGGTGTTTGACTGCCATGAACGTAACATGGATAGAAAGAACGTAAAACCATGAACATGCCAAGAATATATGAACAGCATAAATGCCAACTTTGTGGACTGTGTAAGACACCAGCGTGAGAGAATAACCCTGAGGTGAACAGCATAAACGAGTCTACAGTAGAAATGCTGTGAATATATCATCAGTGAGCATATGTACCGTATAATGATATTAGCACATGAAACTGTATACATACTATGCACGTACAAGCAGTGTGCCATAAGCGTATGAACCAGTGATAAGTACAAGGTGTTTGACTGCCATGAACGTAACATGGATAGAAAGAACGTAAAACCATGAACATGCCAAGAATATATGAACAGCATAAATGCCAAGTTTGTGGACTGTGTAAGACACCAGCGTGAGAGAATAACCCTGAGGTGAACAGCATAAACGAGTCTACAATAGAAAAGCTGTGAATATATCATCAGTGAGTATATGTATATAATAATGATATTAGCACATGAAACTGTATACATATTATGCGCGTACGAGCAGTGTGCCATAAGAGTATGAATTAACCATGAGAGTACGGACGATAAGAAACTCATGAAGTTATCAAACCGTGAAGATGCTCTATGAATTAACCATGAGAGTATGGACGATAAGAAACTCATGGAGTTATCAAACCGTGAAGATGCTCTACTCGTGTGGATCTTGTACCAGTAATGCGTGTATGCCCATTATAAAGCAAGCGTATGAACCGTATGGATACCATGACCGTGCAAATAATGAGTATTACACTGTGTATACTATGATTTAATTAGATGTAGCCTATGTTATATCTCTACAGAGCATTGCACCCTACTGTATACCGTATGCTATATTGAAACAAGACATTCTGCAGAGCATTGCACCACCACACGGCATATGCTACCCTGCAAACGAGATCCTCTGCAGAGTATTGCACCACACCAAACACAGTACATGCCACCCTGTGTTGCAACGAGACCCTTCGCAGAGCACTGCACCACACTGCACATGCTAACTGTCCTCTGCAGAGCATTGCACTATACCCTATATAGTATATGTTATATTGAAACATCCCATCTGCAGAGCATTGCACTAACTGTATAAAGTTTGTTTGTAATGAGACTATCTGCAGAGTATTGCACTATACTGTATACAGTATAGATTATATTGTAATGAGACCATCTGCAGAGCATTGCACCATGACTGTATATCATGTATACTATATTGTAATGAGACCATCTGCGATGCATTGCACCATAACTATTTTCCATGTGTACTATATTGTAACGAGACCATCTGCAGAGTATTGCACTATACTGCATATAATATTTATTATATTGTAACAAGACCATCTGCAGAGCATTGCACCATAACTGTATCATGTATACTATATTGTAACGAGACCATCTGCCAAGCACTGCACTATACCGTTATACAGTACATGTTATATTGTAACGAGACCCTTTGCAGAGCATTACACTGTACCGTCTACTGCAAGGGCACCGTAAACCCCGCAGAGCACCGCAGCACACAGCAAAAGTTATATTGAAATTACTCTTTGCAGAGCATTGCACCACACTGTATACAGCAAATGTTATATTGAAATAACCCTCCGCAGAGCATTGCACTATACTTTAGATTAACGATAGCAGACAAGCTAACAGGACCGTCTAACGAGCGGCCATGCAGAGAACTGGGCAGCTGCCGCAACCTGTCCCAAGGGCACAGACAATTGTAGCTGTGCGGGTGGCGGGCGGTCCACATGCCGCCATGAGGCAGCTAGCAGGCTGCGCGAGATGCTGAGACTGCACCACCCCCAGCACCGATTTAACTGACCTGCTTGCCTCTGCTGGATACCACTACCGCTGCGGGCAGGGCCAGCCGGAACCATAACTGCCCTATATTACCTTATAATCAGAGTGAGACACAGCATCCCCAGATAAAACAGCCAGCGGAGCTGCGCCTGCACCCCCCAAGCCAGACTCATGAACAGCGAGGCCTCCACACCGTGAGCAGCAGCTCTGAAGATTTTTGCGGGAGATTCAAACACCAGACTGCCACAGGAAGCAGAGATTCCACAAATGACACGTGCTCCACCCCTGTAGGAGAGGGGAGAGTTATACACACGCCCCCACCTGTTCCCAATAAGCCCCACCTGGAAGTGCAGGGAACGATAATTACTTCTGCCCCTCACACAAATACAGCCCAGCAGGCTTTATACATAACATATGGACTGGTTCAGGTCAAATATTGTTTTAGAGCATATTTTTTTACCAGTTACTGGGTGTGTGAAGCAGTTGCCTTTTAGCATGTAAGTACAATTCACACATGTTTTGCATGGAAATGACCCTGGATTAGCACCCGATAGATATCTCTGACTGCTTTTGGGTAAAGCAATGTCAACTTTCACTAGTTTGTCTTGCAAATTGGCGGGGCGTCCTTATGCCATAATTGGAGAATTTTGTAATTCGGAAATATTGTCAGTGCCCTCATGTAGAAGGTGCCAGTGTTTCCTAAGGATTTTGGAAACCCTGTCTGACATACCTGAGTATGTGGAAACAAAGGCTAGTCTATTTTGTGACTGTTTAGTTTTTGTCTGCAGTAGACTCTCTCTGGTGATAGTCATTACTTTGTGTTTGCTGTCAAGCACAAGTTTTTTACGGTAGCCCCTATCTAGGAAATTGTGTACAATGTTATCTAGTGAGGACTCGACCCCTGTCTCTGAGCTGATGATCCTTTTGGTCCGGATCATTTGGCTCAGAGGCAAGGAGCGAACCATGCTGCATGGGTGATAACTGTCAAATCGCAACATTGAGATGCAGTCAGTTGGTTTGATGAAGATATCTGACTCAAGATGGTTTTGAACTATGGTGATTTTGGTGTCAAGAAAATGTTTATCTGATTTAGATGAAGTGAGTGTGAATTGTAAGCCAGTGAAAATGTGATTAAGAAACATGTGAAAGTTAGTGAGTTGGGCCTCCGTACCAGTCCAGATCAAGAAGATGTCATCTATGTACCTCCACCACTTCAAAACATGTTTGAAGTGGGGAGATACATAGACAGACTCCTCCTCCAGATGGGTGACAAATAGATTTGCATACGTGGGCGCCACGTTTGTCCCTATTGCAGTACCGACCAATTGCACATAATTGATGTCATTAAATGTAAAATAGTTTTTTGTGAGAACCAGCTGCACAAGTGTGATAATGAAGTTTACTTGTTCAGTGGAAAAGTCAGCATGTATGAATGACTTCACTGCCTGTACACCTCCTTCGTGTGGAATGGAGGTCTAAGGCTAGTGACATCAAAGGTGGCCAGTATGGAATCATCTGTAATGTAGAGATCTTTGATTTTGTTAAAGAAATTGCCTGTGTCCCTGATGTATGATCGGGCATTGTATGCATATGGCCGAAGGATTTTGTCTAGAAAGATGGAGATGTGGCTTGTGAGTGAAACAATCGGCCTGCCTGGTGGATTATGTAAAGTGTTATGTATCTTCGGTAGAAGACATATAACTGGTGTGATGGGGGGTTGTACGATGAGGTAATGGCAAATTACAAGGAATCCGGCTGCCGGGTGAGTGACCACGATCTCCACTTACTTTTGCATAAAGACTCTTAAAGGGTACCTCTCATCAAAAAAACTTTTGATATATTATAGATTAATGTATGCAGAATAACTTTACAATTGCATGTTATTAAAAAATATGCTTCTTTCTATTTAATTTTCCACTTTGAAGAAATGACCACTAGGGGTCTCCCTACCAGTCCTGGCAGCAAGCATTTCAGACTCATGCTGGAGTCCTAAACACTACGAGCTGCCAGTCTGCTTTGTTCACAAAGGAGAACACTCAGAGCTGCAAGCCTGCTTTGTTCACAAAGGAGAACACTCAGAGCTGCCAGCCTGCTTTGTTCACAGCCTGTTTGGCTGTGAACAAAGCAGGCTGGCAGCTCTGAGTGTTTAGGACTCCAGCATGAGTCAGAAATGCTTGCTGACAGGACTGATCGGGAAAAATACAATAGAAAGAAGCATACTTTTCATTAACATGCTATTGGAAAGTTATTCAACATTCATTAATCTAAAATATATCAAAAGTTTATTTGATGAGAGGTACCCTTTAAGTTCACTTTTTCACATGATCACTATTTCATATTGCTAATGTGCAAACACAATTTGTGCACTGCCGCTGCACACTATTTTGTGACATGCCTTTCACTGTGTTATCACTATGATCATCATGTATACTTTGTATCACTGTTTTTGTTTACATATCAATTGTGTTAATTAGTGGGTGGTCTTGCGTGACCTTAAATACCCTCCTCCTACACTATTTGTTGCTTGATAATGGCAGCGTGAGGCTGCCGAAACGTAGCTCACTTTGGAGTGAATAAAGATATGACATTTTTTTCACATATTTGGAGTGCCACTGCTTTTATTTTATCAAGCTCGGATCTCTGACCCAGATCAACAACAAGGGGCACCCGTGCATCATCTTTATAGGAGTGCTGCTTTCTTCTTCTATATATATATATATATATATATATATATATATATATATGTGTGTGTGTAACGGGTCACAGCAGGCCTCTGGGCCTGTGTGGATGATGACGTGAGCCGTGCCAGGGAGCAGAGTGTAAGGTGCCACTGGTTTTCACCAGAACCAGCCGCAAAGTGGGATGGTCTAGCTGCGGCAGGTGTCAACCAGGTAGCTACCCCCGGCATGAAGCATCCATGTGGCCAGGAGTTGGTGTGGCACAGAAGGAGACTGGCTGGACATGGCAAAATGGCAGCAGTTCAGGGCAGGTAACACAGGTTCAGGGTAGACAAAGTAGCAAGGAACAGGTACACAGTAACAGGGACACAGACTTTCACTATGGCACAAGGTAACCAAAGATCCGGCAGGGAAACAAGGGAGGAGCTGATATTTAAGGACAGGAGACAGGTGTAGACACTTTGATTAATTAAGCACTGGCCCTTTAGAGAAAGAGCTCCGGCGCACACTCGCCCTAGGAGGTGGGGGCACACACACCGGTGCTGTGAGGACACGGAGAGGCAGAAGATGAGGGAGGTGAGTGACGGGCCGATATTCGCATGCGGGTGCGTCCCGCGATGTGAATCCCAGTCCCGCTGGCAGAGGAGACATAAGCAGAGAGCACTCCCGGCTGGAGCGCAGGTGTTACAATATATATATCTGCTAGAGCAGCAGAACAGCAGCATTCAGATAAACATAACTGATAAAAAAAATTGCCAATTTGTAGTATTATCAGTCTTTTAAAGGAAATCTGTCATCAGAATCACCCGCACTAAACCTGTTACACAGGCTTGTAGTGTGGGTGATCCTGATTAAAACGCTTCTTACTTGGTTAAAAATGGTTCAGCGGTTCTTCAGATATCTTTATTTTTAGTTTTCTGTTATTCCCTGGCTTGGGACTCAGTGGGAGGTCTTATCATCTGGGACTCGGCTACATGTCATTCTAGCTGGGCGGAGCTACTGCCAGGCTCATGAATATTCATGAACTTATCCTCGTAGTCTAACTCCTTTTTCTAGGTCTGGTGGGGAGGACCGTGCATGAGGATAAGTTCATGAATATTCATGAGCTGGGCTGCAGCTCCGCCCAGCTAGAATGACGTATGGCCGAGTCCGAGATGATAAGACCTCCCACTGAGTCCCAAGCCAGGGAATAACAGAAAAATAAAAATAAAGATATCTGAAGAACCGCTGAACCATTTTTAACCAGGTAAGAAGCGTTTTAATCAGGATCACCCGCACTACAAGCCTTTGTAACAGGTTTAGTGCGGGTGATTCTGATGACAGATTTCCTTTAAGTACTCTTACATTCTGTGCTACCTGCCATGGCTGCAGCGTGCAACCCTTAGTAGCTGCTATAGGGAAAATATCTGGATAGTCAAAGATTCATCTGACAAAATTGTCTGTTTGCCGAGAAGGTCAGAAGGTCATCCCATATTGATCAGCCAACTGATGTGCCAGCTCACATATGGAATAGGTAGATGGGTGATGAGTGTTTTTTTTTTTTATAAGTTAAGAACACTATTCACAATAATATAACAGTCTGCCTATAAGGTGTAGGTGAATTGATTTGCCTGTTTTGTAATTTCCCCTGATTTGCTAGTTCAACAGTTGGAGAATCAATCCAGAAGACTGCACAGCGCCCTGCTTGTCCTGCCCTGATTTCCTGTATTTGGTCTCCTCATAGAGACACACAGTCAATAACTGCAGAGGCAGCATTATTTTAAACCAAAAATATACAAATGTTTTAATCAAGTTATATTACAAATATACTATAAGATTTCCACCTTGGGGATAGCTCTGGGATCGTCCTGGACACTGCCATGGGACACATTTCCTCTCAAAAAATCGGCAGACAACAGTTCATGATGCAAGTCTGGCACCTCGCCAGCTTTATTTATACAGGTTGCAGGAAAAAAAAAAAACGCAGGAAACAAAATCCAAGACCATCTGGTCACTAACTACACATATCAGCATGCCCTGAATACTAACTGGTGAGCTACCCTGAGCCAGTAAAACATGTGCCCCCTGCAACCTATTACTCACAGTTCACACCAGTTTTTGGACCACTCACAGCTCCGGCTGTGTGTTTCCTCAACAGAGCCATGTCTCCCCCTTACAGCCAGCTTACTGTTTCCTAGGGAGAGCCCAGATCACACTTCCTTATAAAGACCCCTTCCTTATAAAGAGTCTCTTCCTTATAAAGACCTTCCCTCTCTGCTGACTCAGGTGAAGGTTTCTCCAAAGGGAGCCAAGGAAATACACCCTTTCCTTGCCAATATATCACAAAACATATAATGGTATTATGTACATGATATCAAAAGTTTTTGTTAACAACAGGTACACTTTAAGTAACGTATTGGAAAAGAAAAGTGAAAACAGAAATAAGGATAGCTCTTCCATCATCAAAAGAAACCCTACACTGCTACACAGAAATCACCTCCTGGGCAAATCCCCTCTTGACGAAATGGTGTTGAGGCAAAACGGGGTCCCTATATGATACACAGTACTATGTTTGTTCCAGGCAGTGGAGGGGCACAGAGTGTTTTGCATTTCAGAGGTATAGGCCGGCATTTACCATTGTAGGTGTAAGTGAAGTATTTTTCTGTGTAGGAGCACCACATTTATTAAAAGGTAGCAGAGCATTTGATACATTTTGTGCAGGTCACATTTTCTAAAATTTCACTCTTCACATACACCAAAAAGCTAAGTCTGGGCTGGTGTAGTTTTAGAGACTTTTCAGTGGCTTTGCGCCTTTTTTGTGCCTTTTCACAAAAAGACGCAGTTCATAAAACCCGTCCATATAATGTGTATTGCCAAAATCAGTGGATTGCAACTCAAGCGCAAAAAAGGCACAAATAAACCCTGCTTGCGCCTTTTTTTGCACCATTTTTAGACACAAAAAACAGTCTAAAGACAATTATACATGTTGGCCATAGTGTATGTTATAAGGAATTTTTGGGGCAGTATGGTTTTTATGAGCCACAATACATTACGGTATTGTATTCGGGTGCATGGCAAGGTTATATTCAGAGAGCACAGTATGTGGTAGTATTATATTCAGAGGGTTCAGTGTGTTGTAGTAATATATTCAGAGGTTACGGTGTGTGGAAGTTTTATATACAAAGGGTACGGTGTGTGGCGGTTTAATATTCAGAGGTTACGGTGTGTGGCGGTTTTATATTCAGAGGTTATGGTGTGTGGCGATTTTATATACAGAGGGTACGGTGTGTGGTGGTTTTATATTCAGAGGTTACGGTGTGTGGCGGTTTTATATTCAGAGGTTACGGACCGGTGTGTGGCGGTTTTATATACAGAGGTTACGGTGTGTGGCGGTTTTATATACAGAGGTTACGGTGTGTGGCGGTTTTATATACAGAGGTTACGGTGTGTGGTGGTTTTATATTCAGAGGTTACGGTGTGTGGTGGTTTTACATTCAGAGGGTACAGTGTGTAGTAGTATCATATTCAGAGGGTACGGTGTGTGCCAGTATTATATTCAAAGAATACAGTGTTTGGCAGTAATATAATGATTATTGTTTTCATATAGAGGATCAGAATCCGCTGACATAGTGAGGAACCATCAAGTTCTGCTGAGTGAACATTTAGCTGGAAGAAGTCATGGC
Organism: Hyla sarda; assembly: GCF_029499605.1. Lineage (NCBI taxonomy): Eukaryota > Metazoa > Chordata > Amphibia > Anura > Hylidae > Hyla > Hyla sarda. The sequence goes on from NC_079198.1 coordinate 79,635,539, forward strand.
GGTATGTACATCTGAATTAGATAAGGAAAGACTAGAGAAGATGTCACCTGTAATCACTGATATTATTGTGTATTCTCCTCACTATAGAGAAGACGTTACCTGTTGTCACTGATATCATTCTGTATTCTCCTCATTATGTCCTATCAGAGCTGAAGTCACTTGTAAGTTCTGAAGTAATGATGGGGGTAACAACAACTCCCAGCATAACCTTACCACTGCTTAAGGTCATACTGGGAGCTGTAGTTTTAAATGGTAAAAACTTCTTTAGCGCTTTCCCATTCTGTGGCAATTGGTATATTTGATTATTATACTGGAAATAATTTTCTGCAACCTGCTACAGTGCGGGCATCACAACATGCTAAAAAAATCAGGGCCTATGTCCCTTAATGTTATGTTTTTGCAAATATTCATCCAGTTTCTGTTTAAACGTCTGTACAGACTATTAAAACCGGATCTGCAGGCAGAGGATTCCACATCCTTATAGTTCTTGGTGTAAAAAAAACCTTTCCTTTGCCTTAGACAAAATCTTCTTTCTTCCAGTCTAAAAGTTGCTGAGTTTCCCATAGCAACCAATCAGATCGCTTCTTTCATTTGTAAAAAGGCCTTGGTTGCTATGGGCAACTGGTCAACGTTTCCTCTGGACAGGTTTTGATAAATCTCCCACTATATGTGTGACCATGTGTCCTATGTATAGTCCTGTTTATGTAAACATTCTAATATATTATAAGTAAACTGCTTAAAATGTCTTATGATCTTTGTAGTATTGATATATCTGTTTAAACATTTCCTATCTGTCCACAGGGCAAATCTCTGTGCGGACAGCCGTACTGGAAACATCTGACATGGATATTCTGCTGTGAGCACAGCGCAGCAGAATCCTGTTGAATTCAACCGGACTCTGCTACAGCGGAATGCCTGTGCCGAATTCCACATTGGAAATTCTGACATGTGAACATGGCCTATGAGTCTCAAACAAGGTTAGGACTGTATGATACATTTAATATTGTAAGTACCTTAAGCAACACCTTATTTTCTGTCCGCCAACACAAAATACTCTAATAGTGCCCCTCCCGAGACTAAATTCTGGATCTGCCCCTTGCTCCAGGTAAGGATCTTTCACCATAATATTGCATTCTTATGTTTTTGATACTTATATCACTGTGAGGTCACTCTAATTATTCCTACTGTAGCTGTACTAAGGTCATAACTATTCCATCTAATATTTATTCATATGGGTATACCTTGTGCTATTATTTTGGGTGTATGTGTTTTTATAGGTTAGGAAAACTGTCTATGTCTTTTTTGGACAAATGTATAATAAAAATAGTATATTTTTGGACTATATTAGAGTTGTACTTTTTTCCAGGTAGCACTTATAGGTTTATATACAAAGGGAATAGCAAACCTACAAGTAACCTATAAATTAAGTAACTTATTGGAAAAGAAAAGTGAAAATAGAAATAATGATAGCTCTTCAATCATAAAAAGGAAACCCTGTACTTTACACAGAAATCAAACTCCACATTCAACCTTTGTATCTGCTCTACCCCTTCAGACTTTTGAAAAATGGATAATTATGATGGACTTTTTGACGTATTTAAAAAAGTGGCTGTTTTTTGCCGATTACGGACAAAAATGTGTAATTGAAATAAAATGCGTCACTAAATTATATGATGTGGGAATTTAACCTCACACTATTTTTACATACAAAAAAAACTATACATTAGCTGGATATCAGTACATTTTCCTAGATTTGTCTCCCTTACTCAATAAACTCTCACCTGGCTCAAATAAATGCCTCTTCAACAAAGTAAAATCTAGATTTCATTGGTATTTTTCCTGTTGCATGCTGTGTCTTGCCTGATGCTAGCTCCCATTACTCTTGCTTCCTTCTCTTATAAGCGTGAGTCCCAATGATGTATAGTCTGTTTGGGGAGAAAGCTGGCTCTGCTTAGGCATTATATACATGTCTTGTCTGGTCCAGTTGATAATGCCATTCTTTAATATGCCCAGAAGTATCTCTCTTATCCTTCTTTTCATTCATCGCCAGAGACCAGTGTGAACCATTTCTCCAGATAATTTAGAGTATTTGATTGCAGTCCTCTTTGCTTTTTTCTTTGTTTTCGGCTTTTTCATTCTCTGGGTTTAATGGAACATAGACACATGAAGTTGGAAATCAGAACAATCTAGGAAGAATAGACAAAGACAGATGATTGTTCTAAGTGAAGAGAAGCACCCCTTCTGTGCAGCCTGTGGCACGATTTAACTCACTCCTGTAAGGGAGATTCACTCAAAACTAGATGCCATTCATCTCCCAGACACATCAATAGTTAGAGGTGGTTTGGACAGAAATCCATTTGAGGAAAGATAATAGATTGGATGATTGTTAGAAATGGGTGGCAATGTGTCATGTGAGCAGACTTGCATGTATTGACCCAGACTGAGATGTATAACTACTTCAGACAACATGTCTTTTTCCTGCATATAAATACCATGTGTAAATGCAACATATGGGACAGAATTTATTATGTATACAGATTTTTCCCAGATTTTTGCCCAGTTATCACGCAAAATGAATTATGTTGTTATGTTGCGCAAGTCACATAAATGTTGAGCAAATGACAGGAAGCCACTGGATAATGCAAAGAAAGGGTGAACAGCTCACACACATTTCTACACTAAGAATTTTTGCGCAAATGATAAATGTAGCCTTGGATGACCACCCCCTCTAGATGTGCACAAAAGGAAACATGAAGAAGCCAGTGTAGCCAACATAAAAATAGCACAAAATGTAATGAAAATCTAAGTGGTAGTCAATGTACAAAATAAAAACACACTGTGCATGCAATTTTCAGGCGCACGTCAGTTGATAAATTCCTCCTATTAAGTTGATTTCATGGTGTTTTACACTAAATGAAAAATAAACTAATGAAAATTAAATAGTTTCAAACTATATGAAAATGTTTTAAAAGCACTGAATGTTCACCATTTAGAGAATACTTAGAAAAAACACCTAAAAACTGTAATAATATATACTATACTATATTAATTTAAAAAACAATATTAAATGAGTTATCCAGGAATAGAAAAAGAGAGCTACTTTCTTTTAAAACTTTCTTTTAAAACTGCTCTCCGTCTGTCTCCAGGTTGGGTGTGGTTATGCAGCTCAGTTCTATTGAAGTGAATGGAGCAAAGTTGTAAAACCACACCTAAACTAGGGAAAGACATGGAGCGGTTTTTGAAAGAAATTAGCAGTGTATTTCTATTCCTGGATAACTATTTAAGTTAAATTTGTATATGCCTTAGATGCTCTATTGCAGATTCCGTTCAGTGCCAAAGAATGGAGCCGGACAGTCTGCTACATATAAACAGATCCTGAAAGATTCCATTGACATTTAAGGGGCCCATCAGGTTTCCATCAATTTACAGGAAAACAACAGACAAAAAAATACTGCTTGCTATGTTTTTTCATTAGTTATTTTATTTTATCGTAAGCAGAGTCCTCTTTAGAGGAAACTGAGAGAAAAATAGCCTAGAAATAAATGACCCCTCTCAAAATTCACTTATGGGGGATTTGCTCTAAATTGCGTTCAATATCGATTTGAATTCAGCATTTATTTTGAATTTTCACAGGAGCGGCAGCTTCTATCAAAAGACAGGGCAGGCCAGAGACAGGGCTTGACTTACCAGGAGTGCACATGCACACTGGTGAGGCTTCTGCAATACATTGCATTTGAAGCCTATATTCAGTAGCACAACAGCCCTCAGATGTTCATAGTGTCCCATTATCATGCTCCTTACCTTAACCCCTTAAGGATTGAGCCCTTTTTCACCTTAAGGACTGAGCCCTTTTTTGCAATTCTGACCACTGTCACTTTATGCATTAATAACTCTGGGATGCTTTTACCAATTATTCTGATTCCGAGACAGTTTTTTCGTGACATATTCTACTTTAACACAGTGGTAAATTTCCATCGTTACTTGCCTCCTTTCTTGCTAAAAAATCCAAAAATTTCATGACAATTTAGAAAAATTTGCATTTTTCTAACTTTGAAACTCTCTGCTTGTAAGGAAAATATTCAAAATAAATAATATATGGATTCACATATACAATATGTCTACTTTATGTTTGCATCATAAAGTTGATATGTTTTATCTTTTGGAAGACATCAGAGGGCTTCAAAGTTCAGAAGCAATTTTCCAATTTTTCACAAAATTTTCAAAATCGGAATTTTTCAGGTACCAGTTCAGTTTCGAAGCGGATTTGAGGGGTCTCATATTAGAAATACCCCATAAATTACCCCGTTATAAAAACATCACCCCCCCCCAAGTATTCAAAATGACATTCAGAAAGGGTGTTAACCCTTTAGGTGTTTCACAGGAAAAGCAGCAAGGTAAAGAAGAAAATTAAAAATCTAAATTTTTTACACTCGCATGTTCTTGTAGACCCAGTTTTAGAAATTTTATAAGGGGTAAAATGAGAAAAAGCCCCCCAAAATTTGTAACCCAATTTCTCTCGAGTAAGGAAATACCTCATATGTGGATGTCAAGTTCGGAGGGGGCAGTAGAGGGCTCAGAAGGGAAGGAGCAACAATGGGATTTTGGAGAGTGAATTTTGCTGACATGATTTTTGGGGGGCATTTAGAAAACCACTATGGTGCCAGAACAGCAGAAAACCCCACATGGCATACCATTTTGGAAACTACACCCCTCAAGGCACATAAAGTAAAAAGGGGTCCAGTGAGCCTTAACACCCCACAGGTGTTTGACGACTTTTCGTTAAAGTTGGATGTGTAAATAAATTTTTTTTTCACTAAAATGCTGGTTTTCCTCCAACTTTTACATTTTTACAAGGGGTTATAGGAGAAAATGCCCCCCAAAATGTGTAACCCCATCTCTTCTGAGTATGGAAATACCCCATGTGTGGACGTAAAGTGCATTGCGGACGCACTACAATGCTCAGAAGAGAAGAAGTCACATTTGGCTTTTGGAAAGCAAATTTTGCTGAAATGGTTTTTGGGGGGTGTGTCACATTGAAGAAGCCCCTATGGTGCCAGAACAGCAAAAAAAAAAACACATGGCATACTATTTTGGAAACTACACTGCTCAAGGAATGTAACAAGGGGTACAGTGAGCCTTAACTACCCACAGGTGCTTGACAAATTTTTGCTAAAGTTGGACGTGAAAATGAAAAATCAGATTTTTTTCACTAAAATGCTGCTTTCACCCCACATTTTTCATTTCCACAAGGGGTAATTGGAGAAAAACCCTCCCAAAATTTGTAACCCCATTTCTTCTGAATATGGAAATACTCCATATTTGGATGTAAAGTGTTCTGCGGGCGAACTACAATGCTCAGAAGAGAAGAAGCACCATTGAGCTTATGGTGAGAAAATTAGTTTGGAATGGAAGTCAGGGGACATGTGCGTTTACAAAGCCCCCCGTGGTGCAAGAACGGTGGACCCCCCCCCCCCCCCCCCCCACATGTGACCCTATTTTGGAAACTAAATCCCTCACAAAATTTAATAAGGGGTGCCGTGAACATTTACACCCCACTGGCGTTTGACAGATCTTTGGAACCATGGGCTGTGCAAATGAAAAATTAAATTTTTTGTAGTTCGCCCGCAGAGCACTTTACATCCACATATGGGGTATGATCTTACTCAGAAGAAATGGGGCTACACATTCCTATTCTCTTTTGTGAAAATGAAAAATGTAGGGTAACACCAGCATTTTAGTGAAAAACATTATTTTTTTCATTTTCACATCCAACTTTAATGGAAATTTGTCAAACACCTGTAGGGTGTTAGGGCTCACTTTACCCATTGTTACATTCCGTTAGGGGTGTAGTTTCCAAAATGGGGTCACATCTGTTTTTTTTTTTTTGTTTTGCGTTTATGTTAGAACCGCTGTTAAATCAGCCACCCCTGTGCAAATCACCAATTTAGACCTCAAATGTACATGGCACGCTCTCACTTCTGAGCCATGTTTCCATACTCAGGAGAAATTGCGTTACACATTTTGGGGGTCTTTTTTTTCCTTTTACTGCTTGTGAAAATAAAAATTATGAGGCAACACCAGCATGTGAGTGTAAAAATAAATTTTTTTTACACTCACATGCTGGTGTAGACCCTTTTCATAAGGGGTAAAAGTAGAAAAAGCCCCCCCCCAAAATCTGTAACACAATTTCTTCCGAGTACGGAGATACCCCATATGTGGCTCTAAATTGTTTCCTTGAAATTCGACAGGGCTCCAAAGTGAGAGAGCACCATGCGCATTTGAGGACTAAATTGGGAATTTGAATCCGCCACAAAAATACCCTACGGCAGTGTTTTCCAAACATAGTGTCTCCAGCTGTGGCAAAACTCCCAACCTTGACAGTCAGTGGCTGTCCGGCAATGCTGGGAGTTGTTGTTTTTCAACAGCTGGAGGCTCTATTTTGGAAACACTGCCGTACAACAAGTTTTTTTTTTTTTTTATTGGCGGGGGGGACTGTGTAGGGGTATGTGTATATGTAGTGTTTTACCCTTTATTATGTGTTAGTGTAGTGTAGTGTTTTAGGGTAAATTCACACGGGCAGAGGTTTACAATGAGTTTCTCGCTGGGAGTTTGAGGTGCGGCGGAAAATTTGCCGCATCTCAAACTACAGCAGAACTCGCTGTAAACCTGCCCCTGTGAATGTACCCTGTACATTCATATGGGGGGGGGGCAAACCTCCAGCTGTTGCAAAACTACAACTCCCAGCATGCACTGACAGACCATACATGCTGGGAGTTGTAGTTATGCAACAGCTGGAGGCACATTGGTTGCAAAACACAGAGTTTGTAATTTAACTCAGTGTTTCGTAACCAGTGTGCCTCCAGCTGTCGCAAAACTAGAACTCCCAGCACATACAGTCTCTCAGTGTATGCTGGGAGTTGTATTTTTGCAACAGCTGGAGGCACGCTGGTTGCAAAACACTGAGTTGGGTAACAAACTCGGTTTCACAACCAATGTGTCTCTAGCTGTTGCAAAACTGCAACAATCAGCATGTACTGGTAGTCGAACGTCACGCTGGGAGTTGTAGTTTTGCAACAGCTGGAGGCACACTGCTATAACTCCCAGCATGCCCTTTGGTAGTCTGTGCATGCTGGGAGTTGTAGTTATGCAACAGCTGACTGCACACTTTTTCATAGAAAAAATGTGCCTCCAGCTGTTGCAAAACTACAACCCCCAGCATGCACAGACTACCAAAGGGCATGCTGGGAGTTGTATTTGGAACTCCAGCTGTTGCAAAACTACAACCCCCAGCACACACAGTCTATCAAAGGGCATCCTGGGAGTTGTATATGATACTCCAGCTGTTGCAAAACTACAACTCCCAGCATGCCCTTTGGCTGTGCATGCTGCGAGTTGTTGTTAAGCAAAAGCAGGAAGTAAACAGGCCTCACCTCCTGCTGTACCTTGCTGCTGGGACACCACCGCTGCTGCCGCCAATCCTGCTGCTCCTGTCGCCGCCACCGATCCCGAGGGAACCCCTGCTGGTCCAGGGCAAGGTAGGAGACCCTCGCCGGCGGCAATTTCCGCCATCTTCTCTGTCCCAATCACCACCCAGTAGGGTCGTGATTGATTGGTCGTTCCAACCGATCAATCACGTGATCGTGAGGCGGAACCCGTGCCACCTCACTCCTGCTGGGTAAGGGTGAATGGGGTTGTCTCGGACAGCCCCATTCACCTTTTTTTTCTGGGTCACCAGAGACCCGATTGACCTGGAAAAGCCGCAAATCGTTGGTCCGAATTGCGGTGATCGCCGACATGGAGGGGTCTCGGGCCCCCCAGGGGTTTGCACGGGGTGCCTGCTGATAGATGTCAGCAGTCACCCCGGTCCGGTCCCTGCCCGGCGAGCGGCGGGGACCGGAATTCCCACGGGCTTATCCATGGATACGCCCGCCGTCCTTAAGGGGTTAAAGGGGTATTCCGGTGGAAAACATTTTTTTTCCAATTCAAATAGTGCCAGAAAGTTAAACAGATTTGTAAATTTTTTCTATTAAAAAATCTTAATCCTTACTTATCAGCTGCTGTATACTACAGAGGAAGTTGAGTAGTTATTTTCTGTCTGACCACAGTGCTCTTTACTGACACCTCTGTCCATGTCAGGAACTGTCCAGAGCAGGAGAGGTTTGATATGGGGATATGCTCCTATTCTAGACAGTTCCTGGCACAGACAGAGGTGTCAGCAGAGAGCACTGTGTTCAGACAGAAATTATTATACAACTTCCTCTGTAGTATACAGCAGCTGATAAGTATTGGAAAAATTAAGATTTTTTAATAGAAGTAATTTACAAATCTGTCTTAACTTTCTGGCACCAGTTGATTTTAAAAAAAAAATAATAATAATAATAGTTTTCCACCGGAGTATCCTTTTAAGGAGAATATTTTTAAGGGTCTTTCTCCCATTTTGGTTTCCTTCACCCTGCTGTATAAAACTGCAGCAGAAAGCCTTGTCTGTGCCTGGCTTGCTAGGATCTGTGCACAGAGCCCCAGCGGACCAGACTCCACCTCCTCCCAAGGATCACCGACAGCAGGGATCACCCCGTTTCCTCAGCCTGTGTCTGGAAGTTGTTTTAGGGACATCCACAGATACGATTGGCTTGAGTGAAATGACAATGGCTCTCTTCCCTCCACTGCTCAGCCGAAACACTTAGCTGGGGTAGTTCAATGGTGGTGTTGGTGATAAGGACCTGCCATTACAGCTTTACATCACAGACTGTAAGCTGACTAGCTGCTAATCAAAAAAAATTAAAATAATAATAATAATAAAAATCAAACAAATACCTCAATTTCCTGGCTTCTGTTGTCACTTCTGGGCAGGAAAAGAGTGCAGCCCTGAACTCACCCTGAGCCTCTGTCCTGCCTACTTACGTACCAACCCTAGGTAGTGGGTCCGTAATAACAGTGCCAGTCCCTTCCTATATAAGTAATGGCAGTCAACACAAAAAACTACAAAAAGCAGACACAGGTCGGAGACAGTCAGGAGGCACACAAATTAACAGAAAAATACTAAACAAACACACAATAAGTCCAAATCAACTAGCCAAGTCCGTAACAGGAAATGTCGTAGTACCAAGACGCAAACCCAGAAGAGAAGTCAGAAAGCCAAGCCCGAATCAAATAACCAATATCAGAAATCACAGGATATACAATGTTAGCTACTGGAGACAAAAAAGAAGTTTAAAGAGAGGGGGACTTCCTCTGTGGCATGTAGCGGCTGGTGAGTGCTGGAAGGGTTGAGATTTTTTGACAGAAGTAATTTCCAAGTCTGTTTGACTTTCTGGCACCATTGATTTCTGGCACCAGTTGTTTTTCTGTACTTGCTGAATAGAAGGTGTTCAAGGTTTTGCAAAGTCCATTTTTGTTCTCATTTGAGCAGATGACCTTGTTCCACATATTTGCTGTGTCTCCCACATAACTTCTGGAAAACTCCAAATAAACAACAGCTTTCTTCTTTCCAATCTTACATAAGTACACGACTAATAGTTGTCCTGTGGATGTTACGCCGAGCGCTCCGGGTCCCCGCTCCTCCCCGGAGCGCTCGCTTCTCTCTCGCTACCGCAGCGCTCCGGGCAGCTCCACTGACCCGGTGCGCTGCGATACCGTCTCCAGCCGGGATGCGATTCGCGATGCGGGTAGCGCCCGCTCGCGATGCGCATCCCGGCTCCCGTACCTGACTCGCTCTCCGTCTGTCCTGTCCCGGCGCGCGCGGCCCCGCTCCCTAGGGCGCGCGCGCGCCGGGTCTCTGCGATTTAAAGGGCCACTGCGCCGCTGATTGGCGCAGTGGTTCCAATTAGTGTGTTCACCTGTGCACTCCCTATTTATACCTCACTTCCCCTTCACTCCCTCGCCGGATCTTGTTGCCATTGTGCCAGTGAAAGCGTTTCCTTGTGTGTTCCTAGCCTGTGTTCCAGACCTCCTGCCGTTGCCCCCGACTACGATCCTTGCTGCCTGCCCCGACCTTCTGCTACGTCCGACCTTGCTTCTGTCTACTCCCTTGTACCGCGCCTATCTTCAGCAGTCAGAGAGGTTGAGCCGTTGCTAGTGGATACGACCTGGTCACTACCGCCGCAGCAAGACCATCCCGCTTTGCGGCGGGCTCTGGTGAAAACCAGTAGTGACTTAGAACCGATCCACTAGCACGGTCCACGCCAATCCCTCTCTGGCACAGAGGATCCACTACCTGCCAGCCGGCATCGTGACAGTGGACAGATTCTCCCACCTCAGCTGTTGATCTTTGCAGCTCCTCAAAAAAAAAAAAAAAAAAAAAAGCTACTGGAGACAAACTCTTTCACAGGAAAAGCCTGGATGTCAAAGGCCTCCTTAAATGGGCACTGTCACCAACATTATATTTTGATATATTATAGTACTTATGTACTACAACATATCTCTAATATACTTTCATTATTTTTTTTTTTTATTCAAATGGTTTAATTTACATTTGAAAACCGGCCACTAGGGGTCTCCCTCCTAGTGGCCGGATGCAGCCTGGCGTGACGTCACGTCTGAAAAAGGACTGATTTTTGCCTGGCAATCAGTCCTTTTTCAGTTATGCATTGGCTCCCCGGCCACTCCTCCCGCACATCGCCGCCGCTGTCCCTGCATGCCCGCTGCCGGACTCTGCAGTAAGTGTAATGAGGGAACGGGGTATGCGGGAGGGGGTTTGTGATGGAGGGAATGGGGTATGCGGGGGGGGGTTGTGATGGAGGGAACGGGGTATGGCACGGGGGGGGAGGGAGACGGAGGGAGCCGCATGTAACTAACTAATAGTTTATCTACACAGGGTGCATCCAGCTGTTTCAATACTACAAATCCCAGCATGCCCTGACAGCCAATAGATGTCAGGGCAAGCTGGGAGTTGTAGTGGTGAAACAGCTGGAGGCACCCTGTGTAGATGAACTAAGGGCGGAAGTCCCCCCCAGCAGGCATCAGTGACGTGGTGCCTGCTGGGGAAGTCTGCCTGGTAGTGAGCACACTACCAGGCAGAAAAAAGTTATTTTTAATATAATAAAAATTAAAAGCAGGGAGGGGGTTAGGGATAGATTGGCAATAGGCAGGGACAGAAAAAATAAATAGGATGGTGGGAGCTACCCTTTAAATACACCTGAGCAACTAGCAGGAGGACACTGATAGGCTGCAACAGAAACACACCCAGACACACAGGGGCGTTGTGCCAACAACCAAGAGAAACAAAAGCTCTCAGGGCAGATTATCCCTTTGGTTCTTACAATAACCCTCCCCCTTTCAAGCACATGACCACATTTAACCACGTGAGAGTAGAGAGTTCAAAGGTATCAACTTGGATACAAATGGATTATCAAACTCCCCATCTGTATCCTCATCCTCTAAATCACACCACTCATTAGTGTCCTCACAATCATCCTCCTAATCCTCTTTACTTTTCTCTGACAGCAAGTCCACATTAGCGCTCTCAATAATCTTATTGTGAATTGTCACGATGCCGGCTGGCAGGAGGTGGATCCTCTGTGCCAGAGAGGGATAGCGAGGACCGTGCTAGTGGACCGGTTCTAAGACACTACAGGTATTCACCAGAGCCCGCCGCAAAGCGGGATGGTCTTGCTGCGGCGGTAGTGACCAGGTCGTATCCACTAGCAACGGCTCACCTCTCTGGCTGCTGAAGATAGGCGAGGTACAAGGGAGTAGGCAGAAGCAAAGTCGGACGTAGCAGAAGGTCGGGGGCAGGCGGCAAGGTTCGTAGTCAGGGGAGATAGCAAAGTTCTGGTACACAGGGTATAAACACACAAAAACGCTTTCACTAGGCTCTAGGGCAACAAGATCCGGCAAGGAAGTGCAAGGGAGGAGACTAGATATAGCCAGGAAACAGATGGGAACCAATTAAGCTAATTGGGCCAGGCACCAATCATTGGTGCACTGGCCCTTTAAGTCTCAGGGAGCTGGCGCGCGCGCGCCCTAGAGAGCGGAGCCGCGCGCGCCAGCACATGACCGCAGGAGACGGGAACGGGTAAGTGACCTGGGATGCGATTCGCGAGCGGGCGCGTCCCGCTGTGCGAATCGCATCCCCAACGGCCATGACAGGGCAGCGCTCCCGGTCAGCGCTGACCGGGGAGCTGCAGGGAGAAAGGCGCCGTGAGCGCTCCGGGGAGGAGCGGGGACCCGGAGCGCTAGGCGTAACAGTACCCCCCCCCTTAGGTCTCCCCTTCTCTTTATCGGGTAACTGCCTCCCCTGGGATGAGGACACCGGGAAAGGAAGGAGGGATTCCTCAATGGCAGGCAGAACCGCAGGAGTAGGAATGGGGAGAGAGGGCAGAGGGCGAGACCTGGCACGGGGCAGTGTGACACCAGGACGAGGGCCATGAGGGGACACAGAAGCTTGCCTGGGAGGGGGGGAGGGGCATTTCCTGTGGCAGGCAGAGTCCTTAATGACCTTAGGGGGACCGGATACAGGAGGAACCACAGAGTTACAGCAAGGGTTACTGGGAACCGGTTTTAGACAGTTCTTGGCACAAGAGGACCCCCAACTCTTGATCTCCCCAGTGGACCAATCCAGGGTTGGGGAATGAAGTTGAAGCCAGGGAAGTCCAAGGAGAATTTCCGAGGTGCAATTGGGGAGGACCAAAAGTTCAATCCTCTCGTGATGAGATCCGATGCTCATAAGAAGGGGCTCCGTGCGGAAACGTATGGTACAGTCCAACCTGGCTCCGTTGACCGCGGAGATGCGGAGTGGCTTGACAAGACGGGTCACCGGAATATGGAATTTATTCACAAAGGACTCCCGAATAAAATTCCCAGAAGCTCCAGAGTCCAGACAGGCCACGGCTGAGAGGGGAGAGCTGGCTGAAGTGGAAATCCGAACAGGTACCGTGAGACGTGGAGAAGCCGACTTGGCATCAAGAGACGCCACACCCACGAGAGCTGAGTGTGAGCGTGCGTTTCCCAGACGTGGAGGACGGATTGGGCAATCCACCAGAAAATGTTCAGTACTGGCACAGTACAAACAAAGATTCTCTTCCTTACGGCGATTCCTCTCTTCCAGGGTCAGGCGAGACCGATCCACTTGCATGGCCTCCTCGGCGGGAGGCCTAGGCGCAGATTGCAGTGGAGACTGTGGGAGAGGTGGCCAGAGATCTAAGTCTTTTTCCTGGCGGAGCTCTTGATGCCTCTCAGAAAAACGCATGTCAATGCGAGTGGCTAGATGAATGAGTTCATGCAGGCTAGCAGGAGTCTCTCGTGCGGCCAGAACATCTTTAATGTTGCTGGATAGGCCTTTTTTAAAGGTCGCGCAGAGAGCCTCATTATTCCAGGAAAGTTCAGAAGCAAGAGTACGGAATTGTATGGCGTACTCGCCAACGGAGGAATTACCCTGGACCAGGTTCAGCAGGGCAGTCTCAGCAGAAGAGGCTCGGGCAGGTTCCTCAAAGACACTTCGAATTTCCGAGAAGAAGGAGTGTACAGAGGCAGTGACGGGGTCATCACGGTCCCAGAGCGGTGTGGCCCATGACAGGGCTTTTCCAGACAGAAGGCTGACTACGAAAGCCACCTTAGACCTTTCAGTAGGAAACTGATCCGACATCATCTCCAGATGCAGGGAACATTGGGAAAGAAAGCCACGGCAAAACTTAGAGTCCCCATTAAATTTGTCCGGCAAAGACAGGCGGAGGCTAGGAGTGGCCACTCGCTGCGGAAGAGGTGCAGGAGCTGGCGGAGGAGATGGTTGCTGCTGCTGTAGCTGAGACTGAATCTGCTGTAGCTGCGACTGGAGTTGCTGAGTCATGGTGGTCAAGTACGACAGCTGGTGATCTTGTTGGGCAATCTGTCGGGCTTGCTGGGCGACCAGTGTGGGGAGGTCGGCGACAACAGGCAGAGGAACTTCAGCGGGATCCATGGCCGGATCTACTGTCACGATGCCGGCTGGCAGGAGGTGGATCCTCTGTGCCAGAGAGGGATAGCGAGGACCGTGCTAGTGGACCGGTTCTAAGACACTACAGGTATTCACCAGAGCCCGCCGCAAAGCGGGATGGTCTTGCTGCGGCGGTAGTGACCAGGTCGTATCCACTAGCAACGGCTCACCTCTCTGGCTGCTGAAGATAGGCGAGGTACAAGGGAGTAGGCAGAAGCAAAGTCGGACGTAGCAGAAGGTCGGGGGCAGGCGGCAAGGTTCGTAGTCAGGGGAGATAGCAAAGTTCTGGTACACAGGGTATAAACACACAAAAACGCTTTCACTAGGCTCTAGGGCAACAAGATCCGGCAAGGAAGTGCAAGGGAGGAGACTAGATATAGCCAGGAAACAGATGGGAACCAATTAAGCTAATTGGGCCAGGCACCAATCATTGGTGCACTGGCCCTTTAAGTCTCAGGGAGCTGGCGCGCGCGCGCCCTAGAGAGCGGAGCCGCGCGCGCCAGCACATGACCGCAGGAGACGGGAACGGGTAAGTGACCTGGGATGCGATTCGCGAGCGGGCGCGTCCCGCTGTGCGAATCGCATCCCCAACGGCCATGACAGGGCAGCGCTCCCGGTCAGCGCTGACCGGGGAGCTGCAGGGAGAAAGGCGCCGTGAGCGCTCCGGGGAGGAGCGGGGACCCGGAGCGCTAGGCGTAACATGAATGCTGCCACAACACGCCGATTCAGCCAGAGGCTGCTGCAAAACTGGCTTTACAACACTCTTAGATGTTAAATAAGATTGAACATTAGATGGAACATTGCCCCTCAGAAGAACTTTGCCAGGCATAGTTCTATGAGACACATTACATACATGTGCGCCTAAGTGGCCTCCACAATTACCACTTGGACGCAGATGTTTAACACAGGACCTGATGATATTTGTGTCCTCTCCACAGTATAAACATAGCCCGTGGAGCTGGCAAAATCTCTGGCGTTTCTCTGGGATATGGATGGACCCTATTAGCATGGGCTCAACCTCGGACATGGGTTGGTGATGAGATACAGTAGAAGAGTCAGGCAAAAAATGAGACGTAGAAAAAGTAGAGCACTCCCGTCTGCGTTCAAGCAGATGTCTATCCAAATGCAGAGCTAAAGTTATGGCTTGGTCAAGGGTGTCAGGAAAGGGTTAAGTAACTGGCATGTCCTTCAACGTGTCCGACAAACCCAGTCTGAACTGACAAATCAAAGTGGAGTTGTTCCATCTGGATGCCACAATCCACTTTCTAAAGTCAGAACAGTACTCCTCTACTGGTCTGCATATCTGTTTTAATGTACGCAGCTGGGAATCAGTATATGCAGCTCGGTCAGGTTCTGCGTACAAGAGACCCAATCCCACAAATAAAGAATCCACTGAGGACAACTCGGGAGCATCAGGGTCAAGGGAGAATACCCACTCTTGGCGATCCCCTTGCAGAAGATACATAATAATTTCCACTCTCTGGGCCTCAGTGCCAGAAGAGCTAGGTCTCAAAAAAAAGTATCATTTAAAACTCTCACAGAATGTTTTGAATGCATTCCTGTTACCAGAAAAATGATCCGGGAGACTAACTTGTGGTTCCAAAAGAGCTGAAACAGGAACAAATGGCACCTGAGTACGGGCAACTCCAGCTCCTGAATTCTGGCAAGGAAACCCTGAATTAGCTGCTCCTGGTCTTGCAGTCTCTGAGTCAAGGTCTGGACTAAACTAGATTGGGACTGAGGAGACTCATACTGCTGAAGTCTCTCAGCTAAATCCTGGACCAGTTGAGTAAGGCCCTGCATCTGCTCCACCAGAGCAGACATAGCTTCCATAATGCAGGATAAAGGCAGATGCAGGAATGTTTGCCTGTGAAAATGTCATGTCTGGGCTAGTCTGGGCAGGGAAAGAGTGCAGCCCTGAACTCACCTCTGAACTCTTTCCCTGCCTACTTATGTACCTGCCCTAGGCCGAGGGTCCGTAACCATGGTGCCGGTCCCTTCCTATATAAGTGATGGCAGTAGACACAGGTCGGAGACAGTCAGGAGGAACACAAACTAACACAAAAATACTTAAATGAGCACTGTCAGATACAAAAACTTTTGATATGTTGTAAAGCGTGCAAAACCAATAGGTTTTGCAATTGCTTTCATTAGAAAAAAATTCAGTATTTCATACTGAAAAAGTTAGTCAAAAAACTGCCCCCCCCCTGCCTGCATGGACACATACAAGTCCTGCTGTGTCCATGCATCATCACCTATGTCATGGACACACTTCCTTGATTGACAGCTGAGTGCAGGGCTCACAGCTGGAGGAAAAATCCTCCCATTGTCAGCTTGTGCCCCGCTACTGTCAGTGAGGACAAGTTGGGAGTTGAAGTTTTGCTAACGCATGGGGAGATGTGAGCAGACAGCATACTGAGGGAGGGGGCGGACACCTGTACAATGAGGCCATGCCCCCTTCCTTTGAGAGGAATTCAGACTAGTGAGCTAAATTAAAAGTGTAATAAAAAATAAAAAATAAAGGTGCTAGACACATAAAAATTAGATGTACATGGTCAGGATTAGGTACTGAGTGATATATTAAAAAAAAAAATTCTTGGATCTTACAAGTACGCTTTTACAGTCTGTAACAGGAAATGTCATGGTATCAAGACGCAAACCCAGAAGGCAAGTCAAAAATTCCAGCTGAGATCAAATAACCAATATTAGGAATCTCAGGATATACAATGCTAGCTACTGGAGACAAAATCTTTCACAGGCTAAGTCTGGATATCAATGGCCTCCTTAAATACACCTGAGCAACTAGCAGGAGGACACTGATAGGCTGCAACAGAAACACACCAAGACACAGGGGCGTCGTCCCAGCAACCAAAATAAACAAAAGCTCTAAGGGAAGATTAACCCTTCGGGTTCTTACATCTGTACTAGGCCCCCTTTATTGGGCTACCTAAGGACTACTATATGTTATTACTGTGTAGAGAAATCTACTTTCAGTTCACCTTCCAGATTGATAGATCACATAGCATTGTGGGTAGTAAACCTTTTGTTCATCCCTTGAAGTTGTGTACCACCTGAAGAGTGTCTGCATGAATGAGCTGTGAAAGGTTGCAACCAACATCTACTTTGTAATATACATTGCCCAAAGTTGTGCTTGTTCGCACAACCTCCTTCAGTAAGCTTTTTACTTTTGTATGCTTCCCGTTGTCCCACTGCATCCCACTTTGGAGCACTGTGCTTCCTTTCTACCTGAATTTTTTTGTAAGTGTTGCTGCCCTCTTAACTAGAGATGAGCGAATCGAAGCTGACGAACCCGAATTCGTTACGAATTTCATGTAAAATTTGATTCTCAACGCGCGATTCTATCGCGCAAATTGCTTCATTAAACTCCATTTTACAGAGTTCCAGTCTATTGGGGACCTAAGATGGCGGATCCACATGTGAGTACATGGGGCAGGGGATTATGGGAGGGCGGGAAACAGCGGCAGGAATGAAGGTAGGCGGGCTGACCCTGAATCACATGTGAGATGCAGCCTATCAGTGTTCACTGACCCCTGTGATGTCACAGCCCCTATATAGTCGGCGGCCATCTTGCCTCTCTTCATTTAATCTATGCACTCAGATGGAGAGGACGGGACTGCGTGTGTGTGAATAGCTCATATCACATCGTTACACTGCAACTGCTAGTTACATCAGCATTAGGGAAAGGCAGGAGTGCAGAGTGCTGTGCTGTTACACTGAGAAGGATCATTGATTGCTAAACCTCCTATTCACGTTATTGAGCATTGCAACAGAGAGGGGCAGATAGCTGTCAGCTGCATCATACAGCTCTCCAAGCTGCCTGAACTTTCTGAAGCATCTTATCTCCTCATTGTTCAGCCCAATTGAGTTTATTTTTGTTTGCTCCACAAAACTTCTGCTGCTCAGAATTGTGTGACAATTTAGGGTTTAATCCCTGGATTTTTTTTTGTGGTGCTGCACTGTTGGGTCCTGCTGCTGTTCAGAAATACGTGATTGTTCAGTGGACTGTAGTGCATTTGCTCCATTTCGTACCTGTTAATCTGTCAAGGGGCTTGCTACATACTGTGCAAGTCCAAACAATACTATTCACTGGCTGTTTTTTTCTGCGTATAGTTCCGCATATATAACTGCCCTCATCAATGTATACCGCATAGGTACATGCAAGTATTGTACCATTTAGTAACTGTTAAGCTGTCAAGGTGCTCCATACCGTCAAAGTCCAAACAATAGTATCCACCGGCACCAAGTTTTTTCTGCTAATAGTTAGGCATATTACTGCCCTCATCAGTGCATACCGCATACGTGAAACAAAGAAAAAGGGGGATTCAGCTCACCACCGTGCGGTATCGGATGCAGGAGCTCCGTAGTTGCAGGAGAGCAAGGCAGGCAAGGCACGGGCCGTGTCCCGGAGAACAATGGAAGAAGAAAGCACACGTGCAGGGGGGCCTCCAGCTGCTCCAAAAAGTCCAATTAGAAAATTAAAACTTCACCTTTAATATAGCATGTTTAAAAACAAAGGATATCCATGATGGAAATAAAAAAAGAAGGAAGGTAAACCGACGCGTTTCAAGCCTGTGCTGGCTCTTAGTCGTGGCACATAGTATAACGGGCAAGTGCCCCCTTTTATAGTGTAACTCCAAATGACTCCAAATGGAAACCAGGAAGCCCGGATCCCGGAAGGATAGTGACGTAGATCAATGGTAAAAGCACCTATAAAACCTGGACTGGATAGATGGTCATGTGCAAGGTGAGTGCATGACATTCAACAGTACGTACACACTGGCCATGTCTCATTCATGTGAACTGACACCGGCAGCACAGCATGGCCCATGTGTAGGCACTGTTGCTCAGACCTATTTAGTTTGCTAACCGGTTATACATATATGAAAGGGTCATATATGGGACATCAATTAAACAAAAACCGCATCTAAAAACACATGGTGTGAATACTCTGTTATATGTAAGTACAATACTAAGATAATAGTCCAAAGTTAAACCAGAGATATCTATTCATATGCGGAACTATACTGTTCTATTGCAGGTCTATAAAAGTAATTATATCACATATCCATACACACGTAGACACCGATTTCTTGATGATCCAAGCAGATAGGAGTACTCCCCTGTGTAACTTCAATGTGAACCAGTGGCAGCTCATACGTGACACCTGCCGTTTTGCTGAGGCCCTTTGAGGAAGCCACATTATCGCCTGGATTACGCAATGAATGACGTAATTCCACTCCTACATTTCCTACAACAAATGATTGAAACCATGGCTGGTCACGGCAATGGAGACGTTGCGCCTACATCAGAAGGCTACATGAGCCCTGTGGGGGCTGAACTGGAGGAGGAGGATTATGAGGGCAGAGCGGAGTATAGTTTAGGTTGGATGAGATGGCCGGTGTTTCTAGTCTTCGGACAGGAGAGGAGGAGCAGGAGCAGCCAGAGGAGCTGGAGGGTTATGAGGAAGTTGAGACAGAGGACCCAGACACACCGTGGCAGTATGCAGTGGAGATGGAGGCAGGTAGTCCCTGCGAGTCACTGGCGCAAATGGCACGATGCATGCTCAGTAGTGACCCCTGAATTGTCAAAATTGGTCAACGGGATGACTTCTGGATCTCCACCTTATTAGACCCTCACTACCGTCCCAAAATGGGGGCCTTTTTTACACCCACTGAGAGGGAGGACAAACTGACCTACTACAGAGACATTCTACGTAGTCAGTTGGCTGATGCCTATTGGCCACATGGTCCATCCACTCGCAGGTCTGACTCGGGGGGCCCTCTGCACTCACCTTCCACTGCCTTGGCTGCTGGGGAGGAAAGGGGTGGGAGGAGCAGTACCAGCTCAATCAGCAGCAGCCTGAGTCTAAAGTCGCTGATGAGTAGCTTTCTTCACCCGCATAGTGAAGCAACTCATCAGCAGCAGGTAGACATGGAGCAGGACCTGAACCAGCAGGTGGTGGCATACCTTGACATGGCCATGCCAACAACCATTGAAGATCCGCTGGACTTCCGGGCTGCCAAACTTGATTTATAGCCACAACTAGCAGAGTTTGCCCTGGAAAAGCCATCCTGCCCGGCCAGTAGTGTGCCATCAGAGGGGGTGTTTAGTGCGGCCGTGGCCATAGTCACCTCAAGGCGAACTCGTCTGTCCAACAAAAATGTGGAGAGATTGACGTTTGTCAAGATGAATCAGGGATGGATCAGCCAGGATTTCCAGCCACCAATGCCAGATGCCTCAGAGTAGATTTACCAAGCTGCTACACCAACATTTCCCAATTATGGTTGGTTATGAAACCCTCTTGGGTTATCAATTAGGGTTATGGAACCCTTTTTGGTACTGCGATTGCCTGCTCCTGGCTCATCCTGTGTCTTTCAGGAACTACTTGCCTCCCTGCCCTCAGGCCTTGGGCCTTCAATTTTTGGATGTTTAGCAGTTGCTAAATACATGCCTAATGCAAATTTCAACATTGACTTTTAAATGTAAGGGGTTGGTTATGAAACCCTCTTGGGTACTGCGAATGACTGCTCCTGACTCATTCTGTGTCTTTCAGGAAATAATTGCCTCCCTGATGCCTCAGGCCTTGGGCCTTACATTTTTGGAAGTTTAGCAGTAGCTAATACATGCTTAATGCTAATTTCAACAATGATCTTTAAATTCTCGGCGCTCTGCTAGGGCCTTCTCCTACCCCGCCTGGGCAGATCCGAGGACCTCACTAAACCATCCAATCGGTAGTAGAGACATGCGGTGTGTACAAAGGACAGGGACTCAATGAACCCGAGCTTATGACCGGCGCTTAGTTGTGATTCTTCTTTCCTGGCAAATAGTTGCAATCCCTGATCCCTATCGCAAAGGGGCTTCACCTGTCGGTGAAAGATAGACACACGCTGGTCCGTTCAGTGTAGCGCGAGTGCAGCCCCGGACATCTGAGGGCATAACACACCTGTTATTGCTCGATCTCGCGAGCAATGTAAGGGGTTATTAAAGCCTTCTGGGTACTGCTGATGCCTACTCCTGACTGCTCCTGTGTCTTTCAGGAAGTACTTGACTTCCTGATGCTTCTGGGCTTGGGCCTTTAATTTTAGGATTTTTGAAATACATACCGTATATACTCGAGTATAAGCCGACCCGAGTATAAGCCGAGACCCCTAATTTCAACCCAAAATCCAAGGAAAAGTTATTGACTCGAGTATAAGCCTAAGGTGTGAAATACATCATCCCCCCCTGTCATCATCCAGACCCGTCATTAACATCCTCATCATCATCACCGCCTGTCATCATCCAGACCCTCATCATCATCACCTGTCATCATCCCCTTGTCATCATCCCACACCCCCCCTTCATCATCCCCTTGTCATCATCCCCACCCCCCTTCATCATCCCCTTGTAATCATCCCACACCCCCCCTTCATCATCCCCTTGTCATCATCCCCACCCCCCTTCATCATCCCCTTGTAATCATCCCACACACCCCCCCCTTCATCATCCCCTTGTCATCATCCCCACCCCCCTTCATCATCCTCTTGTCATCATCCCACACCCCCCCTTCATCATCCTCTTGTCATCATCCGCCCTCAGTGGTCTTCAACCTGCTGACCTCCAGAGGTTTCAAAACTACAACTCCCAGCAAGACCGGGCAGCCATCGGCTGTCCTGGCTTGCTGGGAGTTGTAGTTTTGAAACCTCCGGAGGTCCGCAGGTTGAAGACCACTGCGGCCTTCGACATCATCCAGCCCCCTCTCACCCCCTTTAGTTCTGTACAGTACTCGCCTCCGCTCGGCGCTGGTCCGGTGCTGCAGGACTGTCCGGAGAGGAGGTCGTCCGGTGGGATAGTGGTTCCGGGCTGCTATCTTCACTGGGGGCGCCTCTTCTCCGCGCTTCTGGCCCAGAATAGAGGCGTTGCCTTGACGATGACGCAGAAGTACGTTGGCAATGAACGTACCTCTGCGTCGTTGTCAAGGCAACGTGACTATTCTGGGCCCGGGCCCGAAGCGCTTAGAAGAGGCCTCCCCGGTGAAGATAGCAGCCCGGAACCACTATCCCACCGGACGACCTCCTCTCCGGACAGTCTTGCAGCACCGAACCAGCGCCGAGCGGAGGCGAGTACTGTACAGAACTAAAGGGGGTGAGAGGGGGCTGGATGATGTCGAAGGCCGCAGTGGTCTTCAACCTGCGGACCTCCGGAGGTTTCAAAACTACAACTCCCAGCAAGCCCGGACAGCCGATGGCTGCCCGGGCTTGCTGGGAGTTGTAGTTTTGAAACCTCTGGAGGTCCGCAGGTTTAAGACCAGTGCGGGTGGAGAGTTCACTCGAGTATAAGCCGAGGGGGGTGTTTTCAGCACGAAAAATCGTGCTGAAAAACTCGGCTTATACTCGAGTATATACGGTACATACATGCTTAATTAAAATTTCAACATTTATGGTGCAATGTATGTGTTAGGATTCGGCAGGCTGGATGTGGATCCTCTGTGTCAGCAAGGGATTGACGTGGACCATTACGGTGGACCGGTTCTAGGTTGCTACTGGTATTCACCAGAGCCCGCCGCAAAGCGGGACGGTCTTGCTGCGGCGGTAGCAACCAGGTCGTATCCACCGGCAACGGCTCAACCTCGCTGACTGCTGAGAAGGCGTGGGACAGAAGGACTAGACAGAAGCTTTGGTGCGTACTCATGCATCAGCCAACTCCAGCCTGTGTCATTCAGGCAATATAGGGTTTACTGATGGCACTGCTGGGCCTGGGTCTGGGAATTTCAAATTTTCTCATAGGTAGCACCCACTATCCATAAGTCTTCTTCATAAATTTCTACAATTGTTGTGCTTTTTTGGAGGGATTGTGAAGCCCTAGTGTGTACTCATGCATCAGCCAACTCCAGGGTGTGTCATTCATGCAACATATAGGTAGCACCCGCTGTCCTAAATTTTCTTAAAATTATTTTAAAAATGGTTGTTTTTTCTTTGTGATTCTGAAGCCATGGTGTATACTCAATGCTGCTTCCTGCTACACTCTGTCAGCCCGTTTTGGTCCTGCGACAGTGTGCTACTCCCCATCCAGATCCTCCTCTGTGTCTTAAGCCTCCACTGCCCGGACATGTCTCAGTGGCCCTTCAGCATACCATGTATGCAGGTCATGGCGGTGTCACGCTGTTCTTCACATGGTTTGCCTAAGCGAGAAGTCTTGGAAACAATGGCCGGTCAGGGCAATGGAGACGTTTCGCCTAAATCTCACGGCCACATGAGCCCTGTGGGGGCTTGTTGAATTTGGTCCTTCGTACCCACACGCTGGGGTCCGGGACACGCAAAGGCTGTTTTAAATCTTAAATTAAAAAATGATGGTGCTGCTAGGCCTGGGTCTGTTAATTTCAAATTTTCTCATGGGTAGCACCCGCTATCCAAAATCTTTCTCAAAAATTTCTAAAATTGTGGTGTTTTTTTGGGGGGATTGTGAAGCCCTGGTGTGAACTCGTGCATCAGCCAACTCCAGGCTGTGTCATTCAGGCAATATCTGGGTTACTGATGCCGCTGTGGGGCCTGGGTCTGGGAATTTCAAATTTTCTCATAGGTAGCACCCGCTATCCAAAATATTCGGTTTAAATTTCTTAATTCATCTTTTAATCTTAGGGATTGTGAAGGCCTAGTGCCTACTCATGCTGCTGGCAACTATATGGTGTCCTCATGCTGCCAACACCTCCATGCTGTGTCATTCAGCCACTATATGGTGTCCTCATGCTTCAGCCTCATCAAAGTTGTGTCATTCAGCCACTATATGGTGTCCTCATGCTTCAGCCTCATCCAAGCTGTATCATTCAGCCACTATATGGTGTCCTCATGATGACAACATGTCCATGCTGTGTCATTCAGCCACTATATGGTGTCCTCATGCTGCCAACATGTCCATGCTGTGTCATTAAGCCACTATATGGTGTCCTCATGCTGACAACACCTCCATGCTGTGCCATTCTGCCACTATATGGTGTCCTCATGCTTCAGCTTCATCCAAGCTGTGTCATTCAGCCACTATATGGTGTCCTCATGCTGCCAACACCTCCACACTGTGCCATTCAGCCACTATATGGTGTCCTCATGCTGCCAACACCTCCATTCTGTGTAATTCAGCCACTATATGGTGTCCTCATGCTTCAGCCTCATCCAAGCTGTGTCATTCAGCCACTATATGGTGTCCTCATGCTGCCAACACCTCCACACTGTGCCATTCAGCCACTATATGGTGTCCTCATGCTGCCAACACCTCCATTCTGTGTCATTTAGCCACTATATGGTGTCCTCATGCTTCAACCTCATCCAAGCTGTGTCATTCAGCCACTATATGGTGTCCTCATGCTGCCAACACCTCAACGCTGTGCCATTCAGCCACTAAATGGTCTCCTCATGCTGCCAACACCTCCACACTGTCATTCAGTCACTTTATGATCTCCTGACACTGATGCCACCCCCAGGCTCTGCCATTGTGCTGCTGTACGGCAGTGATTCTAAAAGCGATGCCGGTAATCTGCATGTTATTCTGAATAAAAGTAATATTTCACTAACCCAGCACACTCCATATGCATTTTAGAACACATCAATATACCCCTATAGAGGCTGTATGTAGGCTAGAAATAGCCTTTTTTAATATAGATTTGCCACAAAAAAATTTGGATCGAAACAAACTTTTCCGGAAAATTCGGCGAATCGGCTGAATCGAATTTTTGAAAAGTTCACTCATCTCTAGTCAGCACATTCAACTATGCAAAGACGAAAGTATTTCATACAATTAGTTTGTTCATTCAGATCTAGGATGTGTCATCTTAGTGTTCCATTAATTCTTTTGAGCAGTGTATGTTCCTGTATTATATGTATACAGCCTTTGAAATGTGTTCATTTTGGTGACACTTTACACTTTACCATTCTTGTCAGACTTAACCAAATATTTTTATGTGGGTATTTTTTTATGGTTAAATATGGTTCTTTGTATGTTGTTTTTCTTGAAATGGGTTCTATCTGGACATCCGCTTCTGCTCTATTTGTAGGCTGTCCAAGGATTCGGATCACATTGAGGGGCATTTACTAAGGGGTTTAGTCATTTTTTTCTGACTATTTTTGGCACAAAATTGTCGCAATTGCGCCTACCCTATAAATTGTGCGACTTTCCCTAGCAAGAGCTAGAAAGTAAAAAAAAAAATTTCCCGCTTAATTTACGCAAGTTTTCAGTTTTGACTTGCAGTGGTCAGGAATTTATTAACTGAGACAGTCGCAGTTGCGCAATAAACTGTCGCAACGGCCATAAAAATTGACTAAATTTACTCCAGCTCCAACATGGAGCAGGAAAAGCTACTACCACCCGGGCTCCGACATACTTTCTCCCCGCTACCCTCACTGCGCTACCGGGACACTACAGTGATTTACATCCCCCCCCTCTCACCTGCCAGCGCCACACAACTCCCATCTGTCTGCTGTTGCAAGACTACAAGTCCCAGCATGGCCTTACAGTGAGGACACGCTGGGAGTTGTAGTCTTGTAGCAGCGGGAGCTGAGCGGCGCGGGCGGGAGACAAGGGGGGGGGGGTAGCGGGGAGGCCGTATGAGGAGCCCGGGCGGGAGACAAGGGGGGTAGCGGGGAGGCCGTATGAGGAGCCCGGGCGGCTGCACTGTAATGTCAGCCCGGGCTCCTGCCCTGAGAGCCATAGGCTTTGGCTGTCAGGGCATGCTGGGTGTTGTAGTTTTGCAACAGCTGGAGGGCCACAGTTTGCAGACCACTGGTGTGTGGTCTGTAAACTGTAGTCCTCCAGCTGTTGCAAAACTAAACAGCTGAAGGGGACCGGCGAAGAAGTTCACTTACCCTTCCGAGGCTCCTGCGACGATCGCTGACGGAGATCGTCGCGCGGCACTGTCGCGCGGCACTGTCGCGCGGCAGTGTCGCGCGGCAGTGTCGTGCAGCGCTGGATCCTACGGAAGTCGGTAAGTTGCGCAAGCTTCCCAACCAGGGTGCCTCCAAAGGTTGCAAGACTACAACTCCCAGCATGCCTGGACACCCTTTGGCTGTCCGGGCATGCTGGGAGTTGTAGTTTTGCAACAGCTGGAGGCACCCTTGTTGGGAAACACTGGCCTAAAACAGTGTTTCCCAACCAGGGTGCCTCCAGATGTTGCAAGACTACAACTTCCAGCATGCCTGGACAGCCATTGGCTGTCCAGGCATGCTGGGAGTTGTAATTTTGCAACAGCTGGAGGGCCACAGTTTGCAGACCACTGGTTTGTGGTCTGTAAACTGTAGTCCTCCAGCTGTTGCAAAACTAAACAGCTGAAGGGGACCGGCGAAGAAGTTCACTTACCCTTCCGAGGCTCCAGCGACGATCGCTGTCGGAGATCGTCGCGCGGCACTGTCGCGCGGCAGTGTCGTGCAGCGCTGGATCCTACGGAAGCCGGTAAGTTGCGCAAGCTTCCCAACCAGGGTGCCTCCAGTTGTTGCAAGACTACAACTCCCAGCATGCCTGGACAGCCTTTGGCTGTCCGGGCATGCTGGGAGTTGTAGTTTAGCAACAGCTGGAGGCACCCTGGTTGGGAAACACTGGCCTAAAACAGTTGGGAAACACTGGCCTAAAACAGTGTTTCCCAACCAGGGTGCCTCCAGATGTTGCAAGACTACAACTCCCAGCATGCCTGGACAGCCAAAGGCTGTCTAGGCATGCTGGGAGTTGTAGTCTTGCAACATCTGGAGGCACCCTGGTTGGGAAACACTGTTTTAGGCCAGTGTTTCCCAACCAGGGTGCCTCCAGATGTTGCAAGACTACAACTCCCAGCATGCCTGGACAGCCTTTGACTGTCCAGGCATGCTGGGGCTTGTAGTTTTGCAACATCTGGAGGCACCCTGGTTGGGAAACACTGTTTTAGGCCAGTGTTTCCCAGCCAGGTTGCCTCCAGATGTTGCAAAACAACAACTCCCAGCATGCCTAGACAGCCTTTGACTGTCCAGGCATGCTGGGGCTTGTAGTTTTGCAACATCTGGAGGCACCCTGGTTGGGAAACACTGGCCTAAAACAGTGTTTCCCAACCAGGGTGCCTCCAGATGTTGCAAAACTACAAGTCCCAGGTTGGGAAACACTGTGCCCGGCCTCCTCCCCACCTTACTGTAAGGGCATGCTGGGAGTTGTAGTCCTGCAGCTGGGGGCAGGGGACAAGCTTGTCACTTGCCCACACATCTCCTGCACCACACAACTACAACTCTCAGCATGTCCTTACTGTAAGGGCATGCTGGCAGTTGTAGTCATGCGGGGCGGGAGATGTGTGAGCAGTTGATAATAAATGTACTAACCCATTTTTTTTTGTTTTCTTCTCATTTCAGATCCGTGTATCCTGTGGACTCCTTCGGATTCGGTGGACTACTTCGATGACCAGAGTTTTTCTTTGTTTGATTTTAATAAAATGGTTAACGAGGGCTTGTGGGGGAGTGTTTTTTGTAATAAAATTTTTTTAAAACCTGTTGTGTTTTTTTCTTACTTTACTAGACAGGCTTAGTAGTGGAAGCTGTCTTATAGACAGAGTCCATTACTAACCTGGGCTTAGCGCTAGCCACAAAAACAGCTAGCGCTAACCCCCCATTATTACCCCGGTACCCAACGCCACAGGGGTGCCGGGAAGAGCCGGTACCAACAGCCTGGAGCGTCAAAAATGGTGCTCCTGGGCCTAAGCGGTAACAGGCTGGCGTTATTTAGGCTGGGGAGGGCCAGTAACAATGGTCCTCGTCCACCCTG
Source organism: Hyla sarda (assembly GCF_029499605.1). Lineage (NCBI taxonomy): Eukaryota > Metazoa > Chordata > Amphibia > Anura > Hylidae > Hyla > Hyla sarda. The sequence continues at coordinate 79,663,209 of NC_079198.1, forward strand.
GGAACGTCAGGCTGTTACTGTTTGGTTGGTATTTGGCTGAGAATGAAAATAGGGGGGACCCTATGCGTTTTTTTTTTAAATAAATAATTAAATATATAAAAAAAACGCATAGGGTCCCCCTATTTTTATTCTCAACCAAATACCAACCAAACAGTAACAGCCTGACGTTACCAGGGTGGGCGAGGACCATTGTTACTGGCCCTCCCCAACCTAAATAACGCCAGCCTGTTACCGCCTAGGCCCAGGAGCGCCATTTTTGACGCTCCGGGCCGGTTGGTACCGGCTCTTCCCGGCACCCCTGTGGTGTTGGGTACCGGGGTAATAATTGGGGGTTAGCGCTAGCTGTTTTTGTGGCTAACGCTAAGCCCGGCTTAGTAATGGACTCAGTCTATAAGACAGCTTCCACTACTAAGCCTGTCTAGTAAAGTAAAATAAAAATAAAACACAACAGGTTTAAAAAAAAAATTATTACAAAAAACACTCCCCCACAAGCCCTCGTTAACCATTTTATTAACATCAAGCAAAGAAAAACGCTGGTCATCGAAGTAGTCCACCGAATCCGAAGGAGTCCACAGGATACACAGATCTGTAGAAGCAACCAAAAAAAAAAAAAAAGTGTAAGTACATTTAGGGAGAAAAAAACTGTGTTAAAAAATGTAATAAACACACACACTAAACGCCATTTACCACTTCTGAGCCATGACTACAATTTACAGTGATCCCTCAACTTACAATGGCCTCAACATACAATAGTTTCAACATACAATGGTCTTTTCTGGACCATCGTAAGTTGAAACCAGACTCAACATACAATGCTACAGACAGTCCAGATCTGTAAAACGTGTCAATGGCTGGAAGAACCAACCAATCAAAATGGGCATTCACTGGTAAAACCCCTGTATTACTGAAGTGTATGCACTGACTGGTGTCTGGTATTACATGTTCTGTACACTTTACCTGTATCAGGGTTAGCTGCTCTTTTGGACACCAGGTGAGGGCGACTCCATTACTTGTTTGGGACATTGCCTGTACTGTACAGGACCCCTGAAGAAGCTCCTGTCCTCTACATAGACCAGTGTTTCCCAAGCAGGGTGGCCCCATCTTTTGCAAAACTACAACTCCCAGCATGCCCGGACAGCCTTTGGCTGTCCAGGCATGCTGGGAGTTATAGTTTTGCAACAGCTGGAGGCTCCCTGCTTGGGAAACACTGACATAGACAGTAATTTACAGCTCCCAGCAGATCTTTATTACTTTTATATGTAAGGATTTGCTTTATCTATATCAGTTATCTACTTATTTTTCTTTGTCACTTTTTCCTATTTTGGATGACATTTTGGTGCCTTTAGAACCAATTACCACGTTTCCATAGAGTTATGGTCTCAACATACAATGGTTTCAACTTACAATGGTTTTCCTGGAACCAATTAATATTGTAACTTGAGGGACCACTGTAGTTATTGAATTATTTAGATGTGGTGAAAAAGCTAAAAAAAAATTCAAAAACAAAAGATCCAGAAGGAAACCTAGCAGCCAAACCTATTCAGACAGCCGGAAAAAGGAACAGACTATTTTTTCTACTACATGAAGTAAATTTCCCACTTTTGCCTATGTGTGCCAAATTTATTAACGCCGTGCAACAATTTAGTAAATTTGTCGCACATAGTCAAAAATGAAGTAGAAAAAAACAGGGTAAAAACCAGACTACATAGTAAAAGATTAGTAAATGCCCCTCTATGTTCCCCAAAAATCCTTATTTCTCTCAATTTGATATCGATTAAAATGGCATCTTATAATGAAAAGGGGGTCAAGTTCCGATCTAATCCCCATTGCTACTAGATCTCAAGCCCTGTCTAAATCAACATCTATTCTTTACAAAAGGCTTTCTGACTCTTCTTCTCCCTCTCTCCCTCTCCTTATCTTGTTTAGTGTGAAGTTCATCCGATTCCTTAGGTATCACTAGTTGTTTCACTGGTAAATAAACTCTGCACTATTCCTCATAACATTTCCTTATGTGTATGCATTCCAAAAAATTGTTGTAAGGTTATTACTCACTGGTATAAAACACCAGATAAAAGTGCCTTTTTACACTTTGTAGAAATTGCCCAAAAGCTCAACACTGCTGGTCTGCAATTTGAGGTCAGTCATTTGTTCCATTCACTCCTTACCCAGCCATTCTATCTGTCTGCTCATCTCCCAAATTACACATTCCTTCCCTGTTTCCTCATCTTCTTTTTGCTGCTAGATTACTTCTCCACAAACAGCCCCAGATCTGTCAAAATGAATTGCCAAAGCGGACCATACTTATGGCTTTGAGGAGTTATCCCACCCTTGTCCACTGGGCCCATGAGCATCAGAAGGGGCATTTGGATAAATAAAAGTAGGTGGCCTGGTCTGATGAATCACATTTTCTTTTCCACTACGGGACAGGATGCAGTATGGGAAGAAGGAAAGCCAGCAGGGCATTTGTGAAGAAATACGCATACCAGTGTGCTCATCATTGCAAAGGGCATACATACAACAAAGGAGCGTACTATTTAGTAACTGTTATTCTGTCTAGGGCCTATATACTGTGAAAGGACAGCCGTAAGTAATAACCTGCTGCTATTCTAGACAAATATCGTTTAAAGAGTAGTGTGGCGTATTGTAATACCCTCATAAACGCACTAAGTATGTCAGGCAGGGAAGTGCCAGGACGTGCACAGAGAAGGGGCAGCGGCAGCAGACTTGGGGCGAGTGGCAGCAGGAGTCGCAGCAATAGGCCTGAACTCCCGTTAACACCCAGCGGTCGTGTCATCGACCCATCTCTCCTCGTCAATTGGTTTGCACACTCATCCCCATCATCACAAGTGACATCTGACAACCCCAGTCAAGAGTTGGTGGGTTCCTCAGACACAACCCTCAGTTGGCATGGCCCTGGTGCAGTTCATGTAATCCCATTGCCTTTGTCCTATGCTGTTCCCTCTCCCAAAGAAGTATCTCATGCTTTGGGTTCAGCTCCACTATTTAGTGAGGACTATGTAATAGAGGACAGTCAGCAGCTAATGGGCAGCCAAGAATGTGAGGAGACATGCGTAGCTTGCTCCACAAGGCGGCCAAATAGTGATGCGGAGAGTGACGTGGGAGGCGGTGTTTCAATTGTTCAGGGTCCTGAAGCAGACACTGTTGTGGAACACGAGGAGGACATCAGTGACGTGCACACATCTTTTGATGATGATGAAGCCGATCACAATTGGGAGCCGGGTGCAGAAACCGGGGCTTCATCATCATCAGGAGAAGAGATTTGCTCTTTGTCTATGAGGCAGCAAGGCGGTAGCACGGTTGGCAATCAGCGTGGTGGTGGCAGTAGTGGAAATTCAGGAGCCAAACGTGCCCGGGGGAGACCACCTGCTTCGCGGCAAGCTACCATTCTGGGAGGCAGTGGAACAGGGGTTCCTGGAGACAGCGCCAATAGCAGTCAAATAATGTGGACTGCGGGTGGTAAAATGAACTACTCTGCGGTGTGGTTGTTCTTCATAAAGAATCCGGAGGACCTTAGCGTAGTCACATGCAAAATCTGTAGGCAGAAAGTGAAGCGTGGCCAGAGTCCCAATCTCAGCACCATGGCCCTGCGTCAACACATGATTCGCCACCATAAAGCGGCCTGGCATAACCGTGGCTCTGATGTAGTGGTCCAGCCTGCAGCATCACCCAGTGGCCATCTGCTCCCTCCGTCATCCAGCCAAGGCTCCACCACCTCAGCCGAAGGGAGCATTGTGTCAAACCCTCCTTCTGGCGCTCCTGCTTCTTCCGCTTTTATGTCAACAATCGATCGGCGAAGCCATGTCCAAGAGACAACAGTATGCGCCCACTCATCCAACGGCGCAGAAGTTGAATGTGCTCCTGTCCAAGTTGCTGGAGTTGCAGTCCCTCCCTTTCCAACTGGTGGACTCTGCAGCTTTCAGGGAATTGATGGTGCCGAGCCGAGGTGGAGAGTCCCAAGCTGTCATTTCTTTGCGAAAAAGGCAGTACCAGCCCTGCATAAGTTTGTACAAGAGAAGGTGGGCCAGTCCTTGAGCCTGTCGGTGTGTTCAAAAGTGCACGGCAGCGCTGACGTGTGGAGCTGTGACTACTGGCAGGGACAATACATGTCTTTTATGGCCCACTGGGTAAATGTTGTTCCTGCACAGCCACAACAGCAACTTGGACAGGTCACACCGCTTCCTCCTCCATGCTCTCGTTCCCAGGCAGTTGGTCCTTTTACAGTGTGCGCCTCCTCCTCCCCCGTGTCCTTGGCATCCACTGCACATCCAAATCTCGGTGGCCCTTCATCGTACCACGTGTATAGGGCACTGCGGTGTCAAGCCGTCCTTCACATGGTTTGCCTTGGCGAACGGAGTCACACAGGAGAGGAACTGCTAAGGTTCATTAGGGAAGAAATCCCAGTATGGCTTACTCCACGAAATCTGGAAATGGGAACCATGGTCACCGACAATGGGAAGAACATCGTGGCCGCGCTGCGACAAGAAGTGTGAACCATTCGCCCTGCATGACACACGTATTGAATCTGGTTGTCAAGAAGTTCATCAAGTCTTCACCCCATTTGCAAGACATCCTCCTGACAATGGCAAGGAAACTGTGCATGCACTTCAGCCACTCGTACACCGCCAAGCACACTTTGCTTGAGCTGCAGCATCAGAACAGTATCCCACAACATAGTCTCATTTGTGACGTTGCCACACGTTGGAATTCCACCCTCCATGGACAGACTATACTAACAAAGAAAAGCCATCACCGATTTTTTGATGATCCAAGCAGATAGGAGTACTCCCCTGTGTAACTTCAATGTGAACGAGTGGCAGCTCATTCGTGACACCTGCCGTTTGCTGAGGCCCTTTGAGGAAGCCACATTTTTTGTTAGTGGCTCGAATTACGCCATGAACGTCGTAATTCCACTCCTACATTTACTCCAAAACATTTTTGAAAACATGGTTGGTCACGGCAATGGAGACATTGCGCCTACATCAGAAGGCTACATGAGTCCTGTGGGGGATGAACTGGAGGAGGATGATGAGGGGCAGAGCGTAGCACAGTTTACGGTGGATGAGATGGCCGGTGTTTCTGGTCATTGGACAGGAGAGGAGGAGCAGCCAGAGGAGCTGGAGGGTTATTACGAGGGAGGCGAGACAGAGGACCCAGACACACCGTGGCAGTATGCAGTGGAGATGGAGGCAGGTAGTCCCAGCGAGTTACTGTCACAAATGGCACGATGCATGCTAAGTTGCTTGCGAAGTGACCCCCGAATTGTCAAAATTTGTCAGCGCGATGACTTCTGGATCTCCACCTTATTAGACCCTCGCTATCGGCCCAGAATGGGGGACTTTTTTACACCCACTGAGAGGGAGGACAAACTGACCTACTTCAGGGAGCTTCTACGTAGTCGGTTGGCCAATGCCTATCGGCCACATGGTTCATCCACTCGCTGGTCTGACTCGGGGGGCTCTCTGCGCTCACCTTCCACTGCCACGGCTGCTGGGGAGGGGTGGCAGAAGCAGTACCGGCTCAATCAGCAGCAGCCTGGGTCTACAGTCGCTGATGAGTAGCTTCCTTCAGCCGCATAGTGAAGCTACTCATCAGCAGCAGGTGGACATGGAGCAGGACCTGAACCAGCAGGTGGTGGCATACCTCGAAATGACCCTGCCAACAACCGTTGAAGATCCGCTGGACTTCTGGGCCGCCAAACTAGATTTATGGCCGCAACTAGCGGAGTTTGCCCTGGAAAAGTTGTCCTGCCCGGCCAGTAGTGTGCCATCAGAGTGGGTGTTTAGTGCGGCCGGGGCCATAGTCACCCCAAGGCGAACTCGTCTGTCCAATAGAGAGAGACTGACGTTTGTCAAGATGAATCAGGGATGGATCAGCCAGGACTTCAAGCCACCAATGACAGATGGGTCTGAGTAGATTGACCATGCTCCTACAACAAAATTTTCTCTATTATGGTTGGTTATGAAACCCTCTGGGGCAGACCTGGGCATTGTACGGCCCACTTGCCACATACGACCATTTGATTGGCTCTGACTGGCACGCGCTCATTGGGGGACAACTATGCTGCCTAATCTGGAGGACAACTATGCTCCTAATCTGGGGGACAACTATGCTCCTAATCTGGGGGACATCTATGCTGCCTAATCTGGGTGACATCTATGCTGCCTAATCTGGGGGAGAACTATGCTCTTTATCTGGGGGACAACTATGATCCTAATCTGGGGGACGCCTATGCTTCTAATCTGGGTGACATCTATGCTGCCTAATCTGGGGGACATCTATGCTGCCTAATCTGGGGGGCAACTATGCTCCTTACCTGGGGGGACAACTATGCTGCCTAATCTGGGGGACAACTATGATCCTAATCTGGGGGACATCTATGCTGCCTAATCTGGGTGACATCTATGCTGCCTAATCTGAGGGACAACTAAGCTCTTAATCTGGGGGACATCTACGCTGCCTAATCTGGGGGACAACTAAACTCCTAATCTGGGGGACATCTATGCTGCCTAATCTGGGGGACAACTATGCTCCTAATCTGGTGGACATCTATGCTGCCTAATTTGGGGGACAACTATGCTCCTAATCTGGGGGACATCTATGCTGCCTAATCTGGGTGACATCTATGCTGCCTAATCTGGCGGACAACTAAGATCCTAATCTGGGGGACATCTATGCTGCCTAATCTGGGGGACATCTATGCTGGCTAATCTGGGGGACAACTAAACTCCTAATCTGGGGGACATCTATGCTGCCTAATTTGGGGGACATCTATGCTGCCTAATCAGGGTGATTTATATGCTGCCTAATCTGGGGGACATCTATTCTGCCTAATCTGGGGGACAACTATGCTCCTAATCTGGGGGACAACTAAAATCCTAATCTGGGGGGCATGTATGCTGCCTAATCTGGGTGACATCTATGCTGCCTAATCTGGGGGACAACTATGCTCCTAATATGGGGGACAACTAAAATCCTAATCTGGGGGACATGTATGCTGCCTAATCTGGGGGACATCTATGCTGCCTAATCTGGGGGACAACTATGCTCCTAATCTGGTGGACATCTATGCTGCCTAATCTGGGGGACAAGTATGCTCCTAATCTGGGGGACATCTATGCTGCCTAGTCTGGGTGACATCTATGCTGCCTAATCTGGGGGACAACTAAGATCCTAATCTGGGGGACATCTATGCTGCCTAATCTGGGGGACATCTATGCTGCCTAATCTGGGGGACAACTAAACTCCTAATCTGGGGGACATCTATGTTGCCTAATTTGGGGGACATCTATGCTGCCTAATCTGGGTGACATATATGCTGCCTAATCTGGGGGACATCTATTCTGCCTAATCTGGGGGACAACTATGCTTCTAATCTGGGGGACAACAAAGATCCTAATTTGGGGGACATGTATGCTGCCTAATCTGGGTGACATCTATGCTGCCTAATCTGGGGGACAATTATGCTCCTAATCTGGGGGACATCTATGCTGCCTACTCTTGGGGACAAGTATGCCCCTAATCTGGCGGACATCAATGCTGTCTAATCTGGGTGAAATCTATGCTGCCTAATCTGGGTGACATCTATGCTGCCTAATCTGGGGGACAACTATGCTCCTTTTCTGTCTGACAACTATGCTCCTAATCTGAGGGACATCTATGCTTCCTAATCTGGGTGACATGTATGCTGCCTAATCTGGGGGACAACTATGCTCCTAATATGGGGAAAACTGATGCTTCTGGCCTTGGGCCTATAATTATTTGAAGTTTAGCAGTAGCTAAATACGTTCTTAATGCAAATGTCAACATTGATCTTTAAATGTAAGGGGTCATGAAACCCTCTAGGGTACTGCAAATGACTGCTCCAGACTCATTCTGTGTCTTTCAGGGTCAATTTACCTCCCTGGTGCCTCAGGCCTTGGGCCTATACTTTTTTGAAGTTTAGCAGTAGCTAAATACATGCTTAATTCAAATGTCAACATTGATCTTTAAATGTAAGGGGTTATGAAACCCTCTTGGGTACTGCGAATGACTGCTCCAGACTCATTCTGTGTCTTTCAGGGTCAACTTACCTCCCTGGTGCCTCAGGCCTTGGGCCTATAATTTTTTGAAGTTTAGCAGTAGCTAAATACATGCTTAATGCAAATGTCAACATTGATCTTTAAATGTAAGGGGTCATGAAACCCTCTTGGGTACTGCGAATGACTGCTCCAGAATCATTCTGTGTCTTTCAGTAACTACTTGCCTCCCTGGTGCCTATAAATTTTTGAAGTTTAGCAGTAGCTAAATACATGCTTAATGCAAATGTCAACATTGATCTTTAAATGTAAGGGGTTATGAAACCCTCTTGGGTACTGCGAATGACTGCTCCTGACTCATTCTGTGTCTTTCAGGGTCTACTTACCTCCCTGATGCCTCAGGCCTTGGGCCTTCATTTTGTGGATGTTTAGCAGTTGCTAAATACATGCCTATGCAAATTTAAAAAATGATTGTTAAATTCTCGGTGCTCTGCCAGGGCCTTCTCCTACCCCTCTGGTGCCGATCCGAGGACCTCACTAAACCGTCCAATCGGTAGTAGCGACGGGCGGGGTGAACGGTGTGACCCGCACTTACTGGGAATTAATCGTTGATGGCAAATAATTGCAATCCAAGATCCCTATCACTAATTGGTTTCAGTGAGTTACACGCTGTCCTTGAAAGATAGAGACACGCCAATGCATTCAGTGGAGCGCTAGTGCAGCCAGGACATCTGAGGGGGTAACACTGCTTCAGCATCATTTTTGGTGAAAATTATGTTTTTCTGGGTATTTTATGAAAACCTTTAAAAAAATTATATTAAAAATAAATGTAACAATAAAAAAATCAAAGCACATTCAATAATACACAGAGTCATTACGTATTAAAAAGACCAGGTTACAATATGATAACATAGATCCCGCTGTTACGAGGTAGTAAAGTTCAATTTATTACAGGTCGGCTTTAGGAGTATGCAGGGAAGACCTGCATTATAGAGTCTTGACAAATTTTCGATTTGTGCTTGTTACACAAGGGTACAAATTCTTTTTTAAACAATTTTGATAAAATTGTTGTTTTCTGGGGGGGATTGTGAAGCCCTGGTGTGTAATCGTGCATCAACCTACTCCAGGCTATTTCTTTCAGGCAATCTATGGGTTACTGATGCAGCAGAGGTGGAGCCTGGGTCTAGGAATTTCAATTTTCAAAAAAAAAATTAAAAATTGTGTGGTTCATTATTTTTGAGAAGAAAGTCTTTGGGTGGTCCACCGTCCTGCCTTATAGATTCTTTTGAAATGTTGGATATGCGCTTGTGCTTACACAAAGGTACACATTTTTTTTATTTATTTTTTATTATACAATTTTGTTGATTTTGGGGCTGATAGTGAAGCCCTGTGTGTACTGATGCATCAGCCAACTCCAGGCTGTGTCCTTCAGGCAATAAATGGGTTACCAATGCTGCTGCGGTGGGGCCTGGATCTGTGAATTTCAATTTTTTTTGTATAACGGGTGCTACCTATGAGGAATCTTTGTCAAAAACTTCTCATATTGTGTTGTTTTTTTGGGGGGGATTGTGAAGCCCTGGTGTGTAGTGTACTAGTGCATCAGCCAACTCCATGCTGTGCCATTCAGCCACTAAATGGTCTCCTCTTGCTGCCAACATGTCCACGCTGTGTCATTCAGCCACTATATGGTGTCCTCATGCTGCCAACACCTCCACGCTGTGCCATTCAGCCACTATATGGTGTCCTCATGCTGCCAACACCTCCACGCTGTGCCATTCATCCACTATATGGTGTCCTCATGCTGCCAACACCTCCACCCTGTGCCATTCAGCCACTATATGGTGTCCTCATGCTGCCAACACCTCCACGCTGTGCCATTCAGCCACTATATGGTGTCCTCATGCTGCCAACACCTCCACGCTGTGCCATTCACCCACTATATGGTGTCCTCATGCTGCCAACACGTCCACGCTGTGCCATTCACCCACTATATGGTGTCCTCATGCTGCCAACACGTCCACGCTGTGCCATTCATCCACTATATGGTGTCCTCATGCTGCCAACACCTCCACGCTATGTCATTCAGTCACTATATGGTCTCCTGACACTGATGCCACCACCAGGCTCTGTCATTGTGCTGCTGTGCGGCAGTGATTCTAAGAGCGATGCCGGTAATCTGCATGCTATTCTGAATAACAGTATTATTTCACTATCCCAGCACACTCCATATGCATTTTAGGACACAGCAAAGTGTTCTATACCCCTATAGAGGCTGTATGTAGGCTAGAAATAGCCTTTTTTAATATTGTTTCGCCGCAAACAAATTCGGATCGAAATGAACTTTTCGGGAAAATTCGGCGAATCGGCCGAATCAAATTTTTGAAAAGTTTGCTCATCTCTAGTGAAGACACAAAATGTTTTATTAAAACGGGGGTGCTTATACTAAATATTAAAACATAACCGGCTTACAGATCAAACTGATACCCCTATAGTCGCCCCAACAATGCAAATATCACTGTGCAGCAAAAAAACTGTGCAGGTAGATGTCAGATCTAGGGCCCAATGAGGAGACCCTGATTTAAACTAAAGTGTAGCACTAATAAGCTTGGTGTAGAGAAAAGGTTGTATTGACAGTGGTCAGTATTACGGGATACAGTGTGGTCCCCAACCCTAATCTCCTGTCCTAGCCCTCAGGGATGAGCAACAAGTGCCCAGTTGATTATTCCCCATCGGGGACTAACCCTCAGCTAGTCTTTACCCTGGCTGTTTGGCATGTAATCAGTGTACCCACCCTAACAAGGGTGACCCCGTGCCTCTGGATCCTGCCCTCACTCTATCTAGAGTGGATGGGGTAAGAACACTAGCACAGTGCTAAAAAGAATAAAATCAATGTGCAAAAAAGTACAAACGTGAGTGCTAAGATATAAAAACAACAACGAGCATTTGCTAAAGTAATATATCAACCCTCAATCCTACTATGCCTGCTTTTCTCCAATAGCATTGGATCATCAGAGAGGTCCCGGTTGTATGCACAGTGATGTTAAAGGGTAACTCTCATTAAAACAAATTTTAGCTATTGCACTCCTTATGGTAAATAAAAAAAATATTTCTAATATACTTTGTTTAAAAAATATGAAGTTTTCTATGTTTTATTTGTGCTTAAAAAAGCTCAAGAGCACATTTTCTCCCATCTTATACACAGACTTAGGACCAAAGCCCAAACACAGGAAGTGCAGCCTGGAGTGCTGAAGGGGGGGGGGGTGTCCAGCCTCATCCAATCATAGCTCCTCTCACACTTAACTGCCATATGCTGTTGGTTGGACATACCCCCCTCAGCAGTCCAGGCTGCACTTCCTGTGTTTGGGCTTCGGTCCAAAGTCTGTGTATAAGATGGGGGAAAATGTGGTCTTGAGCTTTTTTAAGCACAAATAAAACAGAGAAAACTTCATTTTTTTTAAACAAAGTATGTTATAAATATTTGTTATTTGCCATAAGGAGTGCAATAGCAAACATTTGTTTAAATGAACATCACTGTGCATACAACCAGGACCTCCCTGACGATCCAACGCTATTGGAGAATCACAGGCGTGGGAGGATTGAGGGTTGATATATTACTTTAACAACTGTTCATTGTTGTTTTCATATCTTAGCACTGAAGTTTGTACATTTGCACATTTATTTTATTGTGTTTAGCACTATGCTAGTGTTCTTACCTCATTCACTTTAGATAGAGTAGGGCAGGATCCAGAGGCACGGGGGTCACTTTTGTTAGGGCTGGTGCACCAATTGCATGCCAAACAGCCAGGGTAAAGACTAGCACAGGGTTAGTCTCTTGGGGGGAATTACCCACTGGGCACTCGTTGCTCATCCCTGAGGGCTAGGAGAGGAGATTAGGGCTGGGGACCACACTGTATCCCCTAATACTGACCACTGTCAATACAACATTTTCTCCTTGAGGGGGGGCCCACTGTTCTGGCTCCATAGGCAGCGATGTTGAAGCTCAAGGCCCCTGACTACGCTCCTGTTCTTCTGTGACCGATGCCGTTCTATGTCCAGATATGAGGTATGTCCTTACTCCAAAGATATGTATTTACAATTTATTATTTATTTATTTTTTTGTTGTTCTGGCACTAAATGTGACATGCCCCCATTTCAGCAAAATTTGACTCCTCCTCTTCTGAGCATTGTAGTGCGCCCGCAGTGCACTTGACGTCTACACAGTATTTCTATACTCAGAAGAGATGGGGTTACACGCATTTCTCCTATTACCCCTTGTAAAAATGTAAAATTTGGGGAAATAAATGCATTTTTGTAAAAAAAAAAAATAATAATAATAATTAATTTACACATCCAAAGTCGTCAAACACCTGTGGGGTGTTACGGCTCAATGGACCTCTTGCTCTTGTTACGTTCCTCGAGGGGTGAAGTTTCCAAAATAGTATGCCATGTGTTATTTTTTGCTGTCCTGGCACCATAGGGGCTTCCTAAATGGGACATGCCCCCCCGCCAAAAAAAAACAAAAACATATCAGCAAAATGTGCTTTCCAAAAGCCAAATGTGACTCCTTCCCTTCTGAGCATTGTAGTGCGCCCACAGTGCACTTGACATCCACACGTGGGGTATTTCCATACTCAGAAGAAATGGGGTTACACATTTTGGGGGACATTTTCTCCTATTACCCCTTGTAAAAATTTTAAATTTGGGGGAAAACCAGCATTTTAGTGAAAAAAAAAATCATTTACACATCCAACTTTAACGAAAAGTCGTCAAACACCTGTGGGTTGTTAAGGCTCACTGTACTTGTTACGATCCTTGAGGGGTGTTGTTTCCATAATAGTATACCATGTGTTTTTTTTGCTGTCCTGGTACCATAGGGACTTCCTAAATGCAACATGTCCCCCAAAAACCATTTCAGCAAAATTTGCTTTCCAAAAGCCAAATGTGACTCCTCCTCTTCTGAGCATTGTAGTGTGCCCGCAGTGTACTTGACGTCCACACATGGGGTATTATCATACTCAGAAGAGATGGGTTACAAATTTTGGGGGGCATTTTCTCCTATTATTCCTTGTAAAAATATAAAATTTGGGGGAAAACTAGAATTTTTGTGAGAAAAAAAAAATAATTAACACATCCAATTTTAACAAAAAGCCGTCAATCACCTGTGGGGTGTTTAGTCTCACTGTACCCCTTGTTACATTCCTTGAGGGGTGTAGTTTCCAAAATAGTATGCCATGTGTTTTTGTTTTGCTGTTCTGGCACCATAGGGGGTTTCTTAAATGTGACATGCCCCCCAAAAAACGATTTCAGAAAAACTCACTCTGCAAAATCCCATTGTCGCTCCTTCCCTTCTGAGTACTCTACTGCGCCCGCTGAACACTTGACATACACATATGAGGTATTTCCTTACTCGAGAGAAATTGGGTTACACATTTTTGGAAGATTTCTCAACTTTTACCCCTTGTAAAAATGCAAAAACTGGCTCTACAAGAACATGCGAGTATAAAAAATAAAGATTTTGAATTTTCTCCTTCAATTTTCTCCTATTCCTGTGAAACACCTAAACGGTTAAAACACTTTCTGAATGTAATTTTGAATACTTTGAAGGGTGCAGTTTTTATAATGTGGTTACCTTCGGGTATTTCTAATATGAAGGCCCTTCAAATCCACTTGAAGTTTACTTTGGTCCCGGCAGTACGGCAGGGTCCCGGCTGTGTGTTACTGCCGAGTCCCTGCCGCGATCTCATGGGTGCACTGGGCAGCACCCACAAGAACCATGGACGAGTATACACGTCCTAATGGCAGAACATGCATCCAGCCTGGACGTGTATACACGTCCATGGTCCTTAAAGGAAAACTGCAGTGCTAATGAAGTAGTGCTCTAATGTCATTAAATAAGAAGTTATTCAACTTACTAATTGTGCTCCATTACCTTTTCTGCACAGTTTAGCTGCTTTGCTGTCACCAGCTTTTCTGCCTCGGGCTCTAATGTGAGTAGCGTCTACCTGTTATTCCCTATGGGGCTGTCAGCTAGGTCGACGCTACGTCACAAACTCCCAGGATCCTTCACTCCCCCTGCAGCTCCTCCAAACTCATACAAATTCATTAGGCTGTTATGTGCTCCGCTCTAATTGGCTGAACGCACAGTAGGAGAGTTTCAGGGCTGTGAGCTGAGCCGTTTGGATGTGAGCAGAAACAGAGCCTGCAATCAGCTTCAGCATGGCCGGCTCCCCCCTCCTCCTCCCTCGGTTTCCGTGGTGACATCTGCCCAGGTGCTAAAGTGTGCTGCTTTCAGTGAAGGCAGTAACCCTTTATGTGCCTGCCTCTCACAACCATGTTAGCTATTGTACTGTGTGTCCCTTTTCTCACTGGCCTCTTGGAATAAAGTTTACAACAGTGTGCTGCTGAGAGTAAGCATAGCATTCCTGTTGGTCACTGCTGCTGAGAGGTCCATAAGTCCACATTGTCCCCCTGTCCTCAATCCCTAAATGTTGCACCATAATCTATACCAGTGTTTCCTAACAAGAGCACCTCCAGCTGTTGCAAAACTACAACTCCCAGCATGCCCTGACATGCTGGAAATTGTAGTTTTGCAACAGCTGGAGGCACCTCTGCAACTCCACACTGTTTATTATAGCTATGTAAGCTGTTTTCCAGGCAGCCACAGCCGGCTCTCCCATTGGACAGCGGAGAACATGTGGTGAGGATAGGAGGGGATAACCACAAGGGAAGGAGCTGTGGGCATCACTTTATTATCATTTATTATAATTTCCTTGGGGGGAGAGGAGGGGGGAGAGCAGCAGCTCACAGGAAGCAGGCGCAGGGGGTCATGGGAAATGTAGTCTTTATGACATGGCTGCTTACTGCTTTGGGTGGCAATTACCAGAGAATGGCTGGACCGCAGGTATCTTTGGAAAGGTCTTTTAATGAGCTATCAGATGAGGTAAACTTTTTCTTTTAAGTACCAGCGCTGCAGATATCCTTTAAGGTGTTAAGGTGAAAATGGGCTATGTCCTTAACCCCTTAAGGACCAAGGACGTACCGGTACGTCCTTGGTCCTGCTCTTCTGATATAACGCGGGGTTACACAGTAACCCCGCGTCATATCATGGCGGGCCCAGCATCAAAGTGAAGCCGGGACCCGCCTCTAATAGCGCGCAGCGCCGATCGCGGCGCCGCGCGCTATTAACCCTTTAGCCGCGCGCTCAAAGCTGAGCCGCGCGGCTAAAAGTGAAAGTGAAAGTTCCCGGCTAGCTCAGTCGGGCTGTTCGGGATAGCCGCGGCTAATCGCGGCATCCCGAACAGCTGACAGGACAGCGGGAGGGCCCCTTCCTGCCTCCTCGCTGTCCGATCGCCGAATGACTGCTCAGTGCCTGAGATCCAGGCATGAGCAGTCATCCGGCAGAATCGTTGATCACTGGTTTCTTATGAGAAACCAGTGATCAACATAGACGATCAGTGTGTGCAATGTTATAGGTCCCTATGGGAGCTATAACACTGCAAAAAAAAAGTGAAAAAAAAAAGTGAATAAAGATCATTTAACTCCTCCCCTATTAAAAGTTTGAATCACCCCCCTTTTCCAATAAAAAAAAAAACACAGTGTAAATAAAAATAAAAATAAACATATGTGGTATCACCGCGTGCGGAAATGTCCGAATTATAAAAATATATCATTAATTAAACCGCTCGGTCAATGGCGTGCGCGCAAAAAAATTCCAAAGTCCAAAATAGTGCATTTTTGGTCACTTTTTATATCATTTAAAAATGAATAAAAAGTGATCAATAAGTCCTATCAATGCAAAAATGGTACCGTTAAAAACTTCAGATCACGGCGCAAAAAATGAGCGCTCATACCGCCCCATACACGGAAAAATAAAAAAGTTATAGGGGTCAGAAGATGACAATTTTAAACGTATTAATTTTCCTGCATGTAGTTATGATTTTTTCCAGAAGTCCGACAAAATCAAACCTATATAAGTAGGGTATCATTTTAATCGTATGGACCTACAGAATACATATCAGGTGTCATTTTTACCGAAAAATGTACTACGTAGAAACGGAAGCCCCCAAAAGTTACAAAACAGCGTTTTTTTTTCAATTTTGTCGCACAATGATTTTTTTTCCCGCTTCACCATAGATTTTTGGGCAAAATGACTGACGTCATTACAAAGTAGAATTGGTGGCGCAAAAAACAAGCCATCATATGGATTTTTAGGTGTAAATTTGAAAGAGTTATGATTTTTTAAAGGCAAGGAGCAAAAAACGAAAATGCAAAAACTGAAAAACCTCCGGGCCTTAAGGGGTTAAGGGGTTAAGGTTGAAAGAAAATGAAGTTCATATAGTTTAGCCCATTTTTATGCAGTGTTGTTCTAGAGATAAACAAAGCAGCTCCATTAGATAGAAGCCAATTTAGCTCTTTTTATTGGAAGTAATTACTTTCTAGCTGAAAATGTGACAAATTATTATAATTCCCAGAATTTACAGCTCACTTTTACATTAAAGCTATTCAGATAGGGATTCAAAAATCAGAAGCTGCAGCCAAGTATATATTTCAGGACAGGGCAAGTGGTCTACTTGGAACAATGAAACCATTCATTGGATCATCATTTTTTGGGAACAAAAATAAAGTAACAAGTGAATTTAAATTGAAGTGCTAGGCTGGCTCCTGCCCTATCTCAGTATTATCAAGCCTCAAAATTAGTTGTCCAGCCACCAAGGGTTTCTTCAATCACTACATCTAGAAGCTTAGCTTGAGTGCATGTTTTTAAAACAACCACAGGAAGGGAAATGCCCATAAAATGTACCATGACATGCTAGGCATCCAAATTAATGTGTAGACATGGTTTATGGGTGTTCTGCAAAACCTAAGTTTGTAAGACTTGAACTTTAAAAAATGAAAGAAATGGAGATTATAATAAACATGTTTATTCTTTCACAAATGTTCACACAGATTTGTTGGTTCTAAACAGTCAAGATTTAAAGAACTTACTGACCTATGCTAATATACTGTAAGTATATAGGTAAAACACACATCTTTTTGAATTTAAGCATGAACATTTTACCTTCTCTTGCAATTCAAGATGTTTTATTTAAGATTTATTTTTTTTTATTTTTTTTATGCAGAAATAATATTAATAAAGAAAAACCTAAAAGAATATAGGAGAAGATTAGTCAAACATTGTTCAGGAAAAAAAGATTGCTTTGCTAATTTTTTTAAATGGTGCCTGAAAAATAAAACCAAGAACGAGACCTAGTGCTGTAGAATAACATTTTGCTGTGTCCAACGGTAAAGACAGATGCTATGAACAGGGAAGCTTCATCTCCTAATGCACAGTTACATGATACGGGAAGCGGGGAGAATGGGCACTCAGTGAAGGTATTCTGGTGCTAAATTTAACATAAAAGTGATTTAGAAAAATGACTATTGTACATAGTGCTGATATATAGTGGTTATCCATAAAAGTGCTCATAACATTAGAGATACATATTCATTTATACTGAATTAAATCGGGGATGCTTATGCATCAATGGCTTACTGTTCATAGAGTTTCTGGACCAGTCCCAGTGCGCTTTACCAAGGGAATGTGTGCTCTGCACAATAGTAAGCCTGGAATGTTTCATACATAGTTGGCTCATTATTTCTTAATAATGTCAAAAGTGGTACACAAACCCCAGGGATCACACAACACAATTTGGACTACCTTTAACTCTTGCCCAGGAAACTCTTTGGCATTATGCAGAGTCTACTGTACACTGAATATGTTTTTTCTCTTTTTATTTTTTTACAGATTTTTGAATAATTTATTGGACTGTCGATGTTTTTTTTTTTTTTTTTCATAAAATGGTCAACAAGCAGTGTGGGGTGTTTTAATTTTAGGTTGGGTTTCTACTTACCAGTTTATTTTATTTTTTTTAAACTGCCACATAAGTTTTTGAGGCAGTTTTTGAGTCAAAATTGGTCCTTCCTTTATGTTTTCCATTCCTTTTGAATCGACTTTTAGTTTTGGCTCAAAACTGCATTGGCAGTTTTCAAAATAATAATAAGAACAATAATAATAATAATAATAATAATACCGTAATAACCATAAAAATAATAATAACAATAATAATCACCATAATAATCGTAATAATAATAATCACCATCATCAAAATAATCACGATAATAATAAAAATCTAGTGTGATTGAGTGACCCCATTCTTTTTTTTTTCTCCATAAAAGTCAGTCCTCCTACTTTTGATGGTAGTAGGTACCAGGCTAACCATAAGCATCCTCTTAGCAATGGATGCTGACTGTTAGACAGCTCCACTGCTAAGTATGTTCAATAGAATAAAAGAAACACATCACACAAGGAAAAAAAATATTGATACGAAAACAAACTCACCCCTTTTTTTTTTTTTTATCATTTTATCAATAATCTGCTGATCATTGACATAGTCTAATAGAATCCAAAAGAATCCAAGGGAGTTGGGTTTTTATCTGTCCTACAACTTCTAGTTACAATTACATGATCACTAATGACTGCAGTGCAAATGAAGATGATGGGAATTATATATACAGTTGCACTCAAATGTCTGCATACCCTTAGAGAATTGGTAATATATGTACTATGAGTGAGTAGGCAAAACACTTACTTTATTTCTTATAGCATAAACATTCAACTGAATTGTAGATGATAACTGCAACAATAATAAAACAAAACAAATAAAAAAATGAAATGCCCTCGTTCAAAAGTCTGTATACTGTAAGTTTTTAATGCTGTATATTGCCCTCTGTAGCATCAATGACAGTGTGCAGTCTTTTGTAATAGTTGTCCATGAGGCCCCAAATTCTAGCAGGTGGTATAGCTGCCCATTGGTGTCGGTAAATTGCCTCCATTGTCTGCCAGTAAATATTTCACTATATCTTGTCTTGTGACAACACGGAGGAAATGACACTCTGCTACAATGTAGTGAGTACACAGCCTGTATAACAGTGTTTAATGTTGCTATCGCCTCAAAATAACTCAAAATACAGCCATTAATGTCTAAACTTTGGCAACAAATGTGAGTGTACCCCTAAGTGGAAATGTTCAAATTGGGCCCAAATTTTCAAAATTTTGTGTGGCCAACAATATTGTCGAGCACTGCCTTAAGCTTCTTGGGCATGGAGGTCACCAGAACTTCACAGGTTGCCACTGGAGTCCTATTCCACTCCTCCATGACGACATCAGAGAGATGGTGGATGTTAGAGACATTGTGCTCCCCCACTTTCCATTTGAGGATGCCCCATAGAAACTCAATAGGGTTTAGGTTTGGAGACATGCTTTGCTTGTCCTTCACCTTTACCCTCAGCTTCTTTAGCAAGGCAGTGGGGGACTTGGAGGTGTGTTTGAGGTTGTTATCATTTTGGAATACTGCCCTACAGCCCAGTCTTCGAAGATAGGGGATCGTGCTCTACTTCAGTATGTCACCGTACATGTTGGCATTCATGGTTTCCTCAATGAACTGTAACTCCATAGTTCCAGCAGCAATCATGCAGGGGGCCATGACACTTCCACCACCATGCTTGATTGTAGGCAAGACACACTTGTCTTTGTACTCCTCACCTTGTTGCCGCCACACATGATTGACACCATCTGCACCAGACAAACCAAAAGTTTATCTTTGTCTCAATAGACCACAGTAAATGTTCCAGTAATCTATGTACTTAGTCTGCTTGTCTTCAGCAAACTATTTGCCGACAGCAGTCATACATGTTTTTATCAATGACAACATCTAGATATGATGCTGAGCATGTGCACTCAACTTCTTTGTTCAACCATGGGGAGGCCTGTTCTGAATGGTATCTGTTTTGAGAAACCGTTGTATGTCTTTCCCATTGTGTTGCAGCTTAGTTTCAGGGTCTTGGCAATCTACTTATAGCCTAGGCCATCTTTATATAGAACAGCAATACTTTTTTTTCAGATTCTGAGAGAGTTGTGTGCCATGAGGTGCCATGTTGAACTTCCAGTTACCAGTATTGGAGAGTGTGAAAATGATAACACCAAATTAAAGTTACCTGCTCCCCTTTCACACCTGAGACCTTACAATAGTAAAGAGTCGCATGACATTGGGGAGAAAATGGCTAATTGGGCCAATTTGAAAATTTTCACTCAGGGATGTACTCACTTTTGTTATCAAGGTTTAGACATTAATAGCTGTGTGTTGAGTTATTTTGAGAAAACACAACATTAAACATTGTTATGCAGGCTGTGCACTCACTACTTTACATTGTAGCAGTGTCATTTCTTCAGTGTTGTCACATGAAAAGATATAATAAAATATTTACAAAGATACGCTGGCCGTGAGTGCATGGTCCCGTTACCTGCTGCTGCCAGCGGGGCTGGAATGCGCTACGCGGGACGTGCCCGCATGCAAATCCCAGCCCGTCACTTATCTGGTGCTTCTCCTGCTCCCGCCTCTGCCTCTCTGTTCTGGCGCGCG
The DNA here is from genome assembly GCF_029499605.1 of Hyla sarda. Classification (NCBI taxonomy): domain Eukaryota; kingdom Metazoa; phylum Chordata; class Amphibia; order Anura; family Hylidae; genus Hyla; species Hyla sarda. The sequence continues at coordinate 79,683,703 of NC_079198.1, forward strand.
TGTACCCATCCCTTAGGTCGCACGCATGCCGGAGCTCTAAGATTTAAAGGGCCAGTGCGCCCATTAGTGAAGTAGCACCTGCGGCTCATTAATAAATTCCTCCACCTCCCACACTTCCATGCCAGATCTTTGTTGCCCTAGAGCCTTGGAGAAAGCATTCCTGTGTATTGCTGGGCCGTGTATCATACCCTTGCTCCTTTGCCGCCTGCATACTGACCATTTGCTACGTTCCTGACTACGCTACTGTGCTGCCTGCCCTGACCTCCTACTATCCAGACCACGAGTTGCCTTATCCCACCTTTGCCTAGAATCTCCTCAGTCGCTTGTGTTGTCGAGCCATGCCAGGGGTTGCGACCTGGGTGCCGCCTGCCTCAGCAAGTCCATCCCGCTTTGTGGCGGGCTCTGGTAAAAACCAGTGGCGATGCCTTAGACTGCTCCTTTGTACCTTCCGAGTCATCTACCACAGAGGTCCAGCGGATCCACTATCTTCAGTGTTCCAGTCTACTGAAATGTCAGTGTTACAATTGTATTTTTTTAAAAAGATTAGAAACACAATAGATGAATGAGCCTTCAGATATACATTAATAATATGCAGCTTATCCCATTAAGACTAGTTTTATGGTTTTATTATTTTATTTGTTTATTGCAATTTAAACAACAACAAAGACATGGTCTCAAATGGCAGGAGGTGCTCAACCCCAAATGCAGTTGTGCATAAGTACTGGGGGAGCAGATCCTGCCCTTGTGATCTGTTGCTAAGGGTGATCCCCAGCATAAAAATGCATACAATGGGGGATGCCTGCAACAGACTACAAGTGCCACAATGGCATCCTACACCAGATAAATGGTGTGGATGTGTAACAATTAGAATAATACAATACAGGAATTTAAGTGCACTACTGTGGTAGATGCATACACTGACATTGGCTATGCCTCAACACTGATGTTACAATTGAGACATTTGCCAGTATATCCTTAGATGAATGACATAACAGAGCCTGCACACCAACGCCAAGGTTTCTCAAGTGGAACGGGACCTAACACTAACCTACCTGCGCTTGATAAGCAAAACCAGGGGCCAGTGGGCAATTACAGCATTAGGCCCGACTTACAGCCTGCTCCCAGTAACCTCCAGTGTGGCTCCAGTGTGGCACACATACAATGGGAGAAGGGAGGCAGACTATAAGTCCCACCTAAGTTGGCTAATATGTTGCCGGCCTCACAGGTGGACCTTAATGCTGCCTTAATAGTGATCAAGGCACATTACATATGGAGTTTATACACCTCCAAGTATAAGATTTAAACAACAACAAAGACATGGTCTCAAATGGCAGGGGGGGCTCAATTCCAAATGCAGTTGTGCATATATACTGGGGGAGCAGATCCTGCCCTTGTGGTCTGTTGCTAAGGGTGATCCCCAGCATAGAAATGCCTATAATGGGGGAGGCCTGCAACAGATTACAAGTGCCACAATGGCATCCTACACCAGATAAATGGTGTGGATGTGTAACAATTAGAATGTGTAACAATTTATGCTGCTTCAAATATTGATAAAAAAACTAATAAAAAGCACTGGCCCTGATAAATATAAATGTGTAAGAGAAAAACTGGAGAGAGTTTGCCCATAACAACTAATCACTGCTCAGCTTTTACCTTACCTGAGCTTGTTAAAACAGGAAAGCTGAGCTGTCATTGGTTGTTATGGGCAAAATATCTCCCTCATTTTGATAAATCGGGGCCAGTGTATCTCAATTTTTTATATTGATGCAGATTTAAAAAGAAAAAAAAAAACACACAGTCTAACATTTTAGAGCACACTGTATAGGTTACTATATTGTAGCCTTGCAATTTGACAAAAATCATACCTATATTGAAGCATGGTGTTGCCAGATTTGTTTCCAGGTTTCAGTTAAAGCGTACCTGTCATATCACATTAAAAAATGCTTATATATGTTACTCACTAGGTCATGCAGATGCTTTACAATGTCTGTTTTGTTTCTAGCTTCTATATATGGCTCACAATTTCCACTGTTCTGCTGCTCACTCATTCTGAAATCCACTGCTCAGGAATAACATGTTTAAGGCAAGCACTGAGCCCACTCTCACTCACCATGCATTCATTTCCTCGCCAAGTCTGCTGTGCTGTGTCTCAACATCCCATCACTGCAAGCTGCTCTGTAACCCCTATCCTCTCTGTTTTCAGACAGGAGTCTGATAGATAGGGCAGAAAAGAGCACAGAGAAATGCTAGTCCCTCCTAATTTCTGATGGAATACAATACTTCTCCTTAACCTCCTGGGAATCCACTGGGTGCTGCTAAGTTTACTTTCATAAAAAGGTCTCAGACCAAATATGCTAAAAACTATATACTGTACTTTAATTGTACTTATACATATTACATGAGATTTAACCCCTTAAGGACCAAGGGCGTACAGGTACGCCTTTGCTCCCTGGTACTTAAGGACCAAGGGCGTACCTGTACGCCCGTGGAAATTCCTGTCCCTGCCGCGTGCCGGGCGGGGACCGGACCGAGGTGACTGCTGATATCGATCAGCAGGCACCCCGCGCCAATGCCCAGGGGGGTCATCAGACCCCTCCATGTAGGCGATCACCAAAAATCGCAAGTGAATTCACACTTGCGATTTTCGGTTATTCCGGTGTAGCATACACCCCCTACCACCCTCTGTATCTATGGTAAGGTGGCGATTTCATCACCCCCCCCCCCCCAGGATCGCTGCTATTGGCCCGACGATCGTCCGGCCAATAGCAGCCAGTAGGGGAGGGGTTAACGGCCCCTTCTCGCGACTCTGCTTGCTCCCTGAGTTCATTTAGCAGCCAGAGCTGTGAGAAGGAGCCAGGGACCCCCCTCTGTGAAGATCGGAGCCCCTCACAGAGGAAGACCCCCCTTAGAGCAGGGAGAGAGTACAGCCCCAGGGACAGGTAGGGTCAACCAGTAAAGTAAAAAAAAGTGTAAAATATTAGGGATTCAGGGCGCTGCATTTGGCCCCCCATCTTTTTTATTTTTGGCCGCAGCGCTTTTTTTCCCCCCATTCATTTACAGATACACCAATCACACACACTACATACTCACCCACCCCCCCACACACACACCCACCAACCCTCCCCACCACCGTAGAAAAAAGGCAATGGCTCGCCAGGCATTTTCGGCAGCGAAGGCATACGCTTTTCTTGCCTCTGACTCCGAATCTGTCAGTGAGGACGATGAAGATCCTACACTCCTGTGTTTTTCATCGCCCTCCTCATCATCTAGTACTGATGATGAGTCACCTATACAGCGGCGGAGATGCCGCCAGGCGAGGCCACGCACCCCCCATGATAGTGGCCCAGTGGCCTGCACTAGTGCAAATGGTGATGCTGCTCGTACTAGGAGTCCGACCCCCCAGACAAGTTTCCCGGAGCCCCCTTCCGGTGAACCTGTCTGGAGACTCCCAGAGGCTTATCAGCCACGGGTTCTGGAGTTTGTTGGAGACTCCGGAATCCAGATTGACAATTCTGGATTCACTAAAATTGACTATTTCAGTTATTTTATCAGTGACAGTTTTGTCAATCACATGGTGGAGCAGACGAGTCGGTACGCCAGGCAGTTCATCGCCCCCCACCCTGATTCTGTTTTGGTCAAAAAACCAAGTGTCAGACAGTACTGGAGCGGGGACATCTTCTACCAGACCCCGCTTTACAGTATGGTCATGGCACGGAAGCGGTTCGAGGCCATTCGGAAATGCCTCCATTATGCAGATAATGAGGCATGTCCACCCCGAGGTGATCCCACCTATGACCGGCTTTACAAAGTGAGGCCGGTCATCGATCACTTTGGGGCCAAATTTTTGGAGGGCTCGTACCCCTCAGGGAGCTCTCGGTTGATGAGTCTCTTATCAGTTTTAAGGGGAGACTCCTCTTCCACCAGTATATTCCCTCGAAGCGGGCGCAGTATGACGTGAAGCTCTATAAACTTTGTGATAGTACCTCCGGGTACACTCTCAAGTTTAGAGTGTATGAGGGACGAGATTCCCGTATTGAACCCCCAGATTGTTCCCCCACTCTGGGTGTTAGCGGGAAAATCGTTTGGGAGCTTATTCACCCTTTGCTGGATAAGGGTTACCACGTGTACGTGGACAACTTTTATACCAGCATCCCTCTGTTCACATCCCTTGCCGCCAGATCCACGTCCGCTTGTGGGACCGTGCGGAAAAACCAGAGAGGCCTCCCTCTAAATTTTCTGCAGACACCTATGCCCAAGGGTGAGTCCCGTGTCCTTACCCATGAAAACCTGTTGTTGGTCAGGTATGAGGATAAGAGGGATGTCCTTATGCTTACCACTATTCATGGTAACGGCAGCTCACCTGTCCCTGTGCGAGGTAGCACAACATTGGTCCTCAAGCCCAATTGTATTCTGGACTACAATTGGTATATGGGGGGAGTTGATCTTTCTGATCAAGTCCTCAAGCCATACATGGCCATGTGGAAAACACGGGTATGGTACAAAAAAGTTGCGGTCTACTTGGTGCAGGTTGCCATGTACAACGCTTATGTACTGTCCCAGTACGCTGGCAACACAGGGACATTCCTCCAGTTCCAAGAAGAAGTCCTAAAGGTCCTGATCTTTGGTGACCGGGAAAGAGCAGGTCGGACTCCCCAAGGAACTGGATTTATAGGTGCCCGGATCGTCCCATGCCAACACTTTCCAGGTGAAGTCCCCCACACTGCAAAGAAGGGACGATCTCCGAAAAAATGCAGTGTGTGTAACAGGAGGGGGATTCGGGAGGACACCACCACTCAATGTGACACTTGCCCCGATCATACGGGCCTCTGCATTAAAAACTGCTTCAGGTAGTATCACACTTCCATGCAGTACTAAATTTTCCCTTTTCATTTCAATTTTCCATAATTTTACCCCAATGTACCAAGTCCAGAGTACATTCCAAATTTTAACACCATAAAACCACTAAATTGCCCAAAAAAAAAACTCATCTAAAAAAAAAAAAAAACTGATAAGACCTCTGGGGGTATTTTTTTCTCTGGGTCATGGGTCACTGAGTCACTATCATCGGGGACTTTTTTTGTTGCCTCAAATGCGCAGCGCTCTCTCTCCACCTGAGCGGGGTGCGCATTTGAGGCAACAGGTCAGGGATGGCCACACACGTCACATTCCCAGAATGATGATTCAGAGCATAGGGTTTGGGGCGGGCATATTTTTTTGTTTTGGCTATGCTCTGGGTCATCATTCTGGGAATATAACCTGTTTTTTAATTTTATGTCCCACTGTACCCCATTTTAGTTATTTAGTGTACCCCAGTTATTTACCCCATGTAATGCCCCTTGAGGGTGGGTCCCACTGTTCTGGCTCCATAGGCAGCAACGCAGAAGCTCAAGGCCCCTGAATGCGACCTGCTCCTCTCAGACCAGTGTGCAAGCTGTTTACACCCAGACTTGAGGTATGTCCTTACTGCAAAGAAATGTATTTACAAACTTACGGTGACATTTTCTCCTTTCACCATTTGTGAAAATGAAAAATTTGGGGTAACTCCAGCATTTTAGTGTAAAAAAATCAAATTTTTCATTTTCACATCCCACTTCATGAATATTTATCAAACATCTGTGGGGTGTTACGACTCACTGTACCCCTTGTTATGTTCCTTGAGGGATGTAGATTCAGAAATAGTATGCCATATGTTTTTTTTTTTTTTGCTGTCCTGGCACCATAGGGGCTTCCCAAATGCGATATGCCCCCTGAGCAAAATTTGCTCTCAAAAAGCCAAATATGACTCCTCTTCTGAGCATTGTAGTTCGCCCGTAGTCAACTTCAGGTCAACTTATGGGGTACCTCCATACTCAGAAGAAATGGGTTTCCAAATTTTGGAGGGTATTTTCTGCTATTAACCCTTGCAAAAATGTCAAATTTTGGGGGAAACACACATTTTAGTGAATTTTTGTTTTTTTTACATATGCAAAAGTTGTGAAACCCCTGTGGGGTATTAAGGCTCACTTTATTCCTTGTTACGTTCCTCAAGGGGTCTAGTTTCCGAAATGGTATGCCATGTGTTTTTTTTTTTGCTGTTCTGGCACCATAGGGGCTTCCTAAATGCGACATGCCCCCTGAACAAAATTTGCTCTCAAAAAGCCAAATATGACTCCTTCTCTTCTGAGCATTGTAGTTCGCCCGTAGTGCACTTCAGGTCAACTTATGGGGTACCTCCATACTCAGAAGAGATGGGGTTACAAATTTTGGGGGGTATTTTCTGCTATTAACCCTTGCAAAAATGTGAAATTTGGGGGGAAACACACATTTTAGTGTAAAAATATATATATTTTTTTTACATATGCAAAAGTCGTGAAACCCCTGTGGGGTATTAAGGCTCACTTTATTCCTTATTACGTTCCTCAAGGGGTCTAGTTTCCAAAATGGTATACCATGTGGTTATTTTTTGCTGTTCTGGCACCATAGGGGCTTCCTAAATGCGATGTGCCCCCCGTGCAAAATTTGCTCTCAAAAAGCCAAATATGACTCCTTTTCTTCTGAGCATTGTAGTTCGCCCGTAGTGCACTTCAGGTCAATTTATGGGGTATCTCCATACTCAGAAGAGATGGGGTTACAAATTTTGGGCTTTTTTTCCTGCTATTAACCCTTGCAAAAATGTGAAATTTGGGGGGAAACAGATTTTAGTGGAAAAAATTTTTTTTTTCATATGCAAAAGTCGTGAAACCCCTGTGGGGTATTAAGGCTCACTTTATTCCTTGTTACATTCCTCAAGGGGTCTGTTTTTTTTTTTGCTGTTCTGGCACCATAGGGGCTTCCTAAAGGTGACATGCCCCCCAAAAACCATTTCAGAAAAATGTACTCTCCAAAATCCTTGTCGCTCCTTCACTTTTGAGCCCTCTACTGCGCCCGCCGAACAATTTACATAGACAGATGAGGTATGTGCTTACTCGAGAGAAATTGGGTTACACATACAAGTATGAATTTTCTCCTTTTAACCCTTGTAAAAATTCAAAAATTGGGTCTACAAGAACATGCAAGTGTAAAAAATGAAGATTGTGAATTTTCTCCTTCATTTTGCTGCTATTCCTGTGAAACACCTAAAGGGTTAAAACACTGACTGAATGTCATTTTGAATACTTTTGGGGGTGCATTTTTTATAATGGGGTCTTTTATGGGGTATTTCTAATATGAAGACTCTTCAAATCCACTTCAAACCTGAACTGGTCCCTGAAAAATAGTGAGTTTGAAAATTTTGTGAAAAATTTGAAAATTGCTGCTGAACTTTGAAGCCCTCTGATGTCTTCAAAAAGTAAAAACTTGTCAATTTTATGATGCAAACATAAAGTAGACATATTGGAAATGTGAATTAAACAAAATTATTTGGAATATCCATTTTCCTTACAAGCAGAGAGCTTCAAAGTTAGAAAAATGCAAAGTTTAAAATTTTTTCATAAAATTTTGGGATTTTTCACAAAGAAAGGATGCAAGTTACCACAAAAATTTACCACCATGTTAAAGTAGAATATGTCACGAAAAAATGATCTCGGAATCAGAGTGATAAGTAAAAGCATTCCAGAGTTATTAATGTTTAAAGTGACAGTGGCCAGATGTAAAAAAAAAAATGCTCTGGTCCTAAGGTGTAAAATGGCCTGGTCCTTAAGGGGTTAAAATAATATCTTACAGAAAATCTTTGTAAAACCTTCCAATCACCGCCGTCATTAAATCATTTTGGAAGTTGGAGCGGTGTTTATTCATTCTCTAACACACAGTGCATCCATCATATTGGACACTGTAAAAACGGGTTAATAAATACACTACAAATTGAGATGCACATGAAAAATAATCTTTCACCTAAAACATATCACTGGTAGATGTGGAAGCGATCAGCAGCAGATACACCGGCTTGCTCTACTCCGGAAAGTTTCAAATATCAAGTTTTTAATAAATGGTCCGAATAACCTTTTTCTTTAAAACATTTGTACAATAATCTGGAATGAACCTGAAAATCTTCATCAGTACTACAGTTCTTCTGTACTCTCCAATACTAACCATTAGGTATGTTATACATGTTCACCCTAAATAACCCATGCACTAGGTTTATCAAAACGATATGGAGGTATGTGGACGACATATTCACAGTCTGGAGTGGGACTGAGGAACAACTTAACAAATGTGTCCAGTTCCTTAATGTTGTAAATAAAGTGAATATGTCATTCACATCACAGTTTAGTGGTACGGTGCTCAAATTCTTAGATGTTAAGATTTTCACCTCAGGCTATCGAAAACCCACATCAAAAAATGCATTGCTGCACGAAATATAGCATCCCCTTTAGCCAGATGATCCACCTCAAAAGGATCAACAATGATGCACAAACTTACCAGAGACAGGCTACTGAACTGGAAGGGAGGTTTCGCAGCGGCAGGTATCCAGAACAGGTCATTAGAAAGGCTAGGGAGAAAGCATATAAAGTTGAGCGCAGAGACCTTCTGAAAACCAAAGGCAGGAAAACAATGAATAGATTCAAATTCTCATTTGCTAACACTCCTATGAATTAATGTGTTAAGAAAGCAATACTGAATAATTGGTTTCTACTGCAACAGGACTGTGACCTTACAGACGTCACTGCTAATAATCCCATTGTAATGTACAAAAGAAGCATGACCATAAGTGATTATTTAAAAAGAAAGGCGAAAAGCACCAAAATGAAAAAAATAAAAATAAAAACACATTGGTTGTCTGAACAGAGACTTATCGGCAACCATCCTTGTGGTTCATGCTCCTTTTGCGAACACAACTCAAAGTCAAAAGAACTAAAACTGGATATCTATACAATAAAGATAAATCTATTTATTATATACAGATCAGATTTTGTCATCTATACGATTTTCTGTGAACGTGGGCATTTTTATGTCGGCAAGATGATACGTCCACTGTTTCACCGGATCAGGGAGCATATCAGCTTCCTGAGAACCGGCGTGGGAGCTACTAGATTTATTGCTCACTTCTGAGAATGCATAACAGTTCCCCAAAAGCGTTGAAATTTACTGCTTTAGAAAGAGTGGAGCTGTCAGAGACAAAAGAAGATAGACATCAGCGGCTACTCATTAAGGAATCTGGATGGATATCTAAACTGGATGCCACAGGGCATCTAGAGTTAAATGAAATAAGCGAAATTGGCTTCTGAAGAGTATATATCCGCTGCTGCAAAGATTTGCTTAAAGGATGTTGTTTTTAACCCCTTAAGGACCTAGGGCATATGGATACACCCTGGCTTCCAGGTACTTAGGGACCCAGGACGTATCCATACGCCCATGGGAATTTCGGTCCCCGCCGCGTGCCGGGCGGAAACTGGACCGTGGTTACTGCTGATATTGATCAGCAGGCACCCCACGCAAATGCCCAGGGGGGTCATTAGACCCGCCAAGTCCGCGATCGGAGCAAATCGCAAGTGAATTCACACTTGAGATTTGCGGCTATTCTGGGTCATACGAGTCTAAAGTGACCCGGCGACCCGGAATTTATGGGGGATCGTGGTTGTCTAAGACACCTATGATCCCCCTGAAGGGATAGGAGTGAGGTGGCAGGGGTGCCACCCCTCCTATCCCTGCTATTGGTCGTCAGAAGCGATGACCAATAGCAGATCGGGGGCAAGGGGGTTAACTTTAGTTTTCCCTGCTCTGCCCACCCACAATAGGTGGGGCAGAATGGGGAAACCGAAGAGGACCGACGGCAGAAGATCCATTTACCCATCTGGAGGCAGCGGGCGACGGTGATCGGCGGGCGGCAATGTCGTGCAGTAGAAGAGGATGGCTCCCTGGATCCTACGGAAGCCGGTACGTTGCCTAGCAACATCTGGAGGGCTACAGTTTGAGATCACTATACAGTGGTCTCTAAACTGTATCCCTACAGATCTTGCAAAACTACAACTCCTAGCATGCCCACACAGCTGTTTGCTGTCTGGGCATGCTGGGAATTGTAGTTTTGCAACATCTGGAGGGCCACAGTTTGGAGATCACCTTGCAGTGGTCTATAAACTGGAGCCCTCCAGATGTTGCAAAACTGCAAATCCCAGCATGCCCAAACAGCGAACAGCTGTCTCGGCATGCTGGGAGTTGTAGTTGCGTACCTCCAGCTGTTGCATAACTACATCTCCCAGCATGGCCTTCGGTGATCAGTACATGCTGGGAGTTGTAGTTTTGCAACAGCTGGAGGTACACAGATTGGAAAATACTGAGTTAAGTAACAGAACCTAACTGAAGGTTTTCCAACCAGTGTGCATCCAGCTGTTGCAAAAGTACAACTCCCAGCATGCACGGTCTTTCAGTACATGCTGGGAGTAGTAGTTTTGTAACAACTGGAGGTTTGCCCCCCCCCCCCTCATGTGAATGTACATGGTACATTCACACAGGCAGGTTTACAGTAAGTTTCCTGCTTCAAGTTTGGGCTGTGGCAAATGTTTCGCCGCAAACTCCTGGCGGGAAACTCACCATAACATACCAGTGCGAATGTACCCTAAAAACACTACACTACACAACACTAACACATAATAAAGGGTAAAACACTACATATACACCCCCTTACACTGCCCCCCCCCCAATAAATATTAAAAAAGCAGTGTTTCCAAAACGGAGCCTCCAGCTGTTGAAAAACAACAACTCCCAGCATTTCTGGACAGCCACTGACTGTCCAGGCATGCTGGGAGTTTAGCAACAGCTGGAGGCACCCTGTTTGAGAATCACTGGTGTAGAATGCCCCTATGTCCACCCCTATGCAATCCCTAATTTAGTCCACAAATGCGCATGGCGCTCTCTCACTTCGGAGTCCTGTCGTATTTCAAGGAAACAGTTTAGGGCCACATATGGGGTATTTCCGTACTCGGGAGGAATTGCATTACAAATTTTGAGGTGCTTTTTCTCCTTTTACCCCTTATTAAAATGAAAAGATGGGGGCTACACCAGCCTGTTGGTGTAAAAAAAAAAAATTACACAAACATGCTGGTGTTGCCCCATACTTTTTATTTTCACAAGCGGTAAAAGTAAAAAAAAGACCCCCAAAATTTGTAACACAATTTCTCCTGAGTACGGAAATACCCATATGTTGGCGTAAAATGCTCTGCGGGCGCACAACACGGCTCTTGAGTGAGAGCGCACCATGTACATTTGAGGCCTAAATTGGTGATTTGCACAGGGGTGGCTGATTTTACAGCGGTTCTGACATAAACGCAAAAAAATTTATACCCACATGTGACCCCATTTTGGAAACTACATCCCTCACTGAATGTGACAAGGGGTATAGTGAGCCTTAAAACCCCACAGGTGTTTGACAAATTTTCATTACATTTGGATGGGAAAATGAAAAAAAACATTTTTTCACTAAAATGCTGGTGTTACCCTAAATTTTTCATTTTCACAATGGAAAATAGGAAAAAATCCCCCAAAAATGTGTAACCCCATTTCTTCTGAGTAAGAAAATACCCCATATGTGGATGTAAAGTGCTCTGCGGGTGAACTACAAAGCTCAGAAGAGAAGGAGCGCCATTGGGATTTACAAGAGAACATTTGGCCAGAATTGAAGGCCACATGTGTTTACAAAGCCCCCATAGTGCCAGAACAATGGACCCCCCCACATGTGACCCCATTTTGGAAACTACAGCCCTCATGTAATGTAATATGGGGTACAGTGAGCATTAACACCCCACAGGTGTCTGACAGATTTTTGGAACAGTGGTCCGTGAAAATGAAAAATTTTATTTTTTATTTGCACATCCCACTGTTCCAAAGATCTGTCAAACGCCAGTGGTGTGTAAATACTCAATGCACCTCTTATTAAATTCTGTAGTTTCCAAAATGGGGTCACATGTGGGGGTTCCACTTTTCTGGCACCTCGGGGGGCTTTGTAAACGCACATGGCCCCTGACTACCATGCCAAACAAATTCTCTTTCCAAAAGCTCACTGGTGCTCCTCCTCTTCTGAGCATTGTAGTTTGCCAGCAGAGCACTTGAGGTCCACACATGGGGTATTTCCATACTCAGAAGAAATGGGGTTACAAATTTTGGGGGTAATTTTCTCCTATTACCCCTTGTAAAAATGTAAAATTTAGGAAAAAATACAGCATTTTAGTAAAAAAAAAATTTCTTCATTTACACATCCAAATTTAACAAAAAGTCGTCAAACACCTGTGGGTATTTAAGGCTCACTGTACCCCTTTTTACATTCCTTAAGGGGTGTAGTTTCCAAAATAGTATGCCATGTGGGTATTTTTTTCTTTTCTGGCACCACAGGGACTTCCTAAATGCGACCTGCCCCCCAAAAACAATTTCAGCAAAATTTGCTTTCAAAAAGCCAAATGTGACTCCTTCTCTTCTGAGCATTGTAGTTCGCCCGCAGAGCATTTTACGGCCCAACATGGGATATTTACATACTCAGAAGAGATGAAATTTCATATTTTGGGGGGCATTTTCTCCCATTACCCTTTGTAAAAAATGGTAAATTTGGGGAAAAAACTGCACTTTAGTGAATTCTTTTTTCCATTTACACATCCGATTTTAACGATAAGTCTTCAAACACCTGTGGGGTGTTAAGGCTAACTGGGTCCCTTGTTACGTGCCTCGAGGGATGTTGTTTCCAAAATGGTATGCCATGTGGGGTTTTCTGCTGTTCTGGCACCATAGGTGCTTCCTAAATATGACATGCATCCCAAAAAACATTTCAGCAAAATTCACTCTCCAAAATCCCATTGTCGCTCCTTCTCTTCTGAGCCCTCTACTGCGCCCGCCGAACACTTGACATACACATATGAGGTATTTCCTTACTTGAGAGAAATTGGGTTTCAAATTTTGGGGGGCTTTTTCTCCTATTACCAAAAAATGAAGATTTTAAATTTTCTCCTTCACTTTGCTGCTATTCCTGTGAAACAGGGTTAATAGGGTTATTTTGGATACTTTGAGGTGTGCAGTTTTTATAATTGGGTCATTTGTGGGCTATTTCTAATATGAAGGCCCTTCACATCCACTCCAAAACTGAACTGGTCCCTGAAAAATTCCGATTTTGAAAATTTTGTGAAGAATTGGAAAATTGCTGCTGAACTTTGAAGCCCTCTGATGTCTTCCAAAAGTAAAAACATGTCAACTTTATGATGCAAACATGAAGTAGACATATTGTATATGTGAATCAATATATAATTTATTTGGAATATCCATTTTCCTTATAAGCAGAGAGCTTCAAAGTTAAAGTTTTCAATTTTTTCATCAAATATTGGAATTTTTCACCAAGAAATGAGGCAAGAATCGACAAAATTTTACCACTAACATAAAGTAGAATATGTCACGAAAAAACAATCTCGGAATTAGAATGAAAAGTAAAAGCATCCCAGAGTTATTAATGCTTAAAGTGACAGTGGTCAGATGTTCAAAAAAATACCGGGTCATTAAGGTATAAATGGGCTGGGTCCTTAAGGAAGGTTAAAGAATGTGTATTTAACCTGGTGTTTTTGTTTATTTAGTAAGTAACTTCTGGCAGAATTTTTTGATGTTTTTTTATGAAATTCCAACAAGAAAATTCCAACAGAACATACATTCACCTGCACGTTCAGCTTCATGCAGCAAAATTTCCTACCGAAATTCCTGAGCGGAATTCCATTCGGAAATTTTGTAGTGTGAACCCGGCCTTAAAGTTAATGTCCCTCATTTACTAAAGTGAAACCGACAGTTTTTGTCGGCTTGTGCGCCCAAATTTGTGTCGCACGGCACGTGCAACACTTTCGGCGGCAGGAAAACCCGACAAAATCAATCTTCACAGGTTTTCAAACCTACAAAATGGGCGTGTTTGCCAGTAAAAGGGGCGTGGTCCCGACAAAAGCAAAAAAAACACTCTGAGTTGGTGAAATATCTCTCCAGAAAAGTGGAGATTTTGTGGACAAAAAAACCTACACCTCAGAGCTGTCGGGAAAGGTCTGAAAGTGTAGGATTTTTTTCTTTGGATGTTCTCCTGCATTGCTTTCATCTTTTTAAACCTTTTTTTGCAGTTTTTATTTTTATGTATAGTTCAGACATATGTTGTACACTTTATAAGACTTAAATTTCTTTATTTATTTGAATCAAATATCTTTACTTCTATGTTGCTCAAACAGATTTCACATTAAACATTTTTTTCATATTTGGCAAAGGCCATATACTGACAGGCCCTAAAGCACTCGTTAACAATTTTTGAAAACAGGTAAGTTATGAAGAGCGTTACATTTCATCATGTCACAATGCTCCCTGTTAACCAAAAAATCTATGACAAACTTTAGTATTGTCCAAAAATTTAACCCACTAGACCATGTTTCACCTTTTTTTTTTCCAAACATTTTGGCCTACTTCATTTTTCTATTGTCCAAAAAAGGTTTGCGTTATATGCTGCCGTACAGCCTGAGATGCTTGATCCACTTCTTGATTGGTTACAGTAGCTATGATCTCTTCTCTCAAATCATCTGCTATTTCGTCAGGCATATGATATTTTTGGGCTATATTATGTAACATACAGAATGCAATCACAATCTTGCATACAATTGGTGGTTTATATAACAGTGCCCTGTCGTCATAGGTCATAGCATCTCTATCCATTACTCACAGCACTGAAGGGTCTGAGACTGTGAGCAGAAGTGAGACATCTTCACGCTGACTTCTTCCCTCACCGGTTTTGTGTGAGTGGATTTTTGGCGTTTTTTTTTTTTTTCTTACTCCGAGAACATGCGACACTTTCAGGAAACCCGTGCGACACATTTCCAAACCTGTGCGCCAAAAAAAAAAAAAAAAGGTTGGGCGACAGATTAGTAAATATGGAGATTTTCACTCAGAGAATTCTGGGAAAACACTCAGAGTTTAAAGGGGTTATCCAGGAAATAACTTTTTTTCTATATATCAACTGGCTCCAGAAAGTTAAACAGATTTGTAAATCACTTCTATTAAAAAATCTTAATACTTTCATTACTTATGAGCTTCTGAAGTTAAGGTTGTTCTTTTATGTCTAAATACCCTCTGATGACACCTGTCTCGGGAAACACCCACTTTAGAAGCAAATCCCCATAGCAAACCTCTTCTAAACTGGGTGTTTCCCGAGACAGGTGTCATCAGAGAGGATTTAGACAGAAAAGAACAACCTTAACTTCAGAAGCTCATAAGTACTGAAAGGATTAAGATTTTTTGAAAGAAGTAATTTACAAATCTGTTTAACTTTCTGGAGCCAGTTGATATATATATATATATATATATATATATATATATATATATATATAAAAGTTTTTTCCTGGAATACCCCTTTAAACTGACACTCTTAGTAAATGAGGGCCGATGAGTCTGAAAGGAATAGGAGACCTAGGAGATTTCAGAGTGTCATTTACAACTTTTCAGGAGAATCGGGCCAATTTTGGATCCAAATCAGATTTTGAATCTTCTTCAAATCTAACGGACAAGTCAAATCAAATAAATTAAGGCGCAAAATTATTTTGGGAAATTGACCCATTTCTAGTTACTATGTATGTATTTAAAGTCTAGGTAATCATGTGATTGAGGAACCAAGGGATTGATTCTGTTACACAGTCGAATAATAGAAAATGAGACATTTCAGTGAATATTTTTTCCTTTTTGTTACAGTAATCCCAAAGAAGATTTATGTAAAGCATTTACAGTAAATGTTTCTTTTTAACAATTCATAAGTTTGCTTGTAGCAAAACCATTGTCTCTTTGAACAATTATTTTAGCCCTGTATTAAAAGCAGTGAGTGGCTGGATGTGAAGAGAAAAGGTCAAGTGAGGTCTTATACTCTGCACACTTCACCGGGGTTGCTATGGAAGTTGTTGGATCTGACCTAACACATGGATATTGTGGTGAAATGAGATAACCTATATGATGGGCGCTTCTTGACATAGCCAACTGTTCTTCTGTACTCTGCCTAGAGAACTTCTTGGCCTTTATTCACAGATAAAATTGTTTAGGTCACCATGGTGATGAATATTCACTCCTCAGGAAAAAAAAATCTGCAAGGACATGTAATAAGAGCCATAGGTTAAAAGAATGAGACCTCTAAACTGAACACGTATGTCTAAAGAGAGAATATTCTTTTTATATAACATAAAATAATAATAATAACTGAACATGTTTTAGAAAAGCACAACCAATTAAAATGCAATTCCTTCACAATAATTCAACACCAATACCTAAATAGCAAAAAGCCACTAAGTGAAAATAAGTGAAATTAAAATATTATCTATTATCTCTTGTATAAGCACTGCCTGATTCGATTGCATGAAAGAAATAAGAGAAATCCATGGAATTACCTTGGGGTCTGAGTGTTGTCTAAGAAGCAGTTAAAGACAAGCACAATCTAACTAAACCTTTAGCACGCAAATTATTTTACTGTGTATGTATTTTATTGAGTTAACTTCCACAGTCCAGGGAGAAAAAAGTAAGTGAACCTCTGTTTTACTGATTTCTCCAAGAGCTAATTGCAAAATGTGTTTCAACTAAGTAAATTTAATTTGAAGTGTCGGTTTTACTGGTTATTTGCCCATAAAATAAAAACAGAACAAGCCTAGTCACTTACAAATCGGTTCTTCTAAACTAAGATTGGGTAGTGTGAACCATGACTTGATGAAACCACAAGTAGAAGACATGTAATAGAGATACAGGAATCTAGAAAAGAAAACAAAAGCTTTGTCCAAGACCTGGATGTTCATCAATAAACAGTTAATTGTCTACTAAGGGAAAACATTTAGCTATTGCTATTATCCAAAGGAGTGGTTGTCTTGTTAGGTATATTCCAAAAGCACAATGACAATCCTGAAAGAAAATTTGATACCAGCAAAATACCTACAGGAGACTCTATAACCCGCCTATGTTCATATGTCCAGTACTAGAGAACATTAAAGGTGTCTATGAAAGGACACTATTAAGGAAGTTCATAGTTTAGGGTGGCTTTGCTGATTAAGGGCCTGGATGTCTTGTGATCATAGAAGTAGTAATTAATTTAGAGATGTATCAAAGCATTTTACAATTTTTACATGAGAATGAAAGGGCAGCAGTCTATGATATCAAACTAAAAAGATGATGAGTGAGGCAAGACAATGACCAAAAGCACAGCAGTACAGCAACTAAAGAATGGTTGAGGAAGATGTTTTGGAATGTCCACATCAGGATACTCGACATCTTATCCCCCCAGCGGCAGTACTCCCACGATCTAGGCTGCACAGAGCTCTAAATTAATTTTAACATTTATGCTAATTTAAAAACATTGAAAGTGAATGCGTAATACGAACCTAAGGTCAAGTTATGTGTTTTTTCTAAATTTTATCAAACATATAGTATTTCTACCTGGGTTTCACATAAATGTGCATTTAGTCATATTCAGTCTAATTTAAAAGCTTTGCCTTTTATATACCACTAAGGGTGCGCTGCACCAGAAATGTTTATTTCCTGTCCATTATTCTGTTTGTACACTGCTCAAAAAATAAAGGGAACACTTAAACAACACAATGTAACTCCAAGTCAATCACACTTCTGTGAAATCACACTGTCCACTCAGGAAGAAACCCTGATTGACAATCAATTTCACGTGCTGTTGTGCAAATGGAACAGACAACAGGTGGAAATTATAGGCAATTAGTAAGACATCCCCAATAAAAGAATGGTTCTGCAGGTGGTGGCCACAGATCACTTCTCAGTTCCTATGCTTCCTGGCTGATGTTTTGGACACTTTTGAATGCTGGCGGTGCTTTCACTCGTCTACAACCCACACAAGTGGCTCAGGTAGTGCAGATCATCCAGGATGGCACATCAATGCGAGCTGTGGCAAGAAGGTTTGCTGTGTCTGTCAGCATAGTGTCCAGAGCATGAAGGCGCTACCAGGAGGCAGGCCAGTACATCAGGAGATGTGGAGGAGGCCGTAGGAGGGCAACAACCCAGGAGCAGGACCGCTACGTTCACCTTAGTGCAAGGAGGAGCAGAAAGGAGCACTGCCAGAGACCTGCAAGAGGACCTCCAGTAGGCCACAAATGTGAATGTGTCCACTCAAACGCTCAGAAACAGACTCCATGAGGGTGGTATGAGGGCCCGATGTCCACAGGTGGGGGTTGTGCTTACAGCCTAATACCGTGCAGGATGTTTGGCATTTGCCAGAGAACACCAAGATTGGAAAAATCGCCACTGACACCATGTGCTCTCCACAGATGAAAGCAGGTTCACACTGAGCACATGTGACAGACATGACAGAGTCTGGAGATGCCGTGGAGAAGGTTCTGATGCCTGCAACATCCTCCAGCATTACCAGTTTGTCAGTGGGTCAGTAATGGTGTGGGGTGGCATTTCTTTGGGGGGGCCGCACAGCCCACCATGTACTTGCCGGAGGTAGCCTGACTGCCATTAGGTAAGGAGATGAGATCCTCAGACCCCTTGTGAGACCATATGTTGGTGCGGTTTGCACTGGGTTCCTCCTAATGCAAGACAATGCTAGACCTCATGTGGCTTGAGTGTGTCAGCAGTTCCTGCAAGAGGAAGGCATTGATGCTGTGGACTGGTCCGCCCCCATTCTCTAGATCTGAATCCGATTGAGCACATCTGGGACATCATGTCTTGCTAAATCGACCAACGCCACGTTGCACCACAGACTTTCAGGAGTTGGCGGATGCTTTATTCCAGGTCTGGGAGGACATCCCTCAGTGGACCATCTGCCCAGGCCCAGGCATTGTAGGGAGGTCATACGGGCACGTGGAGGCCACACATACTACTAAGCCTCATTTTGACTTGTTTTAAGGACATTACATCAAAGTTGGATGTAGTGTGGTTTTCCATTTAGATTTTGAGTGTGACTCCATACCCAGAACTTCATGAGTTGATAAATTTGATTTCCATTGATCATTTTTGTGTGAATTTGTTGTCAGCACATTCAACTATGTAAAGACGAAAGTATTTCATATGATTAGTTCATTCATTCAGATCTAGGATGTTATCTTATCTTGTTCCCTTTATTTTTTTTTTGAGTAGTGTATATGTCAGTTCTGGAGTAAACTTCCAAAGCTTTTATGTAATGTTGCCAAGTTGGATTTTTTTTTGTCTATCCTGATTTCTGGTGTTATCCTGCACCTGTCCGTGCTACAGCAGCCTGTGGTGGTTGAGGTGGTGCGTCTACCATCTGTATTAAAATTTTTTGAAGGCATTGTAATTTATGTGGGACAAGCTACAATACACAGCAAAAGAAAAGAAAAAATATTTTCTTGACTGAGGTTAAAGGGGTACTCCGGTGCTTTCACATCTTATCCCCTATCCAAAGGATAGGGGATAAGATGCCTGATCGCGGGAGTCTCGCAGCTAGGGACCCCCGTGATCATGCACGCGGCACCCCGTTTGTAATCAGTCCCCGTAGCGTGACTTTTTTTTTCCTTGCGAAAATTGGAAGTTAATAAACAGTGACCTTCAAACATATTTCCATTGTAGCACCATAAGAATATAAGACACTTTTATAAAATCATATGGAAAAAAAATAATAATACATTATATATATATATATATATATATATATATATATATATATATATATATATGTTATATCCAATTTAGTAGTTTAGTTTTACAAAAATTACATAGTTTTAAATAACACATTAACTCCATTAATATTTGTCAGATTTTGATTCTGTTCTCTACATATGATTCAGTTTTCTACAAGATACAAAGGATTTTGAAGTTTTGAGAGCAGAGAATTTCATTATATATGCTATGAATGTTCTAAAGCAGTATAGCACAGAAAGAAATGTCAAATAAAATCTGCAGCCTGGTCATTGTGCCAAATGATTTGGTAAACCATAGTTCACAAAAAAAATCTGTTGGAGCCAAATACAAATATCAATAGAAGTTGCTAGTTTTAATTCAGCAATTAATGGAGTATTCTTAAGAACCAGCTTCAGAAGAAGATAACGTGCTTCCTTAATATGCATGGCCATCATTTATACAAATTGGGGTGAATGAGTCCTATACTAAATATCAAGTTAAAATATACTCATGATTTCAGCAACAAACATAAAGGGAAATTCCAGCATTTGGAAACAAAATCATATGTTTCTAAGGCTAGGAAAAAATAGAAAGAAAGACTATACCTACCCCAGATCTCCTGCCGGTCCGGTACTGTCTTTCTCCATCCCGATCAGCTAATCACTGGCCGCAGCAATGTCCTGTCTCGGTCATGTATTGACAAACAGGAAAAAACTATGCAGAGCTCTCAGAAGCAAAAAAGTATTAGGCAAATATAAACCAACTTAAGACTCTTTTACGCAGCTGCAGAGTAACAAGCAAAAATCAACAGAATAGGCTGGGCAGCATGAATGATACATCATTGTCTAGGTGGAAGAATTTGTGAAGAGCCAGCAGCATGTCTCTCATGCAAAATCAGGGCAACGATGGAGACAGGCAAGGATATGAGAACTTCTTCACCTCGCTATTATGAAGGGTATACACCCCACTCAGATGACAGCCAGGGTGCTTAAGTAGAGTGTTTAAGGGTTAGGGAGTCACAGAGTCCTGGAAGGTAGGCAATGTGTTAGCTGGGGCTTGATACTGCAGGAGTTCCTCTGTTCTTTGTGTTGAGGTGGCACGAAACAATGGCAGATCAAGAAGTTCATCTCTGGCTGCTCACAGGGGCCTAATATCTGGTTCCAATGAGGAGCACCTGTGGTAGGAATGTGCACTAGTTGAAGATGAAGCCAGCTGGGAAAGCAGCCTCTGTGGTGAACACCATCTTGAATTTAGGAAGTTTCTTTTGACAAGCTGGTTTCCTCCTTCTTCTGAGAATGTTTGGTATTTAGCCAGCTTCATTTCTAACAAAGCAACATTTCTCTATACTCTTCAAGATGTACTGACCAAATATCATTGTAAATGACCAAAAGGGACAAGTCAAATCTCATTTTTGTCAAAGATTTTGGTGTAGGTGAACGTCTTTTTACTCCATTAATTCATGTAGTGGAAACTGTGTACCTGTACCAAATTTATTGCATTGTGTAGGACATGTGATAAATCTGGTGCTGATCATATTTCTTACTTCAGTACTCTACTTTGTATGGTGTTTTCTCTGTGACTTTTGGTGCGACTTTTTCACCTGTGTGACAATTATGAGACTTTTTTATAACACTGTCCACAGTTAGTTTGAAAGCTCTTTTTTATTGGGTGTGATTAGTGCCCTTTTTGGTGGGTTGCGCCAAAGTATGTAACTTTTTAAAAAAGTTGCAATTTCATAAATCCCTGACCACTGCAAAAAATCTACCAAAAACATGTCTACCACTGCAACAATCTAAAACACAGGTAAATGAAAAGTCACAGGAAAAGTTGCAAAAAACACAATGTGCCAAAATATTGCGACAAATTTACCCAAGAAAAACAGGGCAAATGCTTCATAAATACCTCCTTTAAAATCAAATATTATTGGTTGTTATTACATGAAAAAATAACCTCTATACTACTTTATATTTTGCTCCTTTAGGTATTTTTGGCCACTTTTTGTATTTTTGGATCCAAGGGAATCAACATTTATACTTGCTTGAATTCTAGTCAACAGGAAAATAGAACAACTTTGATGTTTACTGTCTGCACATTTTGCTGGATACAGCTGAATAGCTGAAAAGCTTAAAAAAACATCTTCACTAAAAAGAAGTATTGACTTACTGCTTGATCATAAAGAAAGACACATCTGTCTTTATAACTTCTTTCAGAATTTTATAATATCCCAATGTGACAGTCCGGTCATTGCCAGCTGACTACAAATGACTGAAATTCTGCTCTCTTCTCCACAGTAGTATATCACTGAACCCTACCATAATATATTACAAAATTAAGTAAGACTATTCATTAAATAAGCAGGTTAGAGGAAAGAGGAGTAACTTACATTCTATTTATTTAAGTTTTCAATTATGAAACCCAATGAACAAGTCACTTATAGTTCTCACCAGTGTGAATTGAGCCAAAGTAATATAAACTTTAACATAACTTTCTTTACTTAAGGAGCAACTAAAGGATAGATAGATGGATTGAATTTAAAAAGTGCATGAAGAAGAACCTATACACTGTAGCACAAAAAGACCGCAGAAAGCCTCGTCCAGGTTTTTACAAAAAGAAATGTTCAGCAGCTAAATAAGAAAAAAAAAGTGTAGAAACCACCAGGATTTTTCATTCAGTCAGGTGTCTACTTTAATTTTCCAACAAAAAACTTAAAAAAAAATAAAGCTGTGTGTTCAATTTCTGGCTCAATGGCTCCTCTTTCACTCATTCTTCTTTCACACAATCCTAAATTCCCAATACAGAATTGAGAGACTTTCAGATAATCCAAAAGTTACCCAACTAATTTCAAACTCCCATTGCTTAAAACCCTGTTCTGCTATTTATAATTATTAATTAATGAATATGTTTAATTTTATTTTTATACAATATTGAGACATGATGCCAAAATCCCAACATGCTATAATTCACATTGCAAGATAAATGAAAACTTTGTGCTTTTTCCAGCTGTTCAGTATTACATTTATTAGCAACTCACAGCCAACAAATTATGAAGTTTTGGTCTAAGAGGTCAAGACTGCATGGTCATCAGGTATGGAGGAAATGGTCTTAAAGACAGTAAAAATCAGGATATATCTGTCGTCTTACTCACTTGGCTTTCCTGGATCTCCTTTTCTAGCTCTCTGCACTATGCATTGTTGCTGTGTCTAATGCACGATTTGCCTCCTCAATCATATCTGGGATTTTGCCAGCATGTCCCAATATTGTATAAAATGTTCATAAAAAATTGGAATCCTGATATATATATATATATATATATATATATATATATATATATATATATGGGTTGAGTATTTAACTCAGGGCGAGTTCACCACTCCTGGTGTGACGGAGCTGTCAAGGGCCTCTTAGCACTCCACGGGCATTCTGGGTAGGGAAATATGCAAAGTAGCTCATTACATCACCTTCTCGGGCGATGTTCCCTGGTATCAGCTTAGCTCCAGTTACGGAATATAAAAAACTGATCGGGATTAATGCCAAGCCAGACTTACTCCACAAAAGGGAAGTTTCTACTCATCTGCAGACAGCTGTTTCGGGGTTTATTGAAAGAGCTTTATTGTCCGTTAAGTCATTACAAGTCATACAATAAATTACAATCACACAAATCATGACAGTACAATACACAGCAAAGGTTCCCTAAGCTATACATCGCACATCATGCTACTCTAACACTCTGCTCAATCCTGTAATAGAAAAGCACAAGAGATCGAATAACAAAACAATACAATCTGTGATCAGGGTAGGGGCGTAGGCTGTGGGGCGGGGGCGTGGGGGGTATGGGCGACTATGTGGAGGGTGGGGAGGGGGCAGATCACAGGGCCAAACTGCTGGGCTGTATCTTCAAGGAGACATGGGAGAAGGAGAGGGGTCTTCACTCCTCTTCTTCCTCATCGACGGCCGGCCTGTCCAAGATGGAATAGTCTCTAAGCAGGCTCTTGATGAACCTGCGGCAGTCCCGGACGGACATGTTCTCCCTGTTGATCACGAGGCGGTTCCTGGCAAGCCACACTGCGTCCTTAAAACAGTTCAAAAGGCGCCAGGCCTCCTGGATGGCCTCCACTTCGTGGGTCCCAGGGAACAGACCGTAAAGCATCAAATGGTACGATAGGCAGTTCCTGGGTACAGAGTCTCTGAGTTCATGTTCCGGGGCGTCCAACAGACCCTGTGCAAAGCTGCACTGCCAAAACATGTGCAAAGATGTTTACTCCACATAGGGGCACCGGGGGCAGTACCGGGTTGTGCGCAGGTTGCGGGCATGCATGAACGACCTGAGAGAGAGAGCCCTCCCTTGACGGCCATCCACGACAAGTCCTTATGTCCATTGGTAAGCCGCTTTGAGGCCACATTAGTCCAAACTGTCTCTGCAGTGGCTGCGGGCAGTCCCGGAACCAGCTCAGTCAAGTCCTTAGCTCGGATGACCTTGTAGATTGT
Source organism: Hyla sarda (assembly GCF_029499605.1). Taxonomy (NCBI): domain Eukaryota; kingdom Metazoa; phylum Chordata; class Amphibia; order Anura; family Hylidae; genus Hyla; species Hyla sarda. Next base: position 79,707,703 of record NC_079198.1, read on the forward strand.
CTTCGGCTTCCATAAGTCAGGTTTCAGTCCTTCCAGCTGGTGCTCCCTCACAAACCGGACAACATCCCCATAGAACCAGAGATCGTTCCAGTTGTAAGGGATGGAGCTGTCCCACCTGTCCAGCCCAGCTGTCTCCAGAGGGGCATGAGAAACAAGCGAGACATGGACCTGCCTGCTAAGCCAGTCTTTTCAACAAGAGTCCCCTGCACGCTTACACATGCAAAGGAGGCCCTCAGCAGAGTGGGGATATCGGGTATTCCCTTCCCACCCTTGCGGGCTCCTTGTACATCACAGTCCTCTTGACTCTGTCCATTTTGCCCCAGATGAAGAGGCCAGGTGCCATTCCCCGAAGAGCATGGCCTCTGACTTCCCGCAGTTGACTTTTGCCCCCGAAGCTCTGCTGAAGTCCTCACAGGTCTGGACGAGTGCAGTCACCAAATGCTGGTCAGCGCACTTGACCTCGTAGCGATCTAGTCCTGGTGCGGTGATCCCTCTGATCTCTCCATTCTGCCGGATAGTCTCAGGGAAGAGCTCTATAACACAAACAAAAAGAAGAGGTGAAAGAGGGCAGCCTTGTCTAACCCCTGAAAGGATGGAAAAGGGTTAGTCTTCCAGCCGTTCACCAACACCGTGCTGTAAATATCAAAACAACATCTTCCCCAGACCTAGCCTGCGCAAAGCCCTGCCCATGAATGCATGGGAGACACGGTCAAATGCCTTCTCCTGATCCAAACTGACCAGGGCGGCGCAGCCACGACGGTCCTGGATGTAATGGACCGTGTCTCTCACAAGGGCAAGGCTGTCAGCAATCCTGCGACCAGGAATGCCGCAGGTCTGGTCCGGATGGACGATCTGCCCGATGACAGATTTCAGCCTGTTGGCCAGCACCTTGGCGAGGATCTTGTAGTACACGTTCAGAAGAGAGATGGGACGCCAGTTTTTCAGGTCACATCTATCCCCCTTCCGCTTATACAGGATCGTGATCATCCCTTCCCTCAACGACGGAGGCATTCTGCCCTCCACCACCATCTCCTCGTACAGCTCCAACAGGTCTGGACAGATCAGGTCACCCAGCGCTACATAGAGCTCGGCCGGGAGACCGTCACTGCCCGGGGTCCTGCTGGGCTTAAAGGATTTAACGGCAGAGAGCAGCTCCCCCACCGTCAAGGGATTGTCCATAGCCGCCGCACCTGCGGGATCAACAATGTTAGTGATACCTGACAGGAATCTCTTGGCCGCTTCGGGGTCGGATGACTTGGGGGCGTAGAGGTTGCTGTAGAAGTCGGGGACGACCCCCACCACCTCCTCCTTGCCCCTCCTCATGTGTCTGGTCTCATCTCCTAGCTCAGTCAGGGGCGTGTGGCCAGCATGGAGCTTCCTGAAAAAGAAAGAGTTACACTTCTCACCCTTCTCCAGGTTCTCCACCTTGGAACAAAAGACGATTCGCTTGGATTCCTCCTCAAAGTGCCTTTTCAGGCTCTTTTTGGTCTCCTCTAGCTCCTCCCTGACGTCCCAGCCACACTGGAGCAGGTCCTGAAAGAAACAACGGAACTCGACTTTAACATATTCCCACCCATCGCTGATGCAGTTGAACAGACATTTGTCATTACGCCATAAAAGGTACGCATCCCTAAGTTCCTCCATGACCTCCCTCTGCTCCAACAGGGCACAATTCAACTTCCAGGAGCCTGGGCCAGGTGGGAATCCATGGCCCAGAGTCCCCCGAAATCGAATGGCCCTGTGGTCAGAGAAGAAGCAGGGGACCATAGAGTACGACACCTTTCTGACTGCTCTCGAAGTGAAGATGAAGTCTATCCGAGAACGGAGCGAGCAATCGGGGCGGCTCCATGTATAGTTTATGGAGCCGTTCCCGATGGACCCAACAACGTCCTGCAAGGATGCTTCTGTCACCATCTCAATCAGCAGCTGAGACGTCACGTCCAGGTTGGAGGATGTGCCAGAACTGCTCCGTCCACCTACTGTCACCACCCAACACTACTGCCCTAGTGGTGGCGAGCGGAGCCCGCAGGACCTGGAGAACCTCCAGTCGGACATTCTTCTCAAGGGAGGCATACACGTTGATGAGCCGCACGGGCTCACCCGCCCAGGAACTGTCTGCGACGAGAAGTCTGCCACAGACGAGCTCTCGGACGGAATCAAGTGCAAAGTTACCTCCCCTCATCAGGATGGCCAACCCCGCAGACCTACTGTCACCCTCACCAGACCAGTAGGAAGGGCCGTGAGACCACCGACTGGCCGGATGGTTGTAAGACCTAGAAGCAGACAAAGCACATTCCTGCAGCATGTAAACATCACACCTCTGAGAATCTAAGAACGTAAGGACAGTCTGAAATCTAAACCTAGCTCTAATACTCCTCACATTAATGCAGAAGATGTTGAGATCAGCCATGGGAATAAAAAAGAGAGGTTAATTCAGATACTAGTTACCACTCCGGTCGGGCGGATCCCCTTCTCTGGCGCCTGTCAGCTCCTGTGGCTTCTCATAGCATCCTTCCGAGAACTTATCGTAGACCGGGTTGGCCGGTGCATCTAGGATTTCTTTGACCTCTGGGTCCTGCAGCAGCTCCTCCATAGACTGAGCTTGGACTTGCTCTTCTTGGACCTGCTCCACTTGGGCCTGCTCCATCTCCTATTCTCCATCTGAAGCTTGAAGGCTCTCGCAGACCTGCTCCATCTCCTCCTCTTTCTCTGAAGCTTGAGGGGTCTCGCAGGTCTCGATGATCTTTCTCTTGTGGGACTCAGCTGATGCATTGTCCCTTCCTTTCCTCTACCTCTGTATGGTACCTGGGGGAGGAAGCACAGGAAAATCCTCCGAAGAGCGGGCACCAGCAGCTGGAGGGGGGTTAGGTGCTGCTGAGCCAGGAGAGAAAGGAGGCTGGGTGGGGCGGGGGGCAGGAGAGAACGCGGGCAGGGGAGGACGGGGCAGGGGTTGGACGGGGTGGGGCGGGAGGGGCAGGGACGGGAGGGGCAGGGGGGGCAGGGGAGGGACGGGACTGGGCAGGGGTGGTGGCTTTCGCCTTCTTACCCTCCTTGGTCGGTTTGGCCATCCGTCCTGCTGGCTCCGGAGCTGGGGCTGGCTTTGGTGCTCTCGCTGCCACAGATGCCCATGTTCTCTCCCTCTGGGGGCAGTCCTTGTAGCTGTGAGCCACCAATCCGCAGAGGTTGCAGGTCTTGCTCTTGGGGCAATCCTTGGTCGTGTGATCTGTCACAAGGCAAAACCTGCAGGCATCCTCCTTACAGTCCTTGCCCTCGTGGCCCATCTTGCCACATCTCCTGCAGGTCTGCTGCATGTCCGGGTAGAAGATAAGTCCTGTGGAGTTGCCCAGGGATAATGTCGTTGGCAGGTGCTGTAGTCCATCTGGAGAAGCAAGGTTCTTGTTCAGTCTGACGACCACAGACCACTTGCAGGTCCAGTATCCTAGGGAGTTCAGGATGCGAGTGGGCTCCCTCACCACGGTGCAGAAGCGCTTCAGGAAGGTCGAGATGTCCGTGCTTGGGGTGTGTGGGTTCCACATTGAGGCCGTCACCCCCCTCTCCTCTCTTTGAATAGGGCAGTTGCCTACAAAGTGAGAGAAAGGGGATTTGCGACTTGCCGCTTCCACCGCCTCCCAGTATCTTCTACAGGTCCCAATGGTGGCAAAGGTGATATAGAAGATTCCGGACATGAACGTTGCTATTCCAAGGGTATCAGCCGTGGAGAAGCCTTGATCGGCCTGCATCTTCTTGCAGAACACGTTGTGGGACAAGTCCAGCACCCTTCCGTCCACAGGTTTCAGCTTCAAGGCAACAGTCTGCTTCATCCAGGGCTCCAGGGATGGAGCTTCAAGGTTGGGGATTCTGCCTCCCTTCTGCCTTGCTGTGGTGGAGGTTGAAGCTTGCTGTGGATGGGGCTGGACCTCCAGGCCTTGCCCTGCAGCCTCCTGGGTGGACTTGCTGGTTGAGGCCATGGCTTCTTCCAGCAGGCTCTTTTCCGCTTTCTTGCTTGTGGAGAGTCTTCTTTCCCGGGTGGGAGGAGCTATGCAGATTCAGTCCCGGTGGGAGGAGCTATGCAAATCCTTCTCCAGAGGCAGCGAGTTTCTTCGAAAAGATTCTGCGCCGCCTACGTCTTCGCCGAAGTTCCGGAATTCACCACCGATTCCCTTCTTCCAAGTTCTTCGTCGGCTTCTTCCGGAGCTGTAGTCTTCAAGATCTTCTCCTTCTTCAGATTTTCCGAGGCAGGCAGGAGATTATCTTCAGGTGGTATGCTCTCGAGAATTGCGGTTTTAATAAGAACAAAAAGTACTGCAATCGTACTACGCAAAATCTGTACCACAATGCTGGGAGTTCTTCAGATCGCCCCTCGTCAGTACACAGCAGGTTGATCTGGCTTGAATGAGATGAGGGGTCTTAGACCAACTAAAGGGGATGAGTATTTAACTCAGGGCGAGTTCACCACTCCTGGTGTGATGGAGCTTTCAAGGGCCTCTTAGCACTCCGCGGGCATTCTGGGTAGGGGAATATGCAAGGCAGCTCATTACATCACCTTCTCGGGCGAGAAGGTGATATAATGAGCTGCTTTGCATATTCCCCTACCTATATATATATATATATATATATATATATATATATATATATTAAATGAAAGGAAAAGGTTGACTCATATGTTTGTAAAACATCCCAAACATTATGGGGTCCCCGGTGATGTAAATTTCAGAGCAGGGTTTTGAACTGTGGATGTTCGAAATTAGTCAGGCAACTTTTGGAATATCTAAAAGCCAAGACCTTGCAATTCCTATTGGCAATTGAGGATCGTATGAAAGAGGATTGCATGAAAGAGGAGCCATCGAGCCAGGAATTGGACACACAGCTTGAATTTTTTAAACGTTCTGTGGAAAATTAAAGTAGACACCTGAATGAATGATTACTCTGGGCGGCTTCTACACTTATTTCTTGCCATTCCTGATTTAGCTGCTTTTTGTAGAGAAACCTAGGGAGGCATTCTACTACAGTATAAAGGTTCTTTTTTGCGTACTTTTAATATTTAACCCATATGTTTATCCTATGATTGCTCCTCAAGTAAAGGTAGTTATTCTACAGTTTTTATTACTTTGGTTCGGTTCATACTGGTTGGAACTATAATTGACTTTGTTATAGGGTTCTGTGAAATTCAGTTACATATCTATCCTCTCCCCTCCTTATTTATTTACAGATGAAACACAAAAAAAATTAGAATATCGTCCAAAAGTTAATTGTATTTCATTAATGCAACTTAAAAGGAAAGGATGCATGATGTGCTCCAAAATCTCTTGGTAGACGGATGCGTTGACCCTGGACTTAAAGGGATACTCCGGTGGAAAACTTTTTTTTTTTTAAATCAACTGGTGCCAGAAACAGATTTGTGAATTAGTTATATTAAAAAATCTTAATCCTTAAGTTTGCTATGGGGATTTTCTCCTACTCTTGACAGTTTTTAAAATGGACAGAGATGTCGGCAGAGAGCACTGTGCTTGTGATGTCAACAGAGAGCACTGTGTTCCAAAAAGAAAATAATTTCTTCTGTATTATTCAGCAGCTAATAAATACTGGAAGGATTAAGATTTTTTTTATAGAAGCAATTTACAAATCTATTTAACGTTCTGGCACCAGTTGATTTAAAAAAAAAAAAAAAGTTTTCCACCAGAGTACCCCTTTAATGAAGCACAGTGGACCAACAGCAGCAGATGACATGGCTCCCCAAATCATTGTAATTGGGGGGGGGGGGCTTTCAAGAGTTGTAAGCCATAATCATCACAATATCTTGCTTTGCATGTAATGAGTCTCTCTCATATATTAGTTTCACCTTTTAAGTTGCATTACTGAAATAAATGAACTTTGCACAATATTCAATTTTTTTTAGTTTCACCTGTACTCTGAATTATTACTTAATTTTATAAAACATTAATGGTAAGTTCATAGCTATACTATTGTGGTAAAAAGAGTTGGCAGCTGGCAATGACCAGACTGTCACATTGGGATATTATGAAATTCTGAAAGAAGTTATAAAGACAGATGTGTCTTTCTTTCTGATGATCAAGCAGTAAGTCAATACTTCTTTATTGTGAAGATGTTTTTTAAGCTTTACTCTATTCAGTTGCATCCAGCAAAATGTGCAGACAGTAAACATCAAAGTTGTTCTATGTTCCTGTTGAATAGAATTCAAGCAAGTATAAATGTTGGTTCCTTTGGATCTAAAAATATAAAAGCTGTAAAGATATAATGTGGTATAGAGGTTTTTTTTCTTGCCAGAACAACAAATAACATTTAAAGTCATTTTAAAGTCTTAGACAGAAGTGTAGTTTGGCCTGTCCCTTTTGGTCCTTTACAATGAAATTTGGTCAGTGCATCTTGAAGAGTAAAGAGGGATATGCCAAATGGAAAAGGATTTAGGAAAACTAGAAGAATGGTCAGAACTGTGGCAACTGAAATTTTATGTGGACAAGTGCAAGATAATGCACCTGGGGCGTAAAAACCCTCGGGCAGAATATAGAATATGTGATACAGTCCTGAGCTCAGTATCTGAGGAAAGGGATTTAGGAGTAATTATTTCAGAAGACTTAAAGGGTACCTCTCATCAAAAAAACTTTTGATATATAATAGATTAATGTATGCAGAATAACTTTACAATTGCATGTTATTAAAAAATATGATTCTTTCTATTTAATTTTCCACTTTGAAGAAATGACCACTAGGGGTCTCCCTACCAGTCCTGGCAGCAAGCATTTCAGACTCATGCTGGAGTCCTAAACACTACGAGCTGCCAGTCTGCTTTGTTCACAAAGGAGAACACTCAGAGCTGCCAGCCTGCTTTGTTCACAGCCTGTTTGGCTGTGAACAAAGCAGGCTGGCAGCTCTGAGTGTTTAGGACTCCAGCATGAGTCAGAAATGCTTGCTGAGAGGACTGATCGGGAAAAATACAATAGAAAGAAGCATATTTTTCATTAACATGTTATTGGAAAGTTATTCAACATTCATTAATCTAAAATATATCAAAAGTTTATTTGATGAGAGGTACCCTTTAAAGGTAGGAAGACAATGTAATAGAGCAACAGGAAATGCTAGCAGAATGCTTGGATGTATAGGGAGAGGTATAAGCAGAAGAAAGAGAGAAGTGCTCATTCCACTGTACAGAACACTGGTGAGACCTCACTTGGAGTATTGTGCGCAGTACTGGAGGCCGTATCTCCAAAAGGATATAGATACTCTAAAGAGAGTTCAGAGAAGAGCTACTAATCTAGTACATGGATTGCAGGATAAAATTTACCAGGAAAGGTTAAAGGACCTTAACATGTATAGCTTGGAAGAAAGAAGAGACAGAGAGGATATGATAGAGACTTTTAAATACATAAAGGGAATAAACACGTTAAAGGAGGAGAGCATATTTAAAAGAAGAAAAATTACCACCAAAGGACATAGTTTTAAATTAGAGGGGCAAAGGTTTAAAAGTATTATCAGGAAATATTACTTCACTGAGAGAGTAGTGGATGCATGGAATAGCCTTCCTGCAGAAGTGGTCGCTGCAAATACAGTGAAGGAGTTCAACATGCATACGGCTATTCTTCATATAATATAGTGCGAGGGACTATTAATAGGATTCAGATTATTGGGCAGACTAGATGGGCCAAATAGTTTTTATCTGCCGACACATTCTATGTTTCTATGAGATGTTACTTAGCTGATCACACACTAGAGTCTTTGACTAATACCTTTTTATTCCTGACCATTGGAACCTTTTTGTGACATTATCAAGTAAAATAGATGGCGCCCCATGGTGCACATCTGTAGAAAAGTTGATCTGTTGTGTTACATTTTCTTTGTTTTCAAGCGATATACAGTAGGTGAAATATTGTTAATGACAAAAGACTAATCTTTATTGAAAGCCCAGATAAGATACAGATCTTGATATAAATGGGCCAACAATTTGTTGTTTTAAATAATGCTTTATAATCCAAAAGGCAACCTTTATAGACCACTAGTTGAGTACCCGGTGTTGCCCAGTTTTGCCTTCCTAATCCTTGTTGGGGAGGAAAATAAACGAATGAGGAAGCTTTTGACTTCATATCCCGTCCTCATATATTATTGTCATATCCCAACCCCATATCTTATCCTCATATCCCGTCCTCCTATTCCGACCTCCTATCCCGACCTCCTATCCCGACCTCCTATCCCGTCCTCCTATCCCGTCACCCTATCTCGACCTCCTATCTCGACCTCCTATCCCATCCTCCTATCCCATCCTCCTATCCCGACCTCCTATCCCAACATCCTATTCCGTCCTCCTATCTCGACCTCCTATCCTGACCTCCTATCCCGACCTCCTATCCTGTCCTCCTAAACCGTCCTCCTATCTCGACCACCTATCCCGTCCTCATATCCCGTCCTCATATCACGTCCTCCTATCTCAACCTCCTATCTTGACCTCCTATCCCGACCTCCTATCCCATCCTCCTATCCAGTCCTCATATCCCGTCCTCCTATCCCGTCCTCCTATCTCATCCTCCTATCCTGTCCTGCTATCTCGACCTCCTATCCCGGCTTCCTATCTCGACCTCCTATCCCGACCTCCCATCCCGTCCTCCTATCCCGACCTCCTATCCTGACCTCCTATCCGACCCGTAATATGTGTACCAGGTATTGAAATATCTCCAGCCGTACAGAAGTTATGTGGGAACAAACATTTCCCATTGATGTGCATGGGACTTTTAAAAAAAAAAAAACACCCTCACAAATGGGGGTAGTTAAGGGTTAAATTAACTATCCTATATTTTAAGTGGACATATAAGTAACATGTGACCAAGTATTATCGAAATATCTCCAGCCGTTTGGAAGTTATATTTCCCATAGACTTGTATGGGACTTTAACTCCTTAAAGACGAAGGACGTATATTTACGTCCTCCGCCGGCTCCCATGATATGCCGTGGGGTCACGTGGTGACCCCGCGTCATATCTGGTTGGTCCCGGTGGCCATCAACGGCCGGGACCCGTGGCTAATACAGGACATCACCAATCGCGGTGATGCCCTGTATTAACCCTTCAGATGCGGCGATCACTGCTGACCGCAGCGTCTGAAGTGAAAGTGAAAGTATCCCGGATGCTCAGTCAGGCTGTTCTGGACCGCCGCGGTAAATCGAGGTGTCCCGAAAAGCTTACAGGACACCGGGAGGGACCTTACCTGCCTCCTCGGTGTCCGATGGGCGAATGACTGCTCCGTGCCTTGTCACTTTTTATACCATTAAAAAATGAATAAAAAGTGATCAAAAAGTCAGATCAAAACAAAAATGGCACCGATAAAAACTTCAGATCACGGCGCAAAAAATTAGCCGTCATACCGCCCTGTACATGGAAAAATAAAAATAGTTATAGGGGTCAGAAGATTACATTTTTAAACTTTAAATTTTAATACATTTTTCTTCATGTAGTTATGATTTTTTCCAAAAGTAAGACAAAATTAAACCTGTATACGTAGGGTATCATTTTAACTGTATGGACCTACAGAATAATGATAAGGTGTAATTTTTACCGAAATATAAAACGGAAGCCCCCAAAAGTTACAAAATGGCGCTTTTTCTTCGATTTTGTCGCACAAGGATTTTGTTTCCCATTTCCCCGTGATATTTGGGTAAAATTACTAATGTCACTCCAAAGTAGAATTGGTGCCACAAAAATAAGCCATAATATGGATTTTTAGGTGGAAAATTTAAAGGGTTATGATTTTTAAAAGGTAAGGAGGAAAAAACGAAAATGCAAAAACTGAAAAACCCTGCGTCCTTAAGGGGTTAAACAAAAACCCTGACCCTGACAAATGGGGGTGAGTAAGGGTTAAATTATCTATCCTATGTTTGCTGTTGGCATATAAGTAACATGTGTGCCAAGTTTCATGTTAATACACTGGATTTCGAAAAAACTTCCGTGGAAAGTCGAGACATCAGACAGGGCGCAGGACTCGTGGGATATTGTTTATTAGAAGGTGCAATGCTAAAAACAATGGAGCGTTTCCAGCCCGTACCGGCTCTTTCAAGTTTCATGTTAATATCTTTAGTCGTTTGGACGTGATTGTGGAACATACATACACACATACACACATTTAGTTTTATTTATATAGATAAACAAATAACTAGTCATTCAAAAAAAAAAATGGAAAGCATGCCCCCATATGTGTTAGTATTCTAGTATTTTGCCATATAGTTTGATATATGTATTGAGAAGAGAAATTGGATAAAATCGGGTGACTATAGATTTATTAGTGCTATTTTAGCAACAAGAAAAACTTAAAGCAAAGTTTTGTATAGTATTATCTTACCTGCAAAAATAAAATCTTATACAGCTGGTCAAATGCTGGTGCATTAAACAAAATCCTGGAATTTCCAAGGGCATCTAAACAAATCCATATGGTATAATAAAGTTAGTTGGAAACTCAAAACATAAATATAATTTTCAAAAATGACCCAATAAAAAATACATATACTTCTAAACATGTACTGGTGCAATTTCTGTTACAGGTGACTATGTGGCCCTTGTTATTAAACAAAGAATTCTCGGTCTATGAAGCCACAGAGGAAGGGATGGGTTGTAATTGAGAACTAGTAATGTGAGATGTTCAGCAGTAAATGTACACAAAACTTGCTCTTCACCAGACCAGGTAACATGGATATCAGCAATGCTGAGGAGGTGCCCATAGGATCTGTTGACAAAAAAAACAATGATACATGTTTAGAATGTAGAATTGGTGCTACACCCCTGCTGTATGTGTAACAACCCTGCAGCCTTCTTTCAAGTTAATTGTTTGGCAGCTAAAATACCCATTTAATGGTACTCTGTCAGCTCTATATCATGCTCAGTGCTGCAGACATGGGAAGAAAGCTGATAGGGACTTAAAACAAATATACCTTTCTCAAAGCTAATGGTTGTTTGCAAGGTTATACTTTCAAAGCTCAAGAATCACAAATTCCAAACATAGTTGTGGTAAGTACATCTCCCTCTTTCACCCTTCCCTGCCCTTCATTAATAATGTAAAGGCCTGAGTACTAAAAGCCAGGGTGGAGTGGTGGAGGACAGGGCATGCATGCTACAGCTCAGAAGAGCAACTACTAACCTTAAGCTTAGAAGGAAAACTTTATTTTATAACCTTGAAGAGCCATCAGCTAAAAGTCATGTATCACTTAATTTATCTGCCATGCCTGCAGTTCTAAGCATGATATAGAGTTGACAGATTTCCTTTAAGTTTACTCTTCTTTGCATTTATCTTTTTTAAGGTGATGGGGTGAGTGGCTAAGTTTTTTGTTTATTGGATAGTTTGAAGGAAGAGACATGGATATATTTGCCATACTTAAAATTATATAAATCTGTATAGCATGTTTTAAAAGTATTGAAAAATCTCTCTAGAGTAAACAATCTTTTCCATGTGGGCTTTCTTTTTCCAAATAAAAGGCAGTTGTTACTCTTTCAGTCATTTAGCTAGTAAGCCTATTTTATTTTCAAAATTCTAATCCTATTAATTTTCAAGATTTTTCAGTAATTTTGAAACATATAGGAGTTTGGAAATAATCAATTATTTTGTCTATCAAGTAGTTTTCTGTGTTTATGTGATTTATATGGCCATTTTATTGGAAAACCTGTTAGAGTATCCTTGTATGAAAATTACAAGTGAGCAAATTCTCTGTGTATTAGTGTATACACTTAAAGGGGTATTCCATGATTTTGTTTTACTTGATTGTGCTACAGGGGCTGTAAAGTTATAGTGTTTGTTCCTGTGTTTGATGGCTAATCTTAGGTGATCTTTGCCCCGATGTTCATTTTTAGCAACAGACAAAACCAGCGTTGTCTCTTTCCAGTGCTGGCTTTTTCCAGGTTGCAGTGCAGCCCGAGACATTACATCACTAGTCAGGTGTTCAGAGAGGGCCTGTCTTTGCTTGAATGGGTGGAGCGACTGTGGGGTGGGAGGGAGATTCTCCATGGGCTGCAGGGGATTATAGTTCCAAGCACAGCACGCATGGAAGGGAACCTAGCTGTGCTGCATTGGGTTAGTTAACTGATGTGTGGGAGGGAGAAAAGTGACCTCAAACATTCAAATAAGAGATCCTGGGACTTGTAGTTTGTGGGAGGTAGTGCGGACAGGAAATATCAATTTCACAAAAAGAAAGCAGCAGCATTATGGTGGACTCCCAACACAGCCATTTAGCCCCAAGAAAAACACAGCTACTTCTATAGCATGTCCATTACTGTCTGAAAGGTAAGTACTAAAATCACCTTATGTGAGATAACTCTAAGACTGTGCTTTTCATAGCATTTTAGGTGGCCAAGCTCATTCCTTAATAATAGCTGTTTTTCTTCATAGCAAAAGTGCTCTCTCTCTTCCAGGGACATGACAGGGACATACGTTTTTCTTGCTTACCTGGCCTTCACAGTTCTCAGATCTTATTCCTGTAGAGCACCTCAAAGATAAGTTAGAATGGGCTGTCGAGTATGTCAGTACCTCCACTAAATGTGTGGCAACTGTGGAAAGCTATTCTGTTCTCATGGGTCAGAACTTCTGCAAAGCCTTTTTAAATACCTAGTTGAATTTATGCCATGATATATTACTGTGGTTCTGAAGGCCGAATGAGATCTTCTATCCTAATAAATGGAGATCTATCATTTTTGTTTCTTCTAACTGTTTCTGCTGGTATATGACTTATGGGTTTCCAGATGGTAAATAAATCTATATTTAGAGTATTGCTGTTTCCAAAAAATATTGAATGGATCATTCAGATTGTTTAGGAAGTAAGAATTGATTCTCCATTAATAGTCATTTTCTAATAAAGTGGGTTTTAGACAGCACTACTGTAACAGTGGCATGATCCGATTAAGTGATAGTTTCTATATCTGATAGACTGTTCTGTCTAACAGTCTTTTATTTCAAAGAATCATGTCACTTCTAGAATTTTAGAGTTGTGGAGATAATAAGAACTGATAGTCCAGATTTTGTGCACGTTGAAGTCTCCATATATTATGTCATAAAGTCTAATAGAAGAATCTTTGTGTCTGGTAAATGATGACCTAATGAAGAGGTATTAACTATATAAAACCACAAATAAGGATATTGCTGTTACATAAAAAAAAAAAAAATTAGGGCCTGAGTCACTGACAAAGATAAAGTTGATATAGATATATATATATATATATATATATATATATATATATATATATATATATATATATAGTAGTTAGGAGTATGTGAGATAGAACGTGTGTTTTCCCCTTGTGAGCTCAGAAATGCTTATGACTTGATAAAGGGAGGAATCCCGAAAGCTTGTCTCTACAAAATCTTGTTAGTCCAATAAAAAAGGTATTACAAGATACTGCAACTACAGATGATTATTGTCACGATCACACCCTATCGGTCCAGCCAAGACATTAGAGAGAGTGTGATGGTGCAAGGGTTAAGGCCACCAGACCTCTGGGTATACACTTCTAGTCCCAGCAAGTCACCAAATTAACCCTTAGATAAACGTGTTTCCACCAGAGCTGCCTTCAGAAAGGTGAGCTCATATATTTAGAGATCAAAGACAAGAGCTGATTAATTAAACATTTAATCTGATAAAAGGTATCACAGTGCTAAGTATATAAAAGTACAGGAACAAATGACATACAGGTATAACAATATATAAAAGAGTTTAGCAAGACAAGTTCAGAAAACAAAAATGAAAAAATGAAGTGGTATAGCCCTCCTTTGTGAGTGAGAGTCCAGCTCTTGTCAGCTTTGGGCCCAGCCTTGAACAACAGTTGAGTCCAACATTTTAAGTCTTATCTGCTTCTTTGTAGGGAAACTCCATTCCCCCCCTCCCCTCTGATCCCACCAGGTGGGGCATCTCTCTTCCTGACCCCTTATCTGTTTGATTATATAATGGGACCAGTGTGCATGACTTCAAAGGAGATACCGAACAGCCAGACCCCCAATAAAATGCAATACACAAACCCACAGTCTGAATGACCTCTCACCCCCAGGTCTTAGTTTATACACATATACAATAAAAACACATGTATGTTTCCATAATCAGGCCTTGGGCCTGACACCTCCCCCTTAAGATGGAGACAGAGAGATCTGGCCTCTCCAGGCTGATAGATCTGTCTCCCTTAACCATCTATTTCTTTTCTTGACACCACAGGCCCTGCATTCCCAGGCAAATATGGCTCTGAAGGGGCCTATTTCCTCATTTAACTGCCTTTTCTTTTCAGCTAAGAGCTGTTTTGATCTCTACATCCTGAAGGGATCCCTGGCTCTTAGCTTCCTCCACTAGGTGCAGTAGGGGATCACTACCCAACCCTTCCTCTGGTGCACTACATACACTGAGTACCACCTCCTCAGGGTCATAGTATGCCTTCAGCATATTAATGTGGTACTGTCTCTGCCTCTGACCTTTCTCATCAAGGGCTACTAGGCACCGTAAAATGGTAAAGGGACCCTCCTAAGCGCCTGCAACTTATTCTGCCTAATGGGGTTCAGAACCATTACCTTCTGTCCCACTACATAGACCCGGTCCCTTGCATTGCAATCGTACCAGTACTTCTGCCTGGACTGTGCTGCTGTGAGGTTGTCATGTACCAGCCCAGTCAATGTCTGCATCCTGTCCCTGAATCTCACAACATACTCCATCTCAGAAGTCTCAGGGGCATGTAACCCCCCTTCCCATTCTCCCCTAACTAAATCTAGGGGTCCCCGCACTTTGCGACCATATAATAACTCAAAGGGCGAGAAACCTGTAGGCTCTTGGGGTACCTCCCTGTAAGCAAATAACAGATGGGGTAAATACTTTTCCCAGTCTCTGCCCTCTGATTCTACAAATGTTTTTAGCATTTGTTTCAAGGTGCCATTGTTACCGGACACTCTGTCCAACCAATGTGGAGGGTTGTGATCAGTTCTGACAGTAAAATCCCTGCCATACAGGTATGGCTATAATTTTTGCAAAGCCCAGACCACAGCAAGACATTCCTTCTCTATGACCGCATAGGCCACTCCCAAATGTCCTGCCAGGGGGTCTCATGGGCCAACCTCAGCAGCTCTTTCCTGTACTGCCTAGGAACCACTATTGGCCTTTCTCCCTCCTGGGCCCCTAGCATGCCTTTGGAAAGAGACTCCCAGTACAAGATATCATTTTCCCAATATACCCGATGCCCCTCTGTGTCAACATTTGTATGGTCAGCACGTTGTCTCAGCCCTTCAAGGGAAGGGTCACTGCACAGAGCTTCCCGGAAATGCTAATTTCCCTCCCCATCTTTGGACATCAGGGAGCACATTTCCCCCCAGGTGAACTAGCATCTCCACCTTCCTCTCCCTCAGTTCCAGACATAACAATGTTACAGGCATCATACACAGGGCTATCACTCCTTCCCTCCTCCTCCTTAGGTTCACAGGATTGGGACATATCACTCACTGCTGGTCCCTCATCCTTACATGTCACCAGGGGCACACCAACCCCTCCCCCTAGCCCATCTCCACTAGGTTTTGGCATTGGAAATGCATTGTCACCACATTTTACAATACACCTCATTCCACTTTTGGAACACATTACTGGTTCAGTCACAGGTAAACAATTATCAATCCCCTGCACTCCCTCCCAGTTACCACATTTCGCAGTGTCTCCCAAAGTCTTGCACAGTACCTCAGAATGAACAGGGCTCTCTCCTAGCCCATCCGGTGTGCAGGTAGTGTCCTCTGGAGCATAATGACAGAGCATACGACCCAAATCAGAGACCCCCACCTCCCGCAAACCCTTGGCTGTACCCCAATCCAGGTACACACGGGCCATGGGCACAGCAGGCCGCACACCTCCAATTCCTTTTAAAGCCATGGTTCTTCCAGGGATGATGTCCTCTGTATCCACCACTTTAGGCCGCACCAAGGTAAAGGAGGCTCCAGAATCTCACAAACCCACTGTCACCCGGTCACCCACAGTTACACTCTGCAGGTTATTCCCTCTTTTCTCCACCGCTCCGGACACCAGAAGAACGGCTGTGTGTCCTCCAGCTACTGGTGGAGAATTATTTTTGTTGGGGCAAATGGTATTCAGGTGCCCAATATTGTTGCATCTGTAACATTGGCGGGTGTCCCCCTGACCCAATGTGGCTCCTGTTGCTTTTGGAAATGATGGCAATAATTTCCCGGCTGACCTGGTGGTGCTTTGTGGTTGTGTGGCTCCCCTCCAGGTACTTGCTCCAGCTTGTACAGATCCACGCTTTGCTGTTGGTGCCCGGTTGTTGGCAAAGTCGTCTCCAAGTTCTGCTGCTTCCATTGCTGTCTTGGGCTTGCGGTCCAATATCCACTCTCTGGCTTCAAAGCTCCGTGTTTGGAGAAACTGATCCAGGACCATTAAGTCCTCCAGGCCCTCATAGGTAGTGACTTGTAGGCCCCCAGTCCATAGCCTGAATGCAGTCCTTAGCTAACCTGCATGTTGAGTGCAGCTTTCTGAGGCACTTTGTTGCAAAGTCCGAAAAGTTTTCCGATAAGTCTCTGGAGTCAGATTAAAACTTTTGAGCAAGGCAGATTTTACTGCCTCATAGTCCTGGTCACTCTCAGAGGAAAGAGAAGCAAACACATCCAGAGCTTTCCCTCGCAACCGTGGGGTTAGATATCGTCCCCACTGTTCCTTAGGTAGATGGAACTGCCAGAAAACCTTTTCAAATCCCCTCAGGAACATAACCAGTTATGTGCAGGGCATAGAGAAAACATAACGCAACATAGCGCAAATCAATTAAAGTATCAGGTAATAAATAATAGTAATAATAATAAAAAGGGGCTATACAATGCCAAAGTGACTATTGATAACAATAAAAAATATTAAAGTGATGAGACAAAAAGGACGGGAAATTAATAGGATCCCGCTGTCAGTCACAATATACAAGCATACCAGGTTTGGGGTCCGACCGTCAGGTGTTAATCCCCCCCCCCAAAAAAACGGGGGTCGAAGGGTATATGGGTTAAAGATAAATGTGTTGTTAAAATATTGTTGCCCTACATACACAAATCAAACACACTGCGAGGGTCCAAAATCATAAGAATATGTGCATCTTTTACTATAAAAGCCCCTTAAAACCTATCAAGGCATGAAGTTAGATATAGACCAAAACAATGTCTCCCTATTCACTGTCCCAGCACATGACTGCAGAAAAAAGGAGGACAAAATAGAAAAAAAGGATGATACATAATTTCAAAGTAAAGATAAACATATTTTGAAAAAATATAGAACCAAGACAAGCGCACTCACCACGTAGATTTCTTCATCTGTGTAACTTTATTGAAGACATCACAGTACAGAAATTCATGTGCAGGGGGACAACAGGAGAAGGAGGTATCCTTGGGCTACGGAACCGTCTCGCGCTACATGCGCTTCTTTAGGCCCCTCCTACGTAACAGGTGAGGAGGTGTGTTTAAAAAAGGACCAAGGCGGATGTATCTCCTTGGCGACATGTAAACAAAGGTGCATTTCAGGACACCAGGTGAGTCAGAAAACAATAATAACATATACATGTGATATTAAGTGTCCTATTAAAAACAAAGCACTACTCACTAAAACAAAGACGCAGGATATAAGAAGAAAGCATTATAGGAACACGTTCATCTCGTTACGGTCATTAAGACCAAGTGGACCAGAGACGTTCAAATACATTATCCAGAATGCTTCCTTCTGTAACAGCTGTAGATCCTTATCTTCGAACCTGACTGCTTTTTCTACCCTTTCTAGGGCTGCAAACTTTAATGTATCAGGATGGCCTCTATGCATTTCATTCATGTGACATATGAATCGGGAGGCTCCAATGCCTGTTCTTAGAGAACAGAGATGTTCTCTAACTCTATGAAAAAGGGGTCTTATTGTTTTCTCTATGTAGTAAAAACCGCAGCCGTAGATCAGGGAGTACACCGTATGTGTGGACAGGCAAATAATAATTAATTGTGCCTCCTTTGAGGTTATATTGACATAAGCAAAAGTTTCCTTTGGGTCTTGTAGCACTTAACCAATCATCAGCATTTTTAATGATTTTTTTTTCTTGTTTCTTTTTTTATATAATTATGTAATGTTCTATTACGTTTATAGGTGACAATTGGATTACTTTGTGTAAATTCCGTTAGATCCTCGTCCCTCTCTAGCATATACCAATTATTAAAAATGGCTTGTTTAATTCTGTAATTCCTCATAGAATTTTGGAAAGAAAAGATGCACCTGTTTAGTTTTTTATTTGGTTTATTTTTCAACAACTCACTACGTGGGATATTATCGGATTTTTTAACACACCTCCTCACTAGTGATGAGCGGCATATGCCATATTCGAATTTGCGATATTTCGCAAAAATATGGACAAATATTTGTTCTATATTCGCGAAATTTGCATATTCAATATATTTGCGGTTATTTTTGCATTGCGCATATGCGCATGCGCGTGTGCACATGCGGATAACTATCTACCTATCTATACTATCTATCTCCTAATTTTCTTTGGTGATGATATTCGTAAATATGAGGATATTCGCGAATATTCGCATGTTCGCACATTCTCATATTTTGCGAAAATTCGCTCTCCAGTATAATACAGTAAATAGTATAGGAGCCTTCTTTAGACCAAAAACTGGAAGCAGGGAGGGATGAGATTACTGTGATGTGTTCTGTGGGGAAACATATAACGAATATTCGTAATTGCCAATATGTAGTGCTATATTTGCCATATTCGCGAATATGCGAAATTCGCAATAAATATTCGAATTGCGAATATTCGCGCTCAACACTACTCCTCACCTGTTACATAGTAGGGGCCCAAAGAAGCGCATGTCAGGCGAGACGGTTCCGTAGCCCAAGAATACCTCCTTCTCCTGTCGTCCCCCTGCACATGAATCTATGTACCGTGAGGTCTTCAATAAAGTTACACAGATGAAGCAATCTATGTGGTGAGTGCGCTTGTCTTGGTTCTATACTGTTCCCATGTCTATTGTGCCTTGTAGTCTTACAAGCTAGCACCACCACCATCTACACCGGACAGACTGCACGAACGTGTAAACTGTAGGGGTTACCATTTCACAGATTACCGTATAGCAGTACCAGGTAGCTTTCTTCCTACTATATTTTGAAAAATTTTATATCCATCTTCAGGGGTTGTTCAGTTTAGCCACCGGTCCAACTTTGACAATACATATGACATGCCCATGTGTTCTCCTCTATGTAGGGGAGACCACATGGGACTTCAAGACTTGGATAAACCAACACCGCTATAGCATCTGTAAGCGACGAACAGATTTACCTGTGCCAAAATATTTTGTGGAGGCCCATCACTCTGAGAGGGATTTGAAATTGACTCTATTGGATCACATCCCCCCCCCTCAAGAGAGGTGGGGATCGTGTTAGTATCCTGAAAAAGAGGGAGCTCCAATCGATCCACAAGCTTCAATTGCTGAAACCTGAGGAACTCAATGTCGACTTTACAGTCACATATTAGATATACAATGCTTAAAGGGGTTATCCAGGAAAAAAACTTTTTTATATATATGTCAACTGGCTCCAGAAAGTTAAACATATTTGTAAATTACTTCTATTAAAAATTGTAATCCTTTCAGAACTTATGAGCTGCTGAAGTTGTTGTTCTTTTCTGTCTAAGTGCTCTCTGATGACACCTGTCTCGGGAACTGTCCTGAGTAGAAGCAAATCCCCATAGCAAACCTTTTCTACTCTGTGCAGTTCCCGAGACAAGTATAGATGTCAGCAGAGAGCACTGTTGCCAGACAGAAAACAACAACTCAACTTCAGCAGCTGAGAATTATTGTAAGGATTAACCTCTTAAGGACCTATGACGTACCGGTATGTCATGAGTCCACTCCCGTTCTATAACACGGGCCACGGCGTGGCCCCATGTCATAGCGGTT
The DNA here is from genome assembly GCF_029499605.1 of Hyla sarda. Lineage (NCBI taxonomy): Eukaryota > Metazoa > Chordata > Amphibia > Anura > Hylidae > Hyla > Hyla sarda. The sequence continues at coordinate 79,727,622 of NC_079198.1, forward strand.
CGTGTCCGGCCTTTAACAACGGCTGGGACCCGCGCTAATAGCGCGCAGCACTGATCACGGTGCCGCATGCTATTAACCCTTTAGACACGGCATTCAAAGTTGAACGCCACATCTAAAGTGAAAGCAAAACAATGCCGGTTTGCTCAGGGAGTTGTTCGGGATTGCCGCGGCAAAATTGCGGCATCCCGAACAGCTTACATGACAGCCGGAGGGTCCCTACCTGCCTCCATGCTGTCCGATCGCCGATTGACTGCTCAGTGCCTGAAATCTAGGCATGAGCAGTCAAGCAGCAGAATCATCGATCAGTGGTTTCCCATGAGAAACCACTGATCATTGTAAAAGATCAGTGTGTGCAGTGTTATAGCCCCCTATGGGAGCTATAACATTGCAAAAAAAAAAAGTGGAAAAAAAGTGAATAAAGATCATTTAACACCTTCCCTAATAAAAGTTTAAATCACCCCCCTTTTCCCATAAAAAAAAGTGTAATTAAAAATAAAATTAAACATATGTGGTATTGCCGTGTGCGAATTATAAAAATATATAGTTAATTAAACCACACGGTGAATGGCGTACGCCCAAAATAGTGCATTTTTGGTCACTTTATATTTCATGAAAAAATGAATAAAAAGCGATCAATAAGTCCTATCAATACAAAAATGGTATCACTAAAACTTCAGATCCTGACACAAAAAATTAGCCCTCCTATCGCCCCATATGCGGAAGAATAAAAAAGTTATAGGGGTCAGAAGATGACAATTTTAAACGTGTACATTTTCCTGCATGTAGTTATGATTTTTTCCAGAAGTACGACAAAATCAAACCTAAATAAGTAGGGTATCATTTTAATCATATTGACCTACAGAATAAAGAGAAGGGGTCACTTTTACCAAAAAATGTACTGTGTAGAAACGGAAGCCCCCAAAAGTTACAAAATGGCATTTTTTTTCCAGTTTTGTCTCACAATGATTTTTTTTCCCCGTTTCACTGTAGATTTTTTGGTAAAATGACTGACGTCATTACAAAGTAGCATTGGTGGCACAAAAAATAAGCCATCATATGGATTTTTAGGTGCAATATTGAAAGAGTTAGGATTTTTTAAAGGTAAGGAGGAAAAAACGAAAACGGAAAAACGGAAAAACCCCGGGTCCTTAAGGGGTTAAGATTTTTTAATAGAAGTTATTTACAAATCTGCTTAACTTTCTGAAGCCAGTTGGTTGATTATATATATATATATATATATATATATATGTATATATATATATATATATATATATATATATATATATACAGTGGTCCCTCAACATACGATGGTAATTCGTTCCAAACGACCCATCGTTTGTCGAATCCATCGTATGTTGAGGGATCCGTGCAATGTAAAGTATAGGAAGCTGTACTCACCTGTCCCCGCCACTCCGGACCAGGTCCTCACCGCTCCCGATGCTGTCCAAGGGGCTCCCGATGCTGTCCCGCTGCTCCGGTGTCTTCTTCGCGATCCTCCGGCTTCTTCCGCATCTTCTGCAGGGTCCGGGCCTCGCTTTCAGGTGACGTTATTACGCTGCTGCGCCGGCGCGGCGTGCATAGTGACGTAATAACGATGTCAGAAAGCGAGGCCCGGACCCTGGAGAAGATGCGGAAGACGCCGAAGGATCGCGAAGTGGACCCGGAGCAGCGGGAATAGGTAGGCGAACCTGCCCGGGATGCTTAAACTGCTATCCGACAGCAGCTTAAGCATTTTGCGCTGTCGGATAGCAGTTAATGCGATGGCCGCGACATATAAAAGCATTGTATGTCGATGCTGACATCGACATGCGATGGTCTCTGAGAGGAAATCGTATGTCGATTTTATCATATGTTGGGGCCATCGCAGGTCGGGGGGTTACTGTATATATATATATATATATATATATATATATATATATATATATATATATTATTTATTTTATTTTTATTTTTTTCTTTACTTTGAAATTATGAATCATCCTTTTTTTCTATTTTGTTCTTCTTTTTTCTGCGGTCATGTGCTGGGCCGGTGAAAAGGGAGACATTGTTTTGGTCTATCTCTGACTTTATGCCTTGATATGTTTTAGGGGGCTTTTATAATAAAAGATGCACACATTCTTATGATTTTGGACCCTCACAGTGTGTTTGATTTGTGCATGTGGGGCAACAATATTTTAACAACACATTTATCTTTAATCCATATACCCTTGGACCCCTGTTTTTTTAGGGGGTATTGACACCTGGCGATTGGACACCAAACCAAGCAGCCACCTGTGCCCCTCTCTGGTGGGACCCAGTGTGGTTGAGTTGCCTTGGGTGGGTTTATTCAACATGCCTGATATGGTTGTGTATTGTGACTGACCACAGGAATCCTATTTATTTCCCTTTCTTTTTGTCCCATCACTTTAATAATTTGTTATTATTATCAATAGTCACTTTGCCATTGTATAGCCCCTTATTATTATTATTTATTACCTGATACTATAGTTGATTTGCGCTATGTTGCGCCATGTTTCCTCTATGCCCTGCACGTAGCTGCTTAGCCATGTGCTCTTTGTTTGGCCATGTGATTGCTCATATATGGCACTACAGGGATGCAATCATATGCTGTGTCCGATTCCTTAATGGTTGCGCTGAGTATTCACTCCTGATGCGCATGCACGAAGGAATACATCAGCTGTATGCCATGTGATCTCTATGTATTTTTTATGTTTGCTGGTTCATTGGCTCAGCACTTCTGATGCGGAAGCGCTATTATAGCGCGAATGGACCTGCCGTTCCATGCGGCGTTTGTTTATGTCTTCCATCAGGGTGAGTTCAGTATGCCACCTCCCCATGCTGAATACTATTGGATATTGTTATGATGTTTTTTTATATGTGGTTACGCCCCCGTCTTCCAATTATTGTGATTTTAAACTTGAATGGCACTTTGCACATTTTGTACTATGATATATGTATTATGTCCCATATTTGTATTTTAATATGCACTATTTCATACTGTACACTTTTTTTTATGTTTGAGTACTATATTATGCATGCAAATTAATGAGTCACATGATTATGTGTATTTAAACCCAATAGGATCCCTTGCACTTTAACTTGACAATGGTGGTGTGAGACCACAGAAACATAGTCGCTGCATTTATGAAATAAAGCTACATCCTTTACTTAATAAGCTGGTGTGCTGTAGTCAACCCTCATGTATCTACCTCGTTGGACCCAGGACTGGGGCCCCTGTGACTGCTTGCACCCACCATCTGTATTTTGCTACTCCAGTCTCTCTCTCTCTCTCTCTCTCTCTCTCTCTCTCTCTCTCTCTCTCTCTCTCTCTCTCTCCCCCTCTCTCTCTCTCCCCCTCTCTCTCTCCCCCTCTCTCTCTCTCCCCCTCTCTCTCTCTCCCCCTCTCTCTCCCTCTCTCTCCCTCCCTCCTTGTGCGGTTTCATCAGGCATAGCTTTTGTTATTTTTTTTTTAATATATCTAAAGTGATATCGATAATATAGTAATTGTTATTAAGGTTATTTAGGTTATGCACAAAGCCTATACCAAAAATACAGAATACATAGACAAAATATAAATTACAACTAAATATAAGGAATTATTATAATAACATCAATGTGTATAAACACATCTCTGCTAAATGAAAAATGTGTGTGATAGGCGCTCATACGTATGTGCAAAATGTAATACGATCAAATATTTTTTTATTTATAGTATCAATTATTTCTATATTTTTATCTATTGCAAAAATGGACTATATTAATAGTTCAGCCTTATGACCATATGTCAGACCCATTTTATAACATTTTTGAGAATACACCACTAATATAAGTTTGTGTAAATATGCACGTCGACACACATAAATTAAACATAAGGATATAAAAAATCCTATATGAAATATCACTACATATATAAAGGTCATCATAATGTAAAAAGTAATATATAACATATCAAACAACAAGAAAACAGAAGAACTATATAATAAAAATAATAATAATAAATATTTAAAAATAAGATTAAATAATGTTACTGAAAAACCAAATGTACCAACAAATCACTGCATGTGAACAGAGGACCAGAATTGAGTTCAATGCACATTTTCAATCATCTCATTAAGTCCCTGTGGGATCAACATAGACAGTTTGTGAATTCAAAAAGATTCCCGATTAATTAAACGTTGAAATCGATTGGGGCAGTCTTCTGGAATTTGTTCAAGTATAGTTAAACACAGATCATTTATGTAATATTTTTGTACAATAGAAAAATTTTGTGAAACACTATGTAGTAGAAAATTATTTTTTATATTCGATCTATGTTTGCACATGCAGGATCGCACAGTCTGTATGGTGCATCCCACATATTGCAAGCTGCAACTACAGGTTAAAAGGTGAACGCATGTTGTGTACCACAATCAACCAAATGTTTGATTAAAAACCTTTTTTTTTTTAGTTTGGAAAGGCTCACAATCCTCAATTCTGGTACTATTGATCATATTACAACAAAGGCAACAATTTTTCTTACAATGGACACATCCCCTCCCCACTATCTCCCCACTGGTTTCAGAAGAAAAAATATTTTTAAATCTACTATTTTTTTCCTTTTTGCACGCCTTTATGGGACATTTGTAGACCGAGGAACAATCTGTTTTAATATAGGATCGGCTAGAATAATCAGCCATATTTTTCCTAATAATTTTTTTTGGATATCCCTTATCTTGAAAACACTTTTTCAATATCGCAGACTGCATTTTAAAATATGTGTCACTCGTGCAATTTTAATCCGGACATATTGCCCATAGGGCACATTCCTTAACCTGTTAGGGACCCATGACGTATCGGTACGTCATGAGTCCGCTCCCGTTTTATCTTGTTCTAAGGACCCAATGACGTATCGGTACGTCTGAGTCCGCTCCTGTCATAGCGAGTCGGGCCCGGCCTCTAACAATGGCTGGGACCTGTGGCTAATAGCGCGCGCCACTCATCGCGGTGCCGTGCGCTATTAACCCTTTAGACGCGGCGTTCAAAGTTGAGCGCCGCATCTAAAGTGAAAGTAAATCATTGCGGGGCTGTTCGGGATGTCCACGGTGAAATCGCGGCATCACGAACAGCTGTGAGACAGCAGGAGGGTCCCTTAATTTGCCTCCTGGTGTCCGATCGCCAAATGACTGCTCAGTGCCTGAGATCCAGGCATGAGCAGTCAAGCGGCAGAATCATTGATCAATGTTTTCCTATGAGAAACCATTGCTCAATGTAAAAGATCAGTGTGTGCAGTGTTACAGCCCCCTATGAGAGATATTACATTGCAAAAAAAGTGAAAAAAAGTGAATAAAGATCATTTAACCCCTTCCCTAATAAAAATTTGAATCACCCACTTTTTCCCATTTAAAAAAAAGCCAGTGTGAATAAAAATAAACATATGTGGTATCGATGCATGCAGAAATGTCCAAATTATAAAAATATAACGTTAATTAAGCCGTACGGTCAATGGCGTACGCGCAAAAAAATTCCACAGTATAAAATAGTGTATTTTTGGTCACTCATGAAAAAATGAATAAAAAGCGATTAATAAGTCCTATCAATACAGATATGGTACTGCTATAAACTTCAGATCACAGCGCAAAAAATTAGCCCTCATACCGCCCCATACGTGGAAAAATAAAAAAGTTAAAGGGGTCAGAAAATGACAATGTTAAACGTATACATTTTCCCGCGTTTACTTATGATTTTTTCCAGAAGTACGACAAAATCAAACCTATATTAGTAGGGTATCATTTTAATCGTATGAACCTACAGAATAAAGAGAAACTATAATTTTTACCGAAAAATGTACTGTGTAGAAAGGAAGCCCCCAAAATTACAAAATGGTGTTTTTTTCCAATTTTGTCTCACAATGATTTTCTTCCCGTTTCACCGTAGATTTTTGGGTAAAATGGCTGATGTCCTTAAAAAGTAGAATTGGTAGGGCAAAAAATAAGCCATCATACGGATTTTTAGGTGCAAAATTGAAAGAGTTCAGATTTTTTAACCCCTTAATGACGAAAGACATATATTTATGTCCTCCGCTGGCTCCCGCAATACGCTGCGGCTTTCGGCTCGGTCCCGACGGCAATCAACAGCCGGAACCTGCGGCTAATACAGGACATCACTGATCAAGGTGATGCCCTGTATTAACCCTTCAGATGCGGTGATCAAAGCTGATCGCCGCATCTGAAGCGAAAGTGAAAGTATCCCGGCTACTCAGTCGGGCTGTTCGGGACCCCCGCGGTGAAATCGCATCGTCCCGAACAGCTTACAGGATATTGGGAGGGACCTTACCTGCCTCCTAAGTGGCCGATCGGCAAATGACTGCTCCGTGCCTGAGATCCAGGCAGGAGCAGTCAAGTGCCGAAAACACTGATCACAGGCGTGTTAATACATGTCAGTGATCTGTGTAAAAGATCAGTGTGTGCAGTGTTATAGTTCCCTATGGGAGCTATAACATTGCAAAAAAAGTAAAAAAAAAAAAAAAAAGTGTTAATAATGATCATTTATTTATTCCCTAATAAAAGTTTGAATCACCCCCCTTTTCCCATAAAAAAAAACTGTGTAAATAAAAATAAAAATAAACATATGTGGCATCGCTGTGTGCGTAAATGCCCGAACTATAAAAATAAAAAAGCGTATTTTAGGTCACTTTTTATACCATTAAAAAATTTATAAAAAGTGATCAAAAAGTCAGATCAAAACAAAAATGGTACCGATAAAAACTTCAGATCACGGTGCAAAAAATTAGCCCTAATACCGTGCAAAAATAAAAAAGTTATACGGGTCAGAAAAGGACATTTTTAAACGTATAAATTTTCCTGCATGTAGTTATGATTTTCTCCAGAAGTACTACAAAATCAAACCTATATAAGTAGGGTATCATTTTAACCGCATGGACCTACAGTATAATGATAAGGTGTAATTTTTACCGAAATATATACTGCGTAGAAACGGAAGTCCCCAAAATGACAAAATGGCGTTTTTTCTTCAATTTTGTCGCACAATTATTTTTTTTTTTATTTCGCCGTGGATTTTTGGGTAAAATGAATAATGTCACGGCAAAGTAAAATTGGTGCCGCAAAAAATAAGCCATCATATGGATTTTTAGGTTTAAAATTGAAAGGGTTATGATTTTTAACATGTAAAAAGGAAAATCTCCCCCAATCAATATTCCTCCTGTCATCATCCAGACTGCCCCCTCCGTCATCATACAGACATACATCTCGTTGTCTATTCACCTCCCAGTTCTCTCGGTCCTGTTGTCTAGTAACTGCAGGGACCGTACGCATACCGGTGGGAAGGGTGAGCTGGTCTGAGCTGTCCATCTTCACCGAGAGTCCCTGTCCTCTGCTCCGGCCCCGCCCAGGACTAATGACGCTTTATTGACGCCGATGTGCAGGGACATCCATGACATTAGGGCGACGTTGTCAATTTGCGACGTTGTCAGTGCAGCATCACTAGTACAGGGACAACCCGGAGTGGAGGAGAGGGCCTCCCAGTGAAGATGGATGACCCGGACTGGCTCACCCTCCCTACCTGAATGCGGACAGTCCCTGCATCGTAGATGGGCGAAGATGGAAAAATGGTGCTGTAAAACTAGGCTTATACTCGAGTTTATAGGGTATTTGTTTGTTCTTTTTTGTTTTTCTAAAGGCTTATGTGGCTGACACAGTTAAAGGGGTATTCCAGGCCAAAACTTTTTATATATATCAACTGGCTCCGGAAAGTTAAACAGATTTGTAAATTACTTCTATTAAAAAAATCTTAATCCTTCCAATAGTTATTAGCTTCTGAAGTTGAGTTGTTGTTTTCTGTCTAACTGCTCTCTGATGACTCACGTCTCGGGAGCTGTGCAGTTCCTATGGGGATGTTCTCCCATCATGCACAGCTCCCAGGACGTGACATCATCATTGAGCAATTAGACAGAAAACTTCAGAAGCTAATAACTATTGGAAGGATTAAGATCTTTTTAATAGAAGTAATTTACAAATTTGTTTAACTTTCCGGAGCCAGTTGATATATATAAAAAAAGGTTTTGCCTGGAATACCCCATTAAGCTTTTATTTCACCTTATAGCAAACCATTAACAAAGTACAATTAGTCCTTTAAGAAAAAAATACCTTCATATGGTTTTGTCAAAGTAAATATAGAAGAGTTATGGCTCTTAGAACATGAAAAATGTGTCTCCTTTAACCCCTTAAGGACTCAGCCCATTTGGACCTTAAGGACTCAAACAATTTAATTTTTCCGTTTTCGTTTTTTCCTCCTCCTCTTCCAAAAAATCATAGCTCTTTTATATTTTCATCCATAGACTAGTATGAGGGCTTGTTTTTTGCGCGACCAGTTGTCCATTGTAACGCCATCACTCAATTTACCATAAAATGTATGACGCAACCAAAAAAATACTATTTGTGTGGGGAAATTAAAAAGAAAACTGCAATTTTGCTAATTTTGGAAGGTTTTGTTTTCACTCCTTACAATTTATGGTAAAAATGACATGTGTTTTTTATTCTCTGGGTCAATACAATTAAAATGATACCCATGATTATACACTTTTCTATTACTGTTTGTCACGATTCGGCTGGCTGGAGGTGGATCCTCTGTGCCAGAGAGGGATAGGCGTGGACCGTGTCGGTGGACCGGTTCTAAGTTGCTACTGGTATTCACCAGAGCCCGCCGCAAAGCTTGATGGTCTTGCAGCGGCGGTAGCAACCAGGTCGTATCCACCGGCAACGGCTCAACCTCTCTGACTGCTGAGATAGGCGCGGTACAAGGGAGTAGACAAGAGCAAGGTCAGACGTAGCAGAAGGTTGGGACAGGCGGCAAGGTTCGTAGTCAAGGTGGGATAGCAGGAGGTCTGGAACACAGTATTGGTAACACAGTAAAGCTTTCACAAGGCACAAGGCAACAAGATCCGGCAAGGGAGTGCAGGGGAAGCGAGCATAAGTAGGGCAAGGAACAGGTGCAGCTAATCAGGGTGATTGGGCCAGGCACCATCATTGGTGCACTGGCCCTTTAAATCTCAGAGCGCTGGCGCGCGCGCGCCCTAGAGAGCGGAGCCGTGCTCGCCAGAGCATGACAGCCGGGGACCGGGACAGGTAAGTGACCTGGGGTGCGATTCGCGGGCGGGCGCGACCCGCTATGCGAATCGCATCCCCGCCGGTCATGTTAGTGCAGCGCTCCCGGTCAGCGGGTCTGACCGGGGCGCTGCAGGGAGAGAAACGCCGCGAGCGCTTCGGGGAGGAGCAGGGACCCGGAGCGCTCGGCGTAACAGTACCCCCCCCTTAGGTCTCCCCCTCTTTTTGTCGGGATGTCGCTCCACAGAGGACGAGGACATCGGGAGTGATTGTAGAGTCTCCTTCTGGGGGACAGTGAAGTCCTGGGTTTTAACAAGAATGGCAGACCGGTCAGAAGGAGTGGGAATGGGGAGGGGGGGCAGAGGGTGAGGCTTGGCACGGGGCAGAGTGTCACCAGGACGGGGACTATGAGGGGGCACTGCACAGTCCTGACAGGCCTTGGGGAGACCAGGCACAGGAGGAGACACTGAGGACCGACAGACGGGGCTGGGAGCAGACGTGAGGCACTCTTTGCGGCAAGCAGGACCCCAATTCTTGATCTCCCCGGAGGTCCAGTCAAGGGTGGGAGAATGGTGCTGGAGCCATGGCAGACCGAGGAGGATTTCAGAGGTACAGCCGGCAAAACCAAAAATTCAATTTCCTCGAGATGTGGTCCAATGTTCATAAGCAGGGGCACTGTGCGATAACGCACAGTGCAGTGCAGCTTGACTCCGTTGACCGAAGAAATATAGAGCGGCTTGATGAGACAGGTCACCGGGATGCAGTACGTATCAAGCAAAGAGGCCAGAATAAAATTTCCAGAAGAACCAGAGTCCAAGACGGCCACAGCAGAGAAGGAGGAGTTGGCAGAAGGAGAAATCCGTACGGGCACAGAGAGACATGGAGAAGCAGACTCCGTACCCAGAGACGCCAGGCCCACATGAGCAGGTTGCGTGCATGCATTTTCCAGACGTGGAGGACGAATAGGGCAATTCACCAAGAAATGTTCGGTACTAGCGCAGTACAGACATAGATTTTTATCCCTACGGCGAGACCTCTCTTCAATAGTCAGGCGAGACCGATCTACTTGCATAGGCTCCTCGGCGGGAGGCACAGGGGTAGATTGCAAGGGATACCGAGAGAGAGGTGCCCAGGGATTAAGGTCTTTTTCCTGGCGGAGTTCCTGGTGTCTTTCCGAAAAACGCATGTCAATGCGAGTGGCCAAATGGATAAGTTCATGCAGGTTGGCAGGAATCTCTCGTGCGGCCAGCACATCTTTGATGTTACTGGATAGGCCTTTTTTAAAGGTCGCGCAGAGAGCCTCGTTGTTCCAAGATAATTCGGAAGCGAGAGTACGAAATCGGATGGCGTACTCGCCTACTGAAGAATTACCCTGGACCAGGTTCAGCAGGGCAGTCTCGGCAGAAGAAGCTCGGGCTGGTTCCTCGAAGACACTGCGAACCTCAGAGAAGAAGGAGTGTACAGAGGCGTTGACAGGGTCATCGCAGTCCCAGAGCGGTGTGGCCCAAGACAAAGCCTTCCCAGACAGGAGACTGACCACGAAAGCCACCTTCGACCGTTCTGTAGGAAATTGGTCCGACAACATCTCCAAATGAAGGGAACATTGTGACAGAAAACCACGGCAGAGTCTAGAGTCCCCATCAAATTTGTCCGGCAGGGACAAGCGGAGGTTAGGAGCGGCCACTCGCTGCGGAGGAGGTGCAGGAGCTGGTGGAGGAGATGGTAGCTGCTGTTGCAGATGCTGTAGATGCGACTGAAGTTGCTGTACCATGGTGGACACTTCCGACAGCTGGTGACTTAGATGGGCGATCTGTCGGGATTGCTGGGCGACCACCGTGGTGAGGTCAGAGACAGCTGGCAGGGGAACCTCAACGGGATCCATGGCCGGATCTACTGTCACGATTCGGCTGGCTGGAGGTGGATCCTCTGTGCCAGAGAGGGATAGGCGTGGACCGTGTCGGTGGACCGGTTCTAAGTTGCTACTGGTATTCACCAGAGCCCGCCGCAAAGCTTGATGGTCTTGCAGCGGCGGTAGCAACCAGGTCGTATCCACCGGCAACGGCTCAACCTCTCTGACTGCTGAGATAGGCGCGGTACAAGGGAGTAGACAAGAGCAAGGTCAGACGTAGCAGAAGGTCAGGAAGAGAGAGCGGAGCAGTGCGCGCCAGAACATGACAGCCGGGGATCGGGACAGGTAAGTGACCTGGGGTGCGATTCGCGGGCGGGCGCGACCCGCTATGCGAATCGCATCCCCGCCGGTCATGTTAGTGCAGCGCTCCCGGTCAGCGGGTCTGACCGGGGCGCTGCAGGGAGAGAAACGCCGCGAACGCTTCGGGGAGGAGCAGGGACCCGGAGCACTCGGCGTAACACTGTTGCACTTAAAAAAAATTGCAAACTTTTTAACCAAATTAGTACGTTTAAAATCCCCCTATTTTGAAGAGCTACAACTTTTTCATTTTTCCGTATAAGCGGTGGTATGAGGGCTCATTTTTTGCGCCGGGATCTGTACTTTTTTTTAATACCATATTTGCTTATACAAAACTTTTCTTAAATTTTTTATTAATTTGTTTTTAATTAAATGTTATAAAAAAGCAGCTATTTTTGCCTTTTTTTTTACGTTCACGCTGTTCACCGTACGGGATCATTTTCATTTTATTTTAATAGTTCGGATATTTACGCACGCGGCGATACCAAATATGTATATAAAATAATTTTTTTACACTTTTTGGGGGTAAAATAGGGAAAATGGGACAATTTACATTTTTATTGGGGGAGGGGGTTTTTCACTTTTTTTTTACTTAATTTTTTTACTTTATTTTACTTTTATTTTTACACTCTTATAGTCCCATAGGGGACTATTTATAGCAACCATTCGATTGCTAATCCTGTTCAGTGCTATGTATAGGACACAGCACTGGTCAGGGTTATCGGTCATCTTCTGCTCTGGTCTGCGGGAAGGCAGATCAGAGCAGAAGACTCCCGGAAGGCAGCAGAGCCAGGTGAGGGGCTGCGGGCGCTCCGATCATCCTGTTAAGTGACCGCGATGCTGCAGATGCCGTGATCTGTATTGATCATGGCATCTGAGGGGTTAATGTTGGACATCCGTGGGATCGCGGGTGTCTGCCATTACCGGCAGGTCTCTGGCTACGATCCACAGCCGGGCTCTGCCGCGCATGATGCCGGCATCGCTCCGATGGCCGCGGTTATGCTCAGGACGTAAATGTACGTCCTGGTGCGTTAAGTACCACATCACCAGGATGTACATTTACGTCCTGCGTCGTTAAGGGGTTAAAGATTTAAAGGGGTACTCCGTGAAAACCTTTTTTTTCTTTTAAATCAACTGGTAGCAGAAAGTTAAACATATTTGTAAATTACTTCTATAAAAAAAAATCTTAATCCTTCTAGTACTTATTAGCTGCTGAATGCTACAGAGGAAATTCCTTTCTTTTTGGAACACTGATGACATCACGGGAACAGTGTTCTCTGCTGACATCTCTGTCCATTTTAGCAACCATGCATAGCAGATGCATAGCAGATGCATAGCAGATGCATAGCAGATGCATAGCAGATGTATGCTAAGGGCAGCATGGTGGCTCAGTGGTTAGCACTGCTGCCTTGCATTGCTTGGGACTTGGGTTCAAATCCCACTAAGGACAACAATAAATAAAGCATTATTATTATTATTATTATAACATTAGCAGAGAGAACTGTGCTCTTGATGTCATCAGAGAGCATTCCAAAAAGAAAAGAATTTCCTCTGTAGTATTCAGCAGCTAATAAGTACAGGAAGGATTAAGATTTTTTAATATAAGTAATTTACAAATATGTTTAACTTTCTGCCACCACTTGATTTAAAAGAAAAAAGGTTTTCATCGGAGTACCCCTTTAATTGACATATTTTTGCATCAGTATGCCTTCATACAAATGAATGGGACCCCTCTAAAGATCCAATAATTTTTGTAAAGTTTTCTACAAAATAAACAATAGCAATTACCTTGAGAAGGCACACTGTATATGCAAGAGGCTCTGGGACCCCACACCTATAGCACCCAGATGTCATCCTTACCCCGTGGAGTGCTTAAACAATACTGGACCTTTGATGTGTGCTGTGACTACTACATTTGATATGTGTGTGTGTGTTAGATAGAAATACTAGTGGGTTTAATCATGAAAAAAGAAAGAAAAAAATAACATCTTTTGAAAAATGACATGCTTCCTCCAGCCTTGACTTAAATCACATCTATTTGTTCATTAACATTCAGCCGTAATGGCAATAAATATTCATGATTATACTTTCTCTTAACTCACTCTCACAATTTAGTTAAAAAATAAGTCTAATAAGGCCCAATGTTCAGACATCTGCTTCTTCTCTAGTCTTCTGCCACGCTTTATAGCTCATTGCTTGTATACACAACTGCTTAATCATTGCTGATGGGGCCATGCTATTGCAGATATTAGTCCTGCAGTATGACAGAAGAAGAACCTTATTTTTATGCCTCAATTCTGGCTGATTTTTTATAGATAAGGCCTCTCATCTAGAAGGGCGTTTCAAATCAGAAAAGTGACATCTGCTGATATGGCCCCTGAGTGTGTGAATCCTCCTAAACATAATTATATCAGGAATGAGATAGAAGGCTGAGTACGGAGACCCCGAGGGATGACAGAGACTTTGAAAAGAAATATGTTAATCAGAACAGCCATCTACTTGCATCTGTTCCACTGTTATTCTGGGGAGTCAGCTGCCGCACATTACGGGGAGGAATGCTTAAAGCTGCACTGTTTGTGCTAGAGTTGTACTTTTTAGAAGATGCCTTCTTATAATGCACACACGTGTCATATTGTATTATGCACATGAATATGACAAGCTATCTGAAATATGAAAAAAAAATGCAACTAAAGTATTTCTTTACTATGGACACATAGTAAATAGCTATATAAAACTACTAAACAGAGTCTATCACTATAACATTAAATCTATCAGAATATTTTAGAAAATGTATACATTTGTGTAAAAAGATTTAATATGACTTGTAACTAGAGATGAGCGAACTTACAGTAAATTTGATTGGTCACAAACTTCTCGGCTTGGCGGTTGCTGACTTTTCCTGCATAAATTAGTTCAGCTTTCAGGTGCTCCGGTGGGCTGGAAAAGGTGGATACAGTCGTAGGAGACTCTTTCCTAGGACTGTATCCACCTTTTCCAGCCAACCGGAGCATAATTATACAGGAAAAGACATCAACTGCCGAGCCGAGAAATTTGTGACGAATCGAATTTACTGTAAGTTCGCTCATCTCTACTTGTAACATATTCATGCTATTTCAGGGTTTAGGCATCTGATAGGCCTTTTTATTCAATGACAACCTGCCCTCTACAAGCATGCATACTATACTAACTGTCAGTCATTGAGTAGGATCACCCACTGGACTCCTAAGGTAGATAGGCAGATAATTAAATTTAAAAATACAAATTATACAAATCACGGCCCACAACATCATCATATCAAGTTGTTTAATTCTTTCTGTCTTATAATATGAGCCTGGCAAATAAAACTGCTTGTTCAATGTGACAGTATCCATTCAAGTATCTCAACTTAATAAATAAGATAATAAATGCAATACAAAATGGAAATAGATAGCATTAAACAAAAAGGGATTGATGGAAATGAGTCCTCACCAGCTTAGCGGCAGCATGTACCTAGAGTAGATATCAGAAATTACTAACTTATCATAAGGAACCTTGACCTAGGGTGAAACAATGATGCCAGACTAACAGTAAAATATTGAAGGCTCACATCATAGAAGACTCACCCAAATATTAATTTTGTAATGACTTTTAACAGCACCTACACTAAAAGACAAAAAAATTACTCTTTTGTTGTAGTTAAGTGATATACCATATTTTTCGCCATATAAGATGCTCCGGCACATAAGACGCACCCAATTTTAAAGGAGCAAAATCTAGAAAAAAAAGATTCTGAACCAATTACAATGTAAAGTATAGGACAGTGATCTTCAACCTGCGGACCTCCAGATGTTGCAAATCTACAACTCCCAGCATGCCCGGACAGCCGTTGGCTGTCCGGGCATGCCAGGAGTTGTAGTTTTGCAACATCTGAAGGTCTGCAGGTTGAAGACCACTGGTATAGGAGGTAATACTCATGTGTCCCGGCTGCTACGGACCCATCACCGCTCGTCACCTCTGCCCTGGATGTCACCCTCCATCGCTGTTGCCGCGTCCCCTGGGTGTCCCTGTCCCTCTGAAACATCTCTGCTCCCCGGTATCCTCGCTCTCCATTGCCACCATCACGTCGCTACGCACACCGCTCCTATTGGGTGACGGGACGGTGTGCGCGACAACGTGATGGCAATGAAGGAGAGTGCCGGCCATGCAGGGGATCCCGGCACGGAGAAGTCATTCGTCGATCGGACACCGAGGAGGCAGGTAAGGTCCCTCCCGGTGTCCTGTAAGCTGTTCGGGACACAGCAATTTCATCGCAAACAGCCCGACTGAGCAGCCGGGTTAGTTTCACTTTAGCTTCAGATGCGGCGGTCAGCTTTGATCGCTGCGTCTAAAGGGTTAATACAGGGCATCACCGCGATCGGTGATGTCCTGTATTAGCCGCGAGGCCCAGCCATTGATGGCCGCAGGGACCGCAGCGATATGACAGGATTTTAATGTGTATTTGCCTTATAAGACGCACCAACTCCCCCCCCCCCAAAAGGAAGAAAAAGTGTGTATTATACAGTGAAAAATATGGTGATAGTAGTATAATCAGAACGGCATTCAGTGTGCACAAAATAGAATGATACAGGTCACCACTTGGTAGGCTACATTAAAGTGAATATGTCAGCTGTATTTTCTGCAAAGAACTGCCCACACCATAGGAGAGCTGTTAGTATATAAAAGCAAACTGAACCTTTCCTGGAGCAGATGGAGATTTCCAGATTTATAAAATCTTCTTTATATTTATTTCTCACCCTATGCCAAGGAGGTGGAGCCGAGCTGCTCAAGTGCCACAGTCTGGCACACCTCCTCACTTGTAATCACTTCCAGCCCCTCCTCAATTGACATATAAATCCCAATGAGGGGCTAAGAGGTAAGAGGGGGCAGGGAGATGTGGAGCTTGGTGCGACTTCCTTGACATTGGCTGAGAAATAAAAAGGCCATTTTATAAGTTTTTAAAACATTCCTTTTAAATTATGTAAATAAATAATCAGGAAAGTAAGAAGCCAGCTCTTATGCATACAGTCCATGAAAGCTGCTTATCAATATCAAGAAATTCAAGTCTAGTATTTACTGCATTTAGTAAGGACTCCAGGGTCAAATAAATCACCATATAGTTAATCTCCCTATGTCCATTCACAACCCATGTATGCTTAGCTCATTCTCTATATACATACCTTATGGTTATAAAATCTAAACATTAAAGAGATTGTCCTGCCACTTAAGAAAAAAGCTTCTCAGAATAATGTAAAATATTAAGAGGTCATACTCACCTCTCACATTAATCTCTGCTCCAGTTCTAATTTTTCCTGGGATCCTGCCGGTCTCTGCTTTTCCAAGTCCCTCTTGACATGGACATGCGATGGTCTGCAGCAGCTTACCATTGAAGCCAGTGATTGACTTCAGCAGCCACATGTTCATGTTTAGAGGGACCAGAAGGACCTGGAGGAGTGTGCAGGCATCAACAGGGTCTGGGAAGCATTGGAACTGATTGCCAGGGGATTAGTGGGGTTTGTATAACTCTATAATAAAGTTTAAAAAAAGAAGGGGTAAGTCAATCCATTTAAACAGATTCTCAAGGATTACTGTAAATATTTACACTACATGTAGTACAGAGTGGAGCCCCATGTATTCCACTGAATCTTTTACTGTTCGCCATCTTGGATACTGTTTGAATAAGCACATAGAGGGCACATTGGGCATGCAAACTGCAAGAAGGGGTGCATTGTATAGAAAGCAGCAAAAGCACTAGTATAGCATGAATAAATGAAAACTGCCGAATATCGAAGGAGGATTTTGTACACAGCACTGAAATGGAAGTCATATGCAGATCACCAAACTTCATAGACAGGCAGATATCATAAAAAAACTGTACACAACTATATATATATATATATATATATATATATATATATATATATATATATATACACTATGTGCTGCACTAAAAGTAAGAGTAGTAAAACATAATAAATACTATATGAATTCAGTTTTACCAAATAGTGAATAACATGAGAACAAAACCCCAAGGATTTCCAGCATGTTTTTCTTTAATTTTTGCAATTTTTTTTGCTACACAAATAGTTATTTATTAAAATCATTTATTTTTTAGATAATTTATTTATGGTACAAATGTCGCATCAAAATTTACCATTGATCCTTCCAAAAATGAATACTACATATCGCAGAAAAATATTTAACTAAATAAGGGCTCTTCACATTTCTATGTTGTAGCTCCAGGCAAACTGCAAGATGTATAGAGCTACAATACAGTGCTGCCAGACTTCTGAGGCCTCTACTTTAACACCATATGCCTCCAGTTTCATATAAAAGGCAAACAGAGGTCTTTTCTGTCAAATTCCATATGGAGGCAATGAAAAAAATATAATGGCACGCATCAGCAGAGGAGACATTATACTATTCTCTTCTAGAAACATTTCTTCTAGGAGAATATATCCATAAAATAGGTTCAATACAGAAGCACCATGTGGTGGGATGAAGATTATCTATGGCTGTGTACGGCCTCCGTACAGACTCAAGGAAGCATCGATTTTTTTTTAACCTTTGCTTTTCAGTATGCTTTTGATGCTTGGACTTTGAATTTAGTGGTTAGCTTACAGAATTTTCATATTTTGGACAAATGTGCCCTTCCTGACCAACTGACTCCCACTGACCATTGATCTTGTAACAGATCAGCTTAGAACACCAAGAACTGGATAGTAATGAAGGATCTAATAAACCAGGACCAGGAAAGTCTTGCAGTTAAAGCATGGGAAGAATGGAAAGAAAGTATATGTTTTTTAATCACTTGCCATCTGCTTATAGACTTAAATAGTCCGGGTGGTTGGCATTTGTCTCTGTGGGTTCAAAAATGGCATTAACATTGGCATTATGTCACGATGCCGGCTGGCAGGTAGTGGATCCTCTGTGCCAGAGAGGGATTGGCGTGGACCGTGCTAGTGGACCGGTTCTAAGCCACTACTGGTTTTCACCAGAGCCCGCCGCAAAGCGGGATGGTCTTGCTGCGGCGGTAGTGACCAGGTCGTATCCACTAGCAACGGCTCACCTCTCTGGCTGCTGAAGATAGGCGCGGTACAAGGGAGTAGGCAGAAGCAAGGTCGGACGTAGCAGAAGGTCGGGGCAGGCAGCAGGGATCGTAGTCAGGGGCAACGGCAGAAGGTCTGGAACACAGGCTAGGAACACACAAGGAACGCTTTCACTGGCACAATGGCAACAAGATCCGGCGAGGGAGTGCAGGGGAAGTGAGGTGATATAGGGAAGTGCACAGGTGAACACACTAATTGGAACCACTGCGCCAATCAGCGGCGCAGTGGCCCTTTAAATCGCAGAGACCCGGCGCGCGCGCGCCCTAGGGAGCGGGGCCGCGCGCGCCGGGACAGGACAGACGGGGAGCGAGTCAGGTACGGGAGCCGGGGTGCGCATCGCGAGCGGGCGCTACCCGCATCGCGAATCGCATCCCGGCTGGCAGCGGAATCGCAGCGCCCCGGGTCAGAGGATGTGACCGGGGCGCTGCAGCGGGGAGAGTGAAGCGAGCGCTCCGGGGAGGAGCGGGGACCCGGAGCGCTCGGCGTAACAGTACCCCCCCCCTTGGGTCTCCCCCTCTTCTTAGAGCCTGAGAACCTGAGGAGCAGACTTTTGTCTAGGATGTTGTCCTCAGGTTCCCAGGATCTCTCTTCAGGACCACAACCCTCCCAGTCCACTAAAAAAAAAGTTTTCCCTCTGACCTTTTTGGAAGCCAAGATTTCCTTGACAGAGAAGATGTCCGAGGAGCCGGAAACAGGAGTGGGAGGAACAGATTTGGGAGAAAAACGGTTGAGGATGAGTGGTTTGAGAAGAGAGACGTGAAAGGCATTAGGGATACGAAGAGAAGGAGAAGGCAGAGGCAGACATCCGCACAGGCACAGTAAGACGTGGAGAAGCAGAGTAGACATCAAGGACTGTCTCACCTTTGTGCGGAGTCAGCGTACGTTTTTCCAGGCGGGGAGGACGGATAGGACAATCCCTCAGGAAGTGTTCGGTACTAGCACAGTACAGGCAGAGGTTCTCCATACGGCGTCGTGTCCTCTCTTGAGGTGTCAGGCGAGACCGGTCGACCTGCATAGCCTCCACGGCGGGAGGCACAGGAACAGATTGCAGGGGACCAGAGGAGAGAGGAGCCGAGGAGGAGAAACGCCTCGTGCGAACAGAGTCCATATCTTGGCGGAGTTCCTGACGCCTTTCGGAAAAACGCATGTCAATGCGAGTGGCAAGGTGAATAAGTTCATGTAGATTAGCAGGAATTTCTCGTGCGGCCAGAACATCTTTAATGTTGCTGGATAGGCCTTTTTTGAAGGTCGCGCAGAGGGCCTCATTATTCCAGGACAATTCTGAAGCAAGAGTACGGAATTGTACGGCATACTCGCCAACGGAAGAATTACCCTGGACCAGGTTCAACAGGGCAGTCTCAGCAGAAGAGGCTCGGGCAGGTTCCTCAAAGACACTTCGGATTTCCGAGAAGAAGGAGTGTACAGAGGCAGTGACGGGGTCATTGCGGTCCCAGAGCGGTGTGGCCCATGACAGGGCTTTTCCGGACAGAAGGCTGACTACGAAAGCCACCTTAGACCTTTCAGTGGGAAACAGGTCCGACATCATCTCCAGATGCAGGGAACATTGGGAAAGAAAGCCACGGCAAAACTTAGAATCCCCATCAAATTTATCCGGCAAGGATAGGCGTAGCCCAGGAGCGGCCACTCGCTGCGGAGGAGGTGCAGGAGCTGGCGGAGGAGATGACTGCTGAAGCTGTGGTAGTAACTGTTGAAGCATAACGGTCAGTTGAGACAGCTGTTGGCCTTGTTGCGCTATCTGTTGTGACTGCTGGGCGACCACCGTGGTGAGGTCAGCGACAACTGGCAGAGGAACTTCAGCGGGATCCATGGCCGGATCTACTGTCACGATGCCGGCTGGCAGGTAGTGGATCCTCTGTGCCAGAGAGGGATTGGCGTGGACCGTGCTAGTGGACCGGTTCTAAGCCACTACTGGTTTTCACCAGAGCCCGCCGCAAAGCGGGATGGTCTTGCTGCGGCGGTAGTGACCAGGTCGTATCCACTAGCAACGGCTCACCTCTCTGGCTGCTGAAGATAGGCGCGGTACAAGGGAGTAGGCAGAAGCAAGGTCGGACGTAGCAGAAGGTCGGGGCAGGCAGCAGGGATCGTAGTCAGGGGCAACGGCAGAAGGTCTGGAACACAGGCTAGGAACACACAAGGAACGCTTTCACTGGCACAATGGCAACAAGATCCGGCGAGGGAGTGCAGGGGAAGTGAGGTGATATAGGGAAGTGCACAGGTGAACACACTAATTGGAACCACTGCGCCAATCAGCGGCGCAGTGGCCCTTTAAATCGCAGAGACCCGGCGCGCGCGCGCCCTAGGGAGCGGGGCCGCGCGCGCCGGGACAGGACAGACGGGGAGCGAGTCAGGTACGGGAGCCGGGGTGCGCATCGCGAGCGGGCGCTACCCGCATCGCGAATCGCATCCCGGCTGGCAGCGGAATCGCAGCGCCCCGGGTCAGAGGATGTGACCGGGGCGCTGCAGCGGGGAGAGTGAAGCGAGCGCTCCGGGGAGGAGCGGGGACCCGGAGCGCTCGGCGTAACACATTAAAACTGTGCTGCTGCGAGAGCGGAGAGCCGTCTGTCAATGAAAGCCAGGCTCTACAGAGAGAAGACAAGGATGGTGCATTACTTTTCCTGCCTTCACGATTGCTGTATACGAAGCGCCCAATGAACACTAAGAAGGAAGCAGTACTGCCTACTTCCTAATTCCCAGCCAAGCGATCATGTGATCATTGATGTAGGGTACATGCAGTGAGTTTCAGGGGGATGTATTCCCCTTGTAACTGGAACTTATATGTCAGCCCCAGTTACAAGGGAAACCTGAAATAATACATATTTAATTAAATGTGAAAATACCAAAAAATGTAAACATATTTAGAAGGGAAAAAGGAAGAATTAAAAAATAACACAAGATAATAAAACAAAACAAAATAGATATAAGACAAGAAGAAAACAAATGGCTCAAACTATGCCCCTAGCCCCACACCTATATACATCCCTATATTTTATTAACAATATTTTTCATTGATTTTATTAATAAAACGCTTTTTTAGCATGACTTTTTTTCTTCTTTAATTTGGGTTAAAAGTACAGAGACATATTTTCCCCCATATTACAAATAGGGACGAGCGAATCAAATCTGACGAATCTGAGGACATGGAGCAAGGAATTCTGGGAAGACGGGAACAAGGGTAGGCAGAATGACCCTGAATCACATGCAGTATGCAGCCTATCAGCAGCCAGTCACTCCTGTGTTGTCACAGCCCTATATAATCTGCAGACATGTTGCAGCCAGTGACTTCTGCCTTTCATTGCACAGAGATTGCTAGGGACAGACAACTATGTGTGTTGCCCAGAAAAGTATTTTTCCAGCAGTGATTCACCTCCTAGTCACATCAGCATTCTGTTGCACAGAGAGAGGGACAGAGAGCAGTGTATGTTGCACAGAAAAGCATTCTTACAGCAGCGAGTCACCTCCCAGTCACTACAGTGTTCTATTACAGAGAAGGACAGAGAGCAGTATGCTGCATATGGTGTTGCAGAGAACAGCAGTGATTCAGCTCAAGCCCAAATCCTGCCTAGAAGAGAGGGAGATTGGGAGAGAAAGTGCAATTTTGGGTGCTGCAGCACTGGTGTGTACTGCTGGTGTTGTACACAAATAATTTTTGGCGCACATTGTCCTCCCCTCATAAGTGCATACCACATACGTACATCTAAGTGGTGTACTATTCTGTTCCTTTTAAAGTCTCAAGGGCCTAGATACTGTGAAAGGCCAGGCAAAAGTACACTCCGGCTGGTGTTGTACACACATACTTTTTTAAGTGTACTGGAACGCATTGTCCTCCCCTCATAAGTGCATACCACATACGTACATCTAAGTGGTGTACTATTCTGTTCCTGTTAAAGTCTTAAGGGCCTAGATACTGTGAAAGGCCAGACAAAAGTACACACCTGCTGGTGTTGTAGACAAATGCTGTTTTAAGCATAGTTGAGCGTATTGTACTCCCCTCATATATTTACTAAGTATGTTAGGCAGAGAAGTGCCAGGACGTGCACAGAGGAGCGGCAGAGGCCTAAATTCATCAGACAGAGGTCACAGCAGACTAGGGGCGAGTGGCAACAGGAGTCGCAGCGAGAGGCCTGAGCTCCTGGTATCAGCTAGCGGTTATGTCTCGACCAGCAACCTATCTGCCGTCATCGAATGGTTAAAACGGTCATCCACTTCATCACAAGTGACATCTGGCACCCCCAGTTAACAGTCGGTGGGTTCCTCAGACACAACCCTCAGTTGGCATGGCCCGGGAGCAGTCCCTGTCCTCCCATTGCCTCTGTCCTATGCTGTTCCTTCCCCACAGAAGTATGTTATGCTGTAGGTTCAGCTCCACTATTTAGTGAGGAAGATCTAGAGAACAGTCGGCAGTCGCGTGGGAGGTGGTGTTGCGAGCATTCAGGCTCCTGAAGCAGACACTGTTGAGGAACCTGAGGAGGACATCAGTGAAGTGCAGACACAATTCAATGATGATATAGCCGATCGCACTTGGGAGCAGGGTGCAGAAGGGGCTTTATCATCATCAGGAGAAGAGGGTTGCAGGTTGCCCGTGAAGCAGCAGCTGAGCCAGCAAGGTGGTAGCATGGTTGGCAGTCAGCATGGTGGCAGAAATGGAAAGTCTGGAGATAACCTTGCTTGGGGTAGACCACCTGCTTCACTGCAGCCTACCTTTCCGAGAGTCAGTGAAACAGGGGTTCCCGAATTCGGCGGTCAGCAGCAGTCAGCGGGCAGTAGCAGTCAATCAGTGCGGACTGTTGGTAGGAAAATCAGCTACTCGGCTGTGTAGCAGTTTTTCATTGAACATTCGGAGGAGGTTAACATGGCCGTATGCAAGATGTTTCGACAGAAAGGGAAGCATGGCCAGAGTCCCAATGTTGGCACCTAGGCCCTGCGTCAACATATGCAGCGTCACCATAAAGCAGCCTGGGAGAACCATAGCTCCGGTGTGGTGGTCCAGCCTGCTGCATCACCCAGTGGCACGCTGCTCCCTCTTTCAGCCAGCCAAGGCTCCACCACCTCAGCCGAAGGGAGCTGAATTTCATACCCATCTTCTTTCGCTCCAGATGCTCCTGCTGCTCCTACTTCGAGTCAGTCATTCCACCAGCAGTACATTGGTGAAGCCATGTCCAAGAGACAACAGTATGCGCCAACTCATCCAACTGGAATAAGTGGGTAAAAAGGGAGACAGATAAAACGGCACTCTGATAGTGTAGTATATTTAGATGATTTTTTTGTTTGAGAAAAGGCTAAAAAACCGCTCACCTTGTAGCGTTGTGCTAATGGCAGGCACAACTCTGAGTAGCGCTTCAAGTAGGTTGCGGCACGGTCCAGGAGTCACCGATCGTCGGTACTGCTGGCAGCGGTCAGGCACGTAACTGGAGGCAGGTTGCGGGAACCCCTGGCGGGGGTGATCCCAAAATCCTGAGGTGTTTCGAGAGGGGATTCCTCTTTCATCTGGTCCCTGGTACCTGACAAAGAGTGGAATCCCCTCTCGAAACACATTGTCCTGCAAACCCAGCTATCTGTGTAAACCAATTTGCCTCTGTATTACTTATACTCTGGTAAATAAAAAAGTTTTTCACAATAAACTGCCTGTGAAAACTTCTTCAACATCCCAGTGAAACACCGATCCCGCAAGTTGGAGTTTTGGGATCACCACCGTCAGGGGTTCCTGCAACCTGCCTCCATCAAATCATCCAACGGCTCAGAAACTGAATGTGCTCCTGTCCAAGTTGCTGGTGTTGCAGTCCCTCCCTATTCAAGTGGTGGACTCTGCACCTTTAAGAAAACTGATGGCTTGTGCCGAGCCGAGATGGAGAGTCCCAAGCCATCATTTCTTTGCGAAGAAGGCAGTACCAGCCCTGCAAAATTTTGTGGAACAGAAGGTGGGTGAGTGCTTGAGCCTGTCAATGTGTACCAAAGTGCACGGCAGTGCCGATGTGTGGAGCTGTAACTACGGTAAGGAACAGTACATGTCCTTTGAGGCCCACTGGGTGAATGTGGTTCCTGCACAGCCCCAACAGCAACTTGGACAGGTTACGCCGCTTCTGCCTCCACGATCTCAGGCCGTTAGTCCTGTAACAGCGCGCGACTCCGCCTCCTCATCCTCCACCGTGTCCTCAGCCTTCACTGCACGGACAAGTCTCAGTGCCCCTCCAGCACACCATATGTGCAGGGCACGGTGGTGTCACACTGTTTACATGGTTTGCCTTGGCGAATTAAGTCACACAGGGGAGAAACTGCTAAAAGTCATTCATGGAGAAATGGAATCATGGCTTACTCCACGAAAACTGGAAATGATAATCATTATGACCGACAATGGGAAGAACATCTTGTCTGTGCTGCTACAAGGAAGCCTGAGACATGCGCCCTGCATGACACACGTGTTCAATATGGTTGTCAAGGGGCATGGCCTGCATGGGGAGCTGAGCAGATGTGCTGCTGCCGAGCTACCGCTTACCCTGGGATTTACCCTGATATTATTTCCCCCCGAACCTCGAGATGGCTTACCGGAGGGTGCCTCTAGTCTCCGGGGAAGTTGGGGACTCCAGCTTGTGGCTGCGGCTTGTGGTCCATCCGGTGCCTGCAGGGGGACCTGCAGTGTTAGGAGGTCGGGCTGCTGCAGAACTTGAGAGGCGGTGGTGCCGGGTCATGGGCGGCCTCAGCAGTGGAGTGGTGAGGTCCGGAGCTGTGGTGCGGAGTTCCTGGCTGTCCTTGGGGCTCCTGAAATATACTGGGCCCTGGTGCTCTCAGAATAAGAGGCCCACCATCATTAGCCTTCGTGGGCGGGACCTGGACACGGGACTGGTCGCCTAGACAACCTGTTTGCTGCAGGGCGAGGGACCTCGGAACCCTGAACCTCTCCTGCCTGCCTGCCTGTGCTACTGAGGGGCTGATGGCTAGCACCTCTTCAGACTGGGACTGTGAGTACCTGCACTGTCTTATACTACATCTGGCCCTGACACGGAGCATCCATCTACTCTTCAAGGCTTGCTGGGACTTGTAGTGGGCTGTAGGCTTGCTCTCTGGTGCTGTAGCTGCTCCTTTTGACTCACTCTGTGCTGGACTGTATTTCTGTGCTCGTGCTCTGCTGCCCTCAGGAGTGTTCCTGCAGCTGCTGCATTCCTTGTGGTGGGACTTTTTGCTACCTTACAGGGAGCGATGGTCTCCAAAAATCTATGGCAGCATTTCTCCCTTCTGGTGCATACCTTTCCTCATACTCATCCGGTGGGTGCCTGCGTCCCTCCATGGGAGGCTCCAGGGGCAAATCCAAGCGCAACAAGTCAGGAGTTGGAGTGTTTCTCCCTGCTATGGATGATGATGCTTCTTCAGATGGAGGCCATTCTGAGGCTAGTGGCTATTCCCTGTGGGACTCTGCGGCACAGACTCCGCTGTCTGCTACAGTGGCGGCTAACGCAGCTAGGTCTTTAAGTCAGTTCTCCAGATCTGTGGAGCCGTCCAGCAGCACCTTGCCTCTCTAGGTTGGGGTTGGGGCGGATGGGCCTTCGGAACTGACACTCCATCCATCTCCTGATAGGATGCATTATGATGGGACTCTCTAGGACCTCCGCTTTACCGAAATTCTGTTCACTATCACCTCCTGCCACACTTCTATGATCACTAAAGTGGATGAGCTGAGACAGGAATTCGTTATACTCCACCATGAGACTCAAAAATTGAGGGAGCGCACCACAGAGGGGGAGAACAGGGTCTCTATGCCTGAGGATACACTACGCCCTATCCCTCAGCAAATTTCCGACTTTCAGCGGCAGTTTCCGGGCATGGTGGATAGAGCTGACGACTTTGAGAACTGATTGAGGCGTAACAACGTCCGGCTAGTGGGCCTTCCTGAGAGGGCGGAGGGTGCTGACCCGGTGGTGTTCTTAGAATCCTGGTTGAAAGAGCTGCTACCTGCGGATACCTTCTCTCCCTTCTTCGCTATGGAACGCACCCATAAGGTCCCTGCCAGACCTCCTGTGCCCGGGGGACCTCTTCGGCTGGATTCTGCATTTTAAGGACAGAGACGCTATCCTGAGAGCTGTGAGGATCAAGGGGGAGGTGCTCTTTGGTGACAGCAGAGTCTCCTTTTACCCGGATTCCGTGGAATTGAGAAAACAGCGAACACAGTTTACAGAAGTTGAAGCCAAACTCCGTGCCAAGGGATATCATTATGCCGTGTTGTACCCAGCTCGGCTGAGGGTTGTGGATGGACACACTACCAGATTCTTCACCTCACCTGCGGAGGCGATGCAGTGGGCAGAGGCTGCCCCTAGTGCGGCTCAGCCGCCGGACTGATGCTCCTGATGGACTGCCTGCTCTTTTAGTTAGTTAGCGGATAGGCTGGAGTGTCAGTGGTCCGAGGTTCGAGTTCCCTAGGCTTTCCCGGGTTAGGGGGACGGGGGGTATAGTCTTTTTGTTTACTGGGGGGGGGGGTGGGAGGCGGTGGTTAGGGGATTGTGAATAGCTCCTGCACTCACCTGATACGTTTCTTTTAGTTTGGTGTACAGGTCTGTACTGGTTTAGTTAGTGTGAGACAGGGATTGTTTTGGGGATGTTTCTATCTGTTTTTGCTGTTTGTTGCTGTTTTGTCTTTGTTGTCTGTCCGTGTTGTCTGTGTGTCTGTGATGTGTGTGGGAGCTCCAATGGTTACGAGGTATCTGTGCATTGAGGTTGATCCTGGTAGCGTTGTATTTCTGTGTCATGATGGGATCCCATAAGATTTTAAGTTGAAATGTCCGTGGCCTTAATTCCAAGTTTAAGAGGGCGTTGTGCCTGGATTTTGTTAAGAGACACTCCCCGCATATTATCTGCCTGCAGGAAACTCATCTCAAGGGTCAAAAGGTCCTGGCCCTAAGGAGGGCATGGGTTGCAAAGGGTTACCACTCTTCATACTCATCTTTGGCTGGAGGGGTCTCAGTCCTCATCTCTAAATCCCTCTCCTTGGTAATCTGCCAGGTTTCATGTGACCACTTTGGTCGGTGTGTGATCTTACATTGTGCGTTGTCCTCCTTTTTCTTTACTCTAGTCTCTTTGTATGTACCTCCCACCTTCCATGTGACCCTCTTGGACTTGATTGTGAATAAGCTGACTTCCTTCCCTACTGATCCTATTCTTTTTATAGGAGACTTCAACGTTGTTCCTGACCCCTGGCTTGATCACACCAGTGCCGTGGACCCCGGCTCTCCTGCATTGTCTTCCTGGCGTCTGGGGTTGGGCCTTACAGACCTTTGGAGATGGAAATACCCGGATGACTCCGTCTTTTCTTTCTACTCCTCGGTGCATCGAAACCTTCTCCCGAATCGATCTTGCCTTTGCTTCGGCTGACCTGCTGCGGCAGTGGGTGAGGTGTGCTATACTAGTAGAGGGATCTCAGATCATTCTGCCTTAATAATTACCCTGTCTTCAGGCTTCAGTGGTGAGGGACCCTGCTCTGGAGACCGAAAGGGAGTGGGCTAGGGCACAGAGGTCTCTTTTGATTATTCAGAAGGATCGGGTTCATTTGAAACTGGCAGCGAGGGAGGCGGCCATATTTGAATTTGGGGAAAAAATTGTAAACTTTTGGCCTACCTGTCTAGGGACAGCTGCCCTGTAGCTTCTATACCCTGTGTACGTTCTGGGTCTGTCATTAATGCGGTGTTTCACTATATATACTATAGTGCCTTGTATTCCTCCTCCTCTGGAGTGGCCCCTGAGACTATAATGCCCTTCCTGAGTGAGCTTCCACTTGTCCCGCTGACCTCGCTCCAGTCCTCTGGTCTGGAAGACCCACTGACGGCTGAAGAGTTGTCCAGGGTTATTAAAGACTTGCCCTCTGGGAAGACACCAGGACTTGATGGTTTGGTGGGGGACTGGTACAGGCTGAATGAAGAGAAACTGATCCCCATCTTACTTATTTTGTATACGGTGGCCTTTGAGTCTGGGGCTCTGCCTGACTCTATGAGAGAGGCTCTCATTGTAGTCTTGCCTAAGCCTGGTAAAGATCCGACCTTGCCAAATTCTTATCGCCCCATTTCCCTCCTCAATGTGGATATCAAAAAACTAGCAAAGGAAAGAAGCCAGCTAATTGATTGCTGTGAGCAACTGGTCAACTTTTCCTCTACACAGGTTTTGATAAATCTCCCTCTATATGTTCTCCTCATGCTGCCACCACCTTTACGCTGTGTCATTCAGGCACTATATGGTCTCCTTATGCTTCTGCCACCTCCACCCTGTGTCATCCAGACATTATACTGTCTCCTCATACTGATGCTACCTCCAGGCTCTGTCATTGTGCCACTCTGCAACAGTGATTCACTAACCCAGCACACACATTATGCTTGTTATAGTAAAGCAAAGTGTTCTACACCCCTATTGAGGCTCTCTGTAGGCCATAAATAGCCATTTTTAAAGGAAAACTGTCAGCGTGCTCCCTCCGCACTAACCAACAGTACTGGCTGATAGTGCGGGGCACAATGATCAGTTTTGATGCATACCATGCCTGGATCCGCTACGTCGTTCGCCCGTTATCTTCTTTCTTCTTGATATGCAAATTAGCTGCTAACTGGCACGGGGTTACTG
This sequence comes from Hyla sarda, assembly GCF_029499605.1. Lineage (NCBI taxonomy): Eukaryota > Metazoa > Chordata > Amphibia > Anura > Hylidae > Hyla > Hyla sarda. Next base: position 79,756,658 of record NC_079198.1, read on the forward strand.
CCTTCATCTGGCACTGTGACATATCCGCCGCCCGGCCCGCAGCACCACCAGGCTTATGAATATTCATGTTCTATCTCATCATCTCCCTCTCCTCCCCACTAAGATAAAAATTACATGAAAATAAAAACAGTTGTATCACAGAGAAAATGGTGCAAAAATTATTTGAATAACCAAACTAAAATATAAATTTTCAAATCTGCATGTACTAAAAAAATCTGAAAATGTCTATGTCTAAGAGTTTTGTCAAAGACAATGACCAACATTTATCATTGTCTTCAGACAGTTTTTTTGTGTCCAGAAAAGGTGCCAAAAAGGCGCAAGCAGGGTTTTCTGCGCCTTTTTGTTTAAACATTTCTGCTGATTTTGAGTTGCAATCCACTGATTTTGGCAATACATATGATATGGAAGGGTTTTATTAACTGCACCTTTTTGTAAAAAGGCACAAAAAATGTGCAAAGCCACTGAAAAGTCTCTAAAACTTCTAAAACTATACCAGCCCAGACTTAGCTTAGCTTTTTGGTGTATGTGAAGTAAGAAATTTCAGAAACTGTGACCTGCACAAAATGTATCAAATGCTCTGTGACCATTTAATAAATTTGGTGCTCCTACACATTACCAGCACACAATGGTGTAGAAAAATACTTCACTTACACCTATAATGATAACTGCTGACCAATTTTCTGGACCTTTTTTGGATTTTGTTGTAGGTCCATACATAATCTGCCATATAATCCATAACATGAATTGGATTGTAAATGATTTGTTCTTCATTGAAGTCAACAGGGAAAATATTAGCTTTTTCTACAGAAGAAATTGACATGTTGCTGAATGAAAAATTCAAATTGTGGCTCAATTTTTGCATGAGAAAATTTCAAAGTATGTGAATGAGATTTGAGGATACTGTATTTGCTGCTAAATTTTCATCTGTAAATCTAAACAGAAAAACTATAGCATTTCTTTCCCTAAGGCTAAAAACAGACATTACTTTTTTATAATAAGAAATTCTCCTTTTTTTTTTTCCACTGTGTGGAATCCCAAATAACAGGTGGTGGTTACGATGACGTGCAGAGAATGCACTCACCTGGCTATGTTGTGCCATTTCTTTTTCTGACACAGAAGTGTTGCCCATCCTCAAACATGCACATGGTTTTTCCAGGTGTGTTCATCTTGAAGAAAATGATTATGAGTTAAAGACAAAATGGTACAAGACCTCCGAGCGGTTATTTGCATATAAACTATCTTCTTATAATCTCTATTGGCTATGTGAGTCTCAGTTGGGCTCATATTTTCACATACTGTATGGTGGACACGTCCATGATTTTCCTCTTCTTGGGCGCAGGTTAAGAGGATAATAAAGGAGGTCACACAACATGACACCAAGTTGTCATTGGACATCTCTGCACTGAATAGACTCACTTATTCCTATGTCCCTCAAAACATAATTTACTGGAAGCAGCAAAGGCTTTAAAGGGAATCTGTCACCAGCACTAACCTGTTAGTACAGGTTTGTAGTGAAGGTGTCACTGATACAAATTATATGTACTGTTCCTTGATTTGTACTATTGACAAAGTTTGGTGCTTGCAAGGCATTTCCAAGCTCTGGGTAAGGGATCTCACCTTTCTTGATCTTTTGAAGTATCTTACCTATTAAATATGTCTTTTTGGCTTTTGCTTTGATTACTGTTTTGCACACTCATTCTCTTGTTTAGCTTCAAGAGGTAATTACCTGAAATGGTCTTCCAACAGGAGTTCCCAGAGATGCTTAGCACTTGTTGACCCTTTTGCCTTCACTCTGCGGTCCAGCTCACCCCAAACCATCTTGATTGGGTTCAGGTCCGGTGACTGTGGAGGCCAGGTCATCTGGCACAGCACCCCGTCACTCTCCTTCTTGGTCAAATAGCCCTTACACAGCCTGGAGGTGTGTTTGGGGTCATTGTCCTGTTGAAAAATAAATGATGGTCCAACTAAACCAACCAAACCAGATGGAATAGCATGCCGCTGCAAGATGCTGTGGTAGACATGCTGGTTCATTACGCCTCCAATTTTGAATAAATCCCCAACAGTGTCACCAGCAAAGCAACCCCACACCATCACACCTCCTCCTCCACACCAGCACAGAACTCTATGAAGTGAAAATCATTTCAGATGACTACCTCTTGAAGCTCAACAAGAGAATGCCAAGAGTGTGCAAAGCAGAAATCAAAGCAAAAGGTGGCTACTTTGAAGAACCTAGAATATGACATATTTTCAGTTGTTTCACACTTTTTTGTTATGTATATAATTCCACATGTGTTAATTCATAGTTTTGATGCCTTCAATGTGAATCTACAGTTTTCATAGTCATGAAAATAAAGAAAACTCTGAATGAGAAGGTGTGTCCAAACTTTTGGTCTGATATATATATATATATATATATATATATATATATATATATATATATATATATATATATTTATTCACCCTGTTCCAAATTATTATGCAAATTATATTTTTCTAATTTACCTAAATAATTGATGTAAATAGCAGTCAGCATAATTCTCATGTTATCAACTATTAGAGTACAATTCTAATTTATTTAATAAGCTTCCTAATGATAACGGACAATATTGGGAGAGATAAAAAGAGAAAAAAGGGGGGTGCTCAATTGTAATGTATATCAGCTTTGGTGTGACCCTCCACCACACCTAAGTGATATATTCACCTAATTTGGGGTAGTAGCTTTTAGGGATGAGTGAATCGAATCTGAGGAATCCGAATTCATTACGAATTTCAGGAAAAATTTTATTCACAATGAATGCGAATATCGCCGCAATTTGATCACGCAAATGGCTTCATTAAACTCCATTTAGTTCGGTCCAGGCTCCAGGGCATCTAAAATGGCGGATCCACATGTGAGGACATGGGACAAAGAATCCTGGGAAGGCAGGAACAAGGGTAGGCGGGATGACCCTAAATCACATGCAGCATGCAGCCTATCAGTAGCCAGCCACCCCTGTGATGTCACAGCCCTAAATAATGGTCAGCCATCTTGCGGCTAGTCACTTCAGCTTTTTATTGCAGAGAGATAGAGAGGGACAGACAGCGCTGTGTGTTGCACAGAAAAGCATTTTACCTCAAGCCCAAATCCTGCCTAGAATCACTGATAGGGAAGGGAGTGAGATTGAGAGAGAATGTGCAATTTTGAGTGTAGCAAACAGCGACTGTGTCCTGCAGCACTGGTGTATACTACTGGTGTACACAAATACTTCTTTCAGCATACTGGAGCGCATTGTCCTCCTCTCATAAGTGCTGCAAGGATTTCTCCCTTGACACCGCCACAGGACACGTTTCCACTTCAATCAACAGGCAAACAACAGTACTTTATGTAAGTCCGGCCCCTCGCGAGCTTTATTAGTCAGGTTGCAGGAGAAATAAAAACATAACACAGGAACAAACAAAATTCTAGACCATCTAGTCACTAACAATTCAGCATGCCCTGTCTATCAAATGGTGGGCTTTCCCTGGCAACTTAAAATTATGCCTCCAGCAACCTTCTACTCACTGTTCACACACAGCTTTTTCAACGTCTCGTCCACACTTGGGGACACTTACAGCTTGGGCTGTGTGTTTCTCACCAGGACCCCTGCCTCCCCCCACAGCCACCTTGTTGTCTTCTGGGGAGAGTCCAGACCTCACTGTCTGACTTCCTTTTAAACACACTTCCCCTTTCTGCTACCTCATTAATTATGCCACAGGTGGAGGTTTCTCCAGGGTTAGCTAGGGAAATGCACCCGTCCCTTGCCACAGTGTCACATATCCCCCCCCCCCTCTGCTTAGACCACCGGGAAGGAGCACTTGTATTCAAAAGAGTCCAACTGCCTTTCCTTTCCTTGAACAACTTTGTCCAACAGGTTTTGAGGCACTTGGCTTACTTCTTCAGCAGATTTTATGTGCACCACTTCAATGGGGCACCCTTCTTTCATTCACAATTTCATCAGCCACAAAGCGCAAGACTTTTGGTCACCTTTGCCAAATTCCTTGTAAAAGGCTCTATTCATGTCACACCTTTCCAACGCCAGGTTCTTCACTTTGGTCTGTGCAGTGCTCTGGACACTAGGTGCAGACTACGCACATGCTCAAGGCCTTTGTCTTCTTCTGTCACCGCTACGGCCATCGCCCAAACTTTGCTGGTGGCCAACCAAGCATGTATCACCCATTTGCAGGACTTCTGCAGTTATCTCTGGTTTAGCTTCTGCCTCAACATTTTCACCATCCAATGTCCATATCTCTCCAGCTTCAGAAAACCTTTCATAGGGTTTCACCTCAGTCTCAGCTTCAGAGGGCTTCTCATATGGCTTTCTCTCATGGTCTTCTGACTCTACTGTTTCTTGAGTCCATTGCTTAGACTTTTAGAGAAAGCATCTCAGTCTCCAGTAGCTTTAAATGTTTCTGATGCTCACTCTTGAGCTTAGCAGAGTTTACCTTCTCACTTTCCAGCAATTCTGTCAAGTTTTTGACAGTATCCTCCAGGCACAGCAGTTGTTCTCTCACTTGCTCATTGTCTTTATTCAGCAATGCCATCTTGGACACTTTCTGCACATAGACTTTTAGCTGAAACTCTTGCTCAGAGAGTTGTGTTCCCAGTGAATGCAAGGCAGCTGTGTGAGACTTAATGTGCATTTCATTCTGCACCTCCAGGCTCTGCCCCTTATGAGCCATTACTACTTTCTCCTTCCCCAGCTCTTCCATGGCTACCAACCTAGCCTAGTGATCACATCGTACAGCCAGATATTCCTCACAGAAGGACATTCCCTTCTTCATCCTTGAATAAGACCTGCTTGGCCCGACTCTAATTCTCTCTCCTTGCTGGTCACAAGATCCTGGGAGCGGGAAAGTTCATCCCGCAGAGCCGCAAACTTATTTTTCTGCAGCAGAAGCTTTGCTTTCTGCTCTTTCAAGCCAATTTGTTCCAACTATTCTCCTCCTTTAGGGGTTGTTGTTCCCTTAATAAGGATCTTGGCCCCTTGGCCCTCATGGCAGTCACTGGATATTCTCTCTGGAATGTTTGCAACATGACATGGCGCCTACATCTCAAGGCCATATGAGCCCTGTGGGGGCAGAACTGGAGGAGGAGGGGGAGGGGCACAGTGGAGCACCATTTAGGTTTTGCAAGATAGGCGGTTTTTCTAGTCATTTGAAAGGAGAGGAGGAGCAAGAGCAGCTAGAGGAGCTAGAGGGTTATGAGGAAGGTGAGACTGAGGCACACATTATATGTAAATTTCCAGGATTACGGGATGAATGACATCATTACTACTGCTTCATATCCTACAACAAGTGTTGAAACGATGGCTGGTCAGGGCAATGGAGACGTTGCGCCTACATCTCACGGCCACATGAGCCCTGTGTAGACTGAACTGGAGGAGAAGGAGGAGGATGAGGGGCACAATGGAGCACAGTTTAGGCTTGATGAGATGGGTGGTGTTTCTAGTCATCTGACAGGAGAGGAGGAGCATGATGAACTAGAGGAGCTAGAGGGTTATGAGGAAGGCGAGACAGAGGACCCAAACACACTGTGGCAGTATGCAGTGGAAATGAAGACAGGGAGTCCCTCCGAGTCACTTGCACAAATGGCATGATATATGCTCACTTGCTTGCGTAGTGACTGCCGAATTGTCACCAACCGGCAGCGGGATTACTTCTGGCTATCCATCTTTTTGGACCCTCTCTACCGGCACAAAATGGGGGCCTTTTTGAGAGAGAGGAAAAACTGACCTTCTACAGAGATATCCTACTTAGTTAGTTAGCCGATGCCTATCTGCACCATCGTATACCCTATCGCAGGCCTGACTCGGGGGGGCCCTCTGTGCTCACCTTCCACTGCCATGGCTGCTGGGGAGGGGTGGGGTGGCAGGAGCAGTACCAGCTCCATCAGCAGCATCCTGAGTCTAGAGTCGCTGAATAATAGCTTTCTTCACCCGCATAGTGAAGCAACTCATCAGCAGCAGGTAGACCTGGAGCAGGACCTGAACCAGCAAGTGGTGGCATACCTTGACATGACCATGCCAACACACCTTGAAGATCCACTGGAATTCTGGGCAGCCAAACAGGATTTGTGGCTGCAACTAGCAGAGATTGCCCTGGAAAAGCTATCCTACCCGGCCAGTAGTGTTCCATCAGAACGGGTGTTTAGTGCGGCGGGGCCATAGTAGCCCCAAGGAGAACTCAGCTGTCCATGAAAAATGTGGAGAGACTGACCTTTGTGAAGATGAATCCGGCCTGGATCAGCTAGGATTTCCACCCACCTATGCCTGATGCATCAGAGTAGATTGATCATGGTGCCACACCATCAATTTACAAATATGGATAGTGCTAAGCATATTAAGGTGCTGCTCCCCAGTTACAGACATTCCTCGGCATCCGACCACAAGTAAGTATTGAGGCTATGCATTATGTAAAACTTAACTTTTAATAATATGCTTAGGATAAAATATATGGACCCAATTTTTTTATTTAAATCAAACAAAAGGAAAGGGGGCAAAAAAAACCATGTGCCACTTACACAGCCAAGTATTGATGTAATACAAAGACTTCTAAAAGGTGGAAGGGAACAAAGTATGGTCCATTGGAACCGGTGGGGGTAAAAACTTCCCCTGTAAGGCCCTACTCTCGCATTATTAATTCCCTGCTTTGCAAATGTTACTCGCCCTAAAAAGGGTAACCCCACACCGGAACCTCTCCCTATTTCCCCCTACAAACGCTGCCATTTCCCAGGGTTTATAGGTGGAAATAGTGAGTTTTAGGGTGAGTAACAATTGCCAAGATGGGAATTAATAGGCGAGAGTAGGGGTTCGGGGAAGTGTTTACCCCCACCTGCTACAATAAACAATACGTTGTTCCCTTCCACCTTTTCAAGGAAAGTGTTACTCATCTTAAAAAGTGCAGCCCCACACAGGAACCTCTCCCTATTCCTACCTAAAAACCCTGGGAAATGGCAGTGTTTGTAGATGGAAATAGGGAGAGGATCCTGTGTGGGGATGCACTTTTAAGGGCGAGTAACACTTTCCAAGAAGGGAATTAATAATTCGAGATTAGGGCCTTACAGGAAAAGTTTTTACCCCCAACGGTTACAATGTTCCCTTCCACCATTTAGAGGTCTTTTCATCACATAAATGAAATGGTGGTGTAGGTGGCACATGGTGTCTTTTGCACATCTTTACTTTTGTTTGATCATAAAAAACATATTATTAAAAGTAAAGTTTTACGTAATGCATATCTTCAATACTTACTTGTGCATACAACAATTTTACAAATGAGACTGTTTTCTTCTGCCTACCTGCCTCAGCTACTATTCTGATCCCGCCACCCGTCTGATGCCACACATCTGATGCCAAGTTCTCCTTTTTTCACTGACCTTCGTCATCAGGTACTGATATTGGCACCCACCGCACCACTCTGTCACCGGGTCATTTTCAGGACTCCTGATGCTGCTGCCACCTCCAGGCTGTCTCATTCTGCCATCATAAGTTCTCCTCATGCTGATGCCAGCTTCATACAGTCTCATTTTGCCACCATATGTTCTCCTCATGCTGCTGCCACCTCCAAGCTGTGTTATTTAGCCACTATATGGTCTCCTCATTTGGCCGCCGCCTCCACGCTGTGTCATCCAGCCACTATATGTTCTCCTTATGCTGCCGCCGCCTCCAGGCTGTGTCCCTCAGACACTATATGGTCTTCTCATGCTTCTGCCACCTCCACCCTTTGTCATTCAGTCACTATATGGTCTCCTCATGCTTCCGCCACCTCCAGGCTGTGTCATTCAGCCACTATGGGGTCTCTTCATGCTGCCGCCACCTCCACTGTGTTATTCAATCACTGTATAGTCTCCTCATTCTGCTGCCACCTCCAAGATGTGTAATTCAGCCACTATATGGTCTCCTCATGCTGCTGCCGCCACCAGGTTGTGTCATTCTGCCGACATTTGGTCTCCACTGGCTCATGTCAGTTTTTAATAGCTTTTGACCAAGCCTCCTCAAGCCTGACATGAACAACCCACCACCACATTGTGTGGACCTGGATCTCGCGAGAATCCATGTCTGGAGGTTGAAATAATTGTAAAATGAGTATAGTGGTGGATGGTATGGCTGGTGAGCTTTCTACGCCGGTTTCAGAGGAAGCAAGTTTCACAGCACCATTGGACATGTTCGCATTGAGCTCCGTCTGGAGCCGAAGAGGTCCGTTGTAAAGCTGTGATCACGTACCGGTGAGTATGTAGTGGGTGATTTTGCATTCTGTTCAAGTACACTATTCCTGTATGAAAAATATTCTTGTATGAAGAAGCATTGGAAGTAAAGTGTAAAAGTCTTGGAACATAAGTGTTGTACGAGTGCTTTCTACATTGGAAGGAGTACAAACTGACATACTCTAAAATTGTGCCGCTCTGCGGCTTTCATAGACTGCCACCACGTCCAGACTGTGTCATTGTGTGGCCCTTTGGTCTCGTCATGCTGCTGCCACCTCTAGGCTCTGTCATTGTGCCGCCATACAATCTCCTTGTTATATTGACTTTGTAGTTTAATGCTTTGGGCACCCGGGACACTCAGTCACAAGCATGGGGGTGGGGGTTAAAGGCAGAGGCTGGGACAGGCGGTAGCTGGCCTCGCGGCGGACCACCATTTCGATAAAACTAGGAGCTTTTCCATAGTTTACACTGCAGCAATTATACACTATTGGAGCTGGAATTACTGCAGCTGCTTGCACCAGACTTGCCTTCCAATGGGTCATCAAATAAGGATTTAAAGTTTGCTCATTCCAATTACCAGGCTCTGTCATTGTGCTGCTGTGCGGCAGTGATTCTAATAGCGACGCCTGTGATCTGCATGTCATACTGAATAACAGTATTAGTTCACTAACAGCACATTCCCTATGCGTATAACGACAAGGCAAAATATTCGACACCCCTTTTGAGGCTCTCTGTAGCACAGAAATAGTCATTTTTTATAGTTATTCACCGCAAATAAATTCGGATCAAGCCAAACTTTTTTGGAAAATTTGTCGAATCGGGCGAATCAAATTTTCCAAAAATTTGCTTGCTCACAACGTAAGTATAAGTAATAGTCGGGTAAATATAAAGATAACTGTCATGATTCGGCTGGCTGGATCCTCTGTGCCAGAGAGGGATTGGCGTGGACCGTGTTGGTGGACCGGTTCTAAGTTGCTACTGGTATTCACCAGAGCCCGCCGCAAAGCGGGATGGTCTTGCAGCGGCGGTAGCAACCAGGTCGTATCCACCAGCAACGGCTCAACCTTTCTGACTGCTGAAGATAAGCGCTGTACAAGGGAGTAGACAAGAGCAAGGTCGGACGTAGCAGAAGGTCAGGGCAGGCAGCAAGGATCGTAGTCAGGGGCAACGGCAGGAGGTCTGGAACACAGGCTAGGAACACACAAGGAAACGCTTTCACTGGCACAATGGCAACAAGATCCGGCGAGGGAGTGCAGGGGAAGTGAGGTATAAGTAGGGAGTGCACAGGTGAACATACTGATTAAGCCTGCTGCGCCAATCAGTGGCGCAGTGGCCCTTTAAATTGCAGAGACCCGGCGCGCGCACGCCCTAAGGAGCGGGGCCGCGCGCGCCGGGACAAGACAGACGGGGAACGGGTCAGGTACGGGAGCCGGGATGCGCATCGCGAGCGGGCGCCTCCCGCATCGCGAATCGCAACCCGGCTGGAAGTGATATTGCAGCGCACCCGGTCAGCAGGTCTGACCGGGGCGCTGCGAATGAGAGGATGCTGCGAGCGCTCCGGGGAGGAGCGGGGACCCGGAACGCTCGGCGTAACAATAGCTTCCACACTCGGACCGGATCTGAGCTCCCTTGTGGGGGCCAGATGAAGATAGCAAGTACCAGAAAAAAAGAGAATGGTCTTGGAGGCCTTGTTCAGAGGGTTGTCACAAAACGGATAGACTAAGGCCAGCACAGGACAATAAATATTTTAATTTTGAAAATATGGACGACGCGTTTCGGCACAAATACAGAGCCTTCCTCAGGTCTAAATATACAATGCCACAATAATTATAAGAGGATTGTTCAGTTTATTGTGGAAGATGTAAAGGTAATAATGGTAAAAGTGATTGTTGATGTTGCTCTGGCTGTAATAGCCAGTAAAGGAACAAGAATAATGAATAATGGTATGAGTAATATGAGGAAATATATATGTGTGATGATTTGTTAATAAATTATACTGATAGATGTATCTATATATAGTCATTAATGTATGTGTTGGAAAAAATGCATATGGGGAAAAAACACTGCATTACAATAGATGCATAAAAACAAATGCTAAATGTATTAAATAATTGGTGTGCATTAGATTATGCAATGTATGTGCCTCAATTGTTTTAAAAGTTAATGTCCATGACTGTCAATAAACAAGATAGTGAAAATTGTATAAAATGCATATTCATAATACAAGTTGTGTGCTTATAAAAACTTAGTATATTTTGCCAGTAAAATGATGGTCCACTTATAAATAACACAAATATTTATCTTTTCCCGTGCATAACAGACACAGGGCCATACATTTCATTTGTGTGAGAGATAGTGAGTATAGGCAGACTGTTAAAGAATGTTGCCCATTAATGCAATAGTTTCAATGGTTCAAGTACATTTACCATTTCTCATGGATTGTAGTATGTTAGGGTGCTGCAAAAGGGAGAATATGAGTGAGGGATTGCAAGAAAGAAAGCAAAAACACAGTAGGGGAGTATGGTCAGCAGGAATACCTGGTGGGGAACCGGTGTGTATGCAGCGCTGGCGAGGTCTGGCAGCGGGTGCAGGGAGCGCACACATAAAGCGAGTGAGGTGCCGTTACGTCACCACTGGCCAGAGCTGGGTTGCCAGGAGACCGCAGATGCTAGCTGTCAATGAAGCTCAGCTAATGTAGATGTGGATCGCACATAGGAGTGTGCGCTCTGCAGTATGTGGGAAGCGTTTTTTATTGAGATAATGGGAGAGGGGATGAGCCAATACTAGGATGGAGTGGTGGGGATGGAATCCTTTGGAGGGGATGTTACTGGGAGATGGGCTGTGGAGATGTATGACAGTGGGAAGAAAAAAACAAAAGGAGAAATGTGAAGGAGGAGATAGCAGGGGGGCTGATACACAATCAGAATAGCAGGGAGGGGGGATGCTGTATGTAGGTAAGACCTAAAGGGAGAAGTTGATTGAGGGAGAAACCTGTTGGGGTAGTGTATGTGAGTAGATATGCTAGATGGCGGAGGGTGGGGGTGTAATAATGGGACCTAGACAGAGATGTATAATGATGGGACTATGGACTGAAGGAGCAGAGGAAGGGAGAGATAAGGGAGAAGGGAGTAAGGGAGGTAAGTGGAATGGAATGGAAGATTGGGGGGTATAGGAGTGGACAGATGGTGGAAGGGAAAAGGTAGACTGTGGAGGCAGAGAGGCAATGGATGTGGAGGCTGAGAGTGGCTGGAATAAAAAAGCACAAATAACCAACAATAAAGACTGATGGCTATGAGTAGAGAGTGAGCTTATAAATGCAACTTTTCAAATTCTGCAAAAAGGAAATGGATGAATGGTACATAAATGCAATGCATCCGGGTGTAAACAGCACATTTTAAATATCCAATATACCTCTCTCCTATTTAAAGTCGAGGTTCTGTTATCTGAATCATGTGGAATCTGTTCTATTGGTGTGATCTTGCTAGAGGAGAAATCTTTGTTGTGTTCTTTTGTGATATATCATGATACGCTTTTTTTCAGATGTCCTCTTGAACAATTATGGTGATGGCCATTAAGGCATCTGCGCAATGTCTGAGTGGTTCTACCAATGTATTGTATTACACATATACATTCAATGAGGTAGATGACAAAGGTCGAGCTGCAGCTCAAATGGGTTTTGATAGGGAAGGTGGTGAATGGGGTCTTGGAGGTAAAGGAGCACATGTTGTGGGTGATATTTTTGCAGCAGAGGCATCCTTTTTGCCTGCATTTATAAGAGCCTGGTGGTAGAGGTGCAATGGTTTGTTGATGCAGTTCCTTTATAGTTGTTTTTTTCTTCTTTAGGCAGCTTGGTTCCAAGATGTTTCTTAAAGTTTTAGCTCTGTGAAAGGTGAAGCCAGGTGTTGAAGAAATAAGTTTTTTCAAGGTGGAATTCTGACGTAGAATGTGCCAGGTTTTTATTTGAAGATCTCACAGACTTTATGATGAGATTGATTGTCATGGTGATGAAGTTGATTGCAAATTTGTTGGCTTCATGGGTTGAACAGATTAAAAATATTAAAGATATCTCACAATTGAAAAGATTAAAGATATTTTTTTAAATTGCATGTGGCCATGCTAACATCCTCCGGATACTTGATGAAAAACTGTCATATTGCAGAGTAGCTGATTTCCCCCCCAACAGTCTGCACTGACTGACTGCTACTGCTGCCGACTCCAGGGACCCCTGTTCTACTACCTCCTGGGAAGTAGGCTGCCACGAAGCAGGTGGTATACCCCGGGCTTATTTGGTTCCAGACTTCCCACTGCTGCCACCATGTTGACTGCCAACCATGCTACCGCTTACTGGCTCAATTTCTGCCTCATGGCAACCTGCAACTCTCTTTTCCTGATGATGATGAAGCCCCTTCTGCACCCGGCTCCTAAGTGTGATCGGCTTCATCATAATTGAGTTGTGTCAGCACGTCACTGATGTCCTCCTCAGGTTCCTCAACAATGTGTGCTTCAGGAGCCTGAACACTCCCAACACCACCTCTCAAGCCACTCTCCTCATCACAACTTGCCCGCCTAGCGAAGGAAGTGGGGATGTCTCCTCCACTTCTTAGCTGGGCAGTAGCTGTTGACTGTCCTCTAGTAGATCGTCCTCACTAAAAAGTGGAACTGAAAGCACAGCATAGGATACTTCTATGGGGAAGGGAACAGCATAGGACAGAGGCAATTGGAGGACAGGGACTGCTCCCAGGCTGTGCCAACTGATGGTTGTGTCTGAGGAACCCACCAACTGTTGACTGGGTGTGTCAGATGTCACTTGTGATGAAGTGGATGATCGAGTTAACCATTCAATGACAGCAGATGGGTTGCTGGTTGAGACACGACCGCTAGCTGATACCAGGAGCTCAGGCCTCTTGCTGTGACTCCTGCTGCCACTCGCTCCTAGTCTACTGTGACCTCTGCCTGCGCCTCATGAATTTAGGCCTCTGCCACTCCTCTGTGCACGTCCCGGCACTTCTCTGCCTGACATACTTAGTGCGTATTTGAGGGGAGTACAGTACACTCCACTACACTTATTTGTCTTTGTCTAGGACAGCAGCAGGTGTGTAATATTTGCTGGCCTTTCACAGTAAATAGGCCCTTAAGACTTTAACAGGAACAAAATGGTATACGACGTAGATGTACGTTTGTGGTATGCACTTATGAGCGGAGTACAATGTGCTCCAGTATGCTTAAAACAGTATTTGTTTACAACACCAGCAGGTGTGTTCATTTGCCTGGCCTCTCACAGTAACTAGGCCCTTGAAACTTTAACAGGAACAAAATGATACACTACTTAGATGTACGTATGTGGTATTCACTTATGAGGGGTGTTACGCCTAGCGCTCCGGGTCCCCGCTCCTCCCCGGAGCGCTCACGGCGTCTTTCTCCCTGCAGCGCCCCGGTCAGTCCCGCTGACCGGGAGCGCTGCACTGTCTTGGCCGTTGGGGATGCGATTCGCACAGCGGGACGCGCCCGCTCGCGAATCGCATCCCAGGTCACTTACCCGTCCCGGTCCCCTGCTGTCATGTGCTGGCGCGCGCGGCTCCGCTCTCTAGGGCGCGCGCGCGCCAGCTCTCTGAGACTTAAAGGGCCAGTGCACCAATGATTGGTGCCTGGCCCAATTAGCTTAATTGGCTTCCACCTGCTCCCTGCCTTTATCTGACCTCCTCCCATGCACTCCCTTGCCGGATCTTGTTGCCTTGTGCCAGTGAAAGCGTTTAGTGTGTCCAAAGCCTGTGTACCTGAACTTCTGCTACCCATCCTGACTACGAACCTTGCCGCCTGCCCCCGACCTTCTGCTACGTCTGACCTTGCCTCTGCCTAGTCCTTCTGTCCCACGCCTTCTCAGCAGTCAGCGAGGTAGAGCCGTTGCTAGTGGATACGACCTGGTTGCTACTGCCGCAGCAAGACCATCCCGCTTTGCGGCGGGCTCTGGTGAATACCAGTAGCCTCTTAGAACCGGTCCACTAGCACGGTCCACGCCAATCCCTCGCTGACACAGAGGATCCACTACCTGGAAGCCGAATCGTGACAGTAGATCCGGCCATGGATCCCGCTGAGGTGCCGCTGCCAAGTCTCGCTGATCTTCCCACGGTGGTCGCTCAGCAATCGCAGCAGATTGCCCAACAAGGACAGCAGCTGTCGCAGTTGACCGCCATGTTACAGCAACTTCTGCCTCTGCTACAGCAGCAACCATCTCCTCCGCCAGCTCCTGCACCTCCTCCGCAGCGAGTGGCCGCTCCTAACCTCCGCTTGTCCCTGCCGGACAAATTTGATGGGGACTCTAAACTCTGCCGTGGATTTTTGTCTCAGTGTTCCCTGCATATGGAGATGTTGTCGGACTTGTTTCCTTCAGAACGGTCTAAGGTGGCGTTCGTAGTAAGCCTTCTTTCAGGAAAGGCCTTGTCTTGGGCCACACCGCTCTGGGACCGCAATGATCCTGCCACAGCCACAGTCCAGGCCTTCTTCGCTGAACTCCGGAGTGTCTTCGAGGAGCCAGCCCGAGCTTCTTCTGCCGAGACTGCTCTGTTGAACCTGGTCCAGGGTAATTCTTCAGTGGGCGAGTACGCCATCCAATTTCGTACTCTTGCCTCCGAGTTATCATGGAATAACGAGGCTCTCTGCGCGACCTTTAAAAAAGGCCTATCCAGTCGCATCAAGGATGTGCTGGCCGCACGAGAGATTCCTGCCAATCTGCAAGAACTCATCCATCTAGCTACCCGCATTGACATGCGTTTTTCTGAGCGACACCAAGAGCTCCGCCAGGAAAAAGACTTAGATCTCTGGGCACCTCTCCCACAGTATCCGTTGCAATCTACGCCTGGGCCTCCCGCCGAGGAGGCCATGCAAGTGGATAAGTCTCGCCTGACCCAGGAAGAGAGGAATCGCCGTAGGGAAGAAAATCTCTGTCTTTACTGTGCCAGTACCGAGCATTTCTTGGTGGATTGCCCTATCCGTCCTCCACGCCTGGGAAACGCACGCACGCACCCAGCTCACGTGGGTGTGGCGTCTCTTGGTTCCAAGTCTGCTCCTCCACGTCTCACGGTGCCCGTGCGGATTTCTTCTTCAGCCAACTCCTCCCTCTCAGCCGTGGCCTGCTTGGACTCCGGTGCCTCTGGAAATTTTATTTTGGAATCGTTTGTTAATAAATTCAGCATCCCGGTGACCCGTCTCGTCAAGCCGCTCTACATTTCCGTGGTCAACGGAGCCAGATTGGACTGCACCGTGCGTTACCGCACAGAGTCCCTCCTCATGTCTATTGGACCCCACCTTGAGAGGATTGAGTTCTTCATTCTCCCCAACTGTACCTCTGAGGTCCTCCTCGGTCTGCCTTGGCTCCGGCTTCATTCCCCCACCATTGATTGGACCACCGGGGAGATCAGGAACTGGGACTCTGCCTGCCACAGGAAGTGCCTCTCCCCCCCTCCCAGTCCCGTCAGGCAAGCCTCTGTGCCTCCCCATGGCCCCCGTCCTGGTGTCACACTGCCCCGTGCCAGGCCTCGCCCTCTGCCCTCCCTCCCCATTCCCACTCCTGCTGTACTGCCTGCCGTTGAGGAAACCCTCCATTCTTTCCCGGTGTCCTCATCCCAGGGGAGGCAGTTACCGGACAAAGAGAAGGGGAGACCTAAGGGGGGGGGTACTGTTACGCCTAGCGCTCCGGGTCCCCGCTCCTCCCCTAGCGCTCACGGCGTCTTTCTCCCTGCAGCGCCCCGGTCAGTCCCGCTGACCGGGAGCGCTGCACTGTCTTGGCCGTTGGGGATGCGATTCGCACAGCGGGACGCGCCCGCTCGCGAATCGCATCCCAGGTCACTTACCCGTCCCGGTCCCCTGCTGTCATGTGCTGGCGCGCGCGGCTCCGCTCTCTAGGGCGCGCGCGCGCCAGCTCTCTGAGACTTAAAGGGCCAGTGCACCAATGATTGGTGCCTGGCCCAATTAGCTTAATTGGCTTCCACCTGCTCCCTGCCTTTATCTGACCTCCTCCCATGCACTCCCTTGCCGGATCTTGTTGCCTTGTGCCAGTGAAAGCGTTTAGTGTGTCCAAAGCCTGTGTACCTGAACTTCTGCTACCCATCCTGACTACGAACCTTGCCGCCTGCCCCCGACCTTCTGCTACGTCTGACCTTGCCTCTGCCTAGTCCTTCTGTCCCACGCCTTCTCAGCAGTGAGCGAGGTAGAGCCGTTGCTAGTGGATACGACCTGGTTGCTACTGCCGCAGCAAGACCATCCCGCTTTGCGGCGGGCTCTGGTGAATACCAGTAGCCTCTTAGAACCGGTCCACTAGCACGGTCCACGCCAATCCCTCGCTGACACAGAGGATCCACTACCTGGAAGCCGAATCGTGACAAGGGGAGTACAATGCGCTCCAGTACACTTAAAACGTTATTTGTCTACACCAGCAGGTGTGTACTTTTGGCTGGCCTTTCACAGTAACTAGGCCCTTGAGACTTTAACAGGAACAAAATGGTACACCACTTAGATGTACGCACAGGTTACACTTAACAGAGGACAATACGCTTTTAGTGCTCTACTCACTCTAACTGGCTTGCTACTATTAGCTTTTCGGTTGTTGTACACACCAGTGCTGCAGCACACAGTCACTGTGTACTGCACCCAAAATTTAACTTTCTCTCTCAATCTCTATCCCTTCCCTATCAGTGCTCCTAGGCTGAATTTTGGCTTGACGTCAATCACTGCTGTAATACACCCACAGTTGCATTTTCTCTCTCAATCTCTCTCCCTTCCCTATCTGTGCTTCTAGGCTGAATTTGGGCTTGAGGGGAATCTCTGCTGTAATACACCCGCAATTGCACTTTCTCTCTCACTCTCTCTCCCTTCCTTATCAGTGCTTCTAGGCTGGATCTTAAAGTCTGTGAGATCTTCAAATAAAAACCTGGCACATTCTACGTCCAGAACATTCAGAATTCCACCCTGAAAAAACTTATTTCTTCAACACCTGGCTTCACCTTTCACAGGGCTAAAACTTTGAGAAACATCTTGGAACCCAGCTGCCTAAAGAAGAAAAAAAACAACTATAAAGTAACCGCATCAACAAACCCTTGCACCTCTACCACCAGGCTCTTATAAATGCAGGAAAAAAGGATGCCTCTGCTGCAAAAATATCACCCACAACATGTGCTCCTTTACCTCCAAGACCACATTCACCACCTTCCCTATCAAAACCCATTTGAGCTGCAGCTCTCTCAATCTCTCTCCCTTCCCTATCTGTGCTTCTAGGCTGAATTTGGGCTTGAGGTGAATTGCAGCTGTAAAAAAGCTTTTCTGTGCAACACACCCTGCTCTCTGTCCCCCTCTCTCTCTCTGCAATAGAATGCTGATGTGAGTGGCTGATGTGAGATGGCTACCGATTATATAGGGCTGTGACATCACAGGGGTGGCTGGCTGCTGATAGGCTAAATGCTGCATTTGATTCAGGGCCACCCCACCGACCCTTGTTCCCGCCCTCCCAGGATTCCTTGCCCCATGTCCTCACATGTGGATCCACCATTTTAGATGTCCTGGAGCCATGACTGTACTAAATGGAGTTTAATGAAGAGATTTGCGCAATCGAATTGTAGCAATATTTGCATTTGCTGCAAATCAAATTTTTCCTGATATCCGTTACATATTCCGCTTCGTCTGATTCAATTTGCTCATCCCTAATTCAGATAACAGAACCTTGACTTTAAATAGGAGAGAAGCACTCCTATACCCCCCAATCTTCCTTTCCGTTCCACTTACCTCCCTTACTCCCTTCTCTCTCATCTCTCCCTTCCTCTGCTCCTTCAGTCCATAGTCCCATGCTTATACATCTCTGTCCAGGTACCATTATTACACCCCCCCACCGCCCTCGCCATCTAGCATATCTACTCACATACACTATCCCAACAGGTTTCTCCCTCAATCAACTTCTCCCTTCAGGTCTTACCTACATACAGCATCCCCCCTCCCTGCCACTCTGATTGTGTTTCAGCCCCCTTGCCATCTCCTCCTTCACATTCCTCCTTTTGTTTTTTTCCCCCACTGTCATACATCTCCACAGCCCATCTCCCAGTAACATCCCCTCCACAGGATTCCATCCCCACCACGCATCCATACTTTATACTGCCCACCACTCCATCCTAGTATTGGCTCATCTCCTTTCAGTATCTCAATACAAAGCGCTCCCCACATCCTGCAGAGCGCAAGCTCCTATGTGCGGTCCACATCAACATTAGCTGAGCTTCACTGAAAGCTAGCATCTGTGGTCTACTGGCAACCCAGCTCTGGCCAGAAGAGACGTATCAGCATCTAACTCGCTTTATGTGTGCGCTCCCTGCACGTGCTGCCAGACCTCGCCAGCGCTGCAGACACACAGGATCCCAACTAGATATTCCTGCGACCATGCTCCCTTACCTCTACATGCTCCACTTTCTTACTTGCAATCTTACATATATCAGTATTATTTATTAACAAATCATCACACATATATATTCCCTCATATTTTACCATTATTCTTGTTCTATTACTGGCTATTACAGCCAGCGCAACCTCAACAATCACTTTCACCATTATTACCTTTACATCTTCCACTATAAACTGAACAATCCTCTTATAATTATTGTCTTTTAGCACTGTATACTTGGACCTGAGGAAAGCACTGTATGTGTGCCGAAGCACGTCGACCGTAGTCGCCTTACCCACCTACTTACCACACGGTTATCTGGTACCGTTTATTCCTTAATTGCTCTTCTTTTCCACAGCAATCCAGTCTGAGGAAGGTCGTTACTGACCAAAAGGTCACATCATTTTGGATTGCCAGAATAAAATTTACTTCTATTTTTCGCCGCAAGTGGAGTGCTATGTTATTATTTCTTTGAGTATTGAATGGTTTGGGACCCTAACGGTGCACCCACACTCTTGCAGAGAGTGCCGTATTCTCTATCAACTGATAAAACTTGTCATCAGTTGTGGCATCAGTTGCGTTGACATCTAGACTGAATTCACCCATGCCGGATGCTGGACATACATGAACCCAGCCTAAGTGATCTACGTCCTGCTTCGCTGGTGTAACGATGCTGTATGTGGATCCTCTGACCTGTGTGGCAGATGATGCGGGCCGTATCGGGGAGCAGAGTCTAAGGTGCTGCTTGTCTTCACCAGAGCCGGCCACAAGGCAGGATGGGCTTGCTGCGGCAAACGACACCCAGGTCGCTACCCCCAATACGACTCAACCACACATGTAGCTGAGCAAAGACGTGGTACAGAAGGATGAGGCAGAGGCGTAGTCGGACTTAGCAGAAGGTCAAGGCAGGCGGCAAAGATGCGTGGTCAAATAACGTAGCGGAAGGGTCAACATACACGGGAAAGGCAACAAATAGTAAGGTATGCTTAATCTCAAGCTAGGGGCACTGAAGTTCTGGCAGGGAAGAGTGGGAGATGCAGGAACTTATAGAATAACCTCAGGTGTAACACATAATTATGGGCGTACTGGTCCTTTAAATTTCAGAGCTCCGGCGCACGTGCGCCCTAGGAGACGGGGACATGGGCGCCAGAGCTGAGAAGCAGAGGAAGAGGCAGCAGAGGAGCGTGGTAAGTGACGGGCTGGCATTCACATGCGGGCGCATGCGAATCCCAGTCCCACCGGCAGACAGGGAGAGAGGGACAATGTGCTTGCGGCCAGTGCGTGCGGCCGGAGCGCAAGGTGTTACAGTACCCCCTCCCCCCCTTTGGCCTTCCCCTCCTCTTGTGGTTCAGAAATTTCCTGAGAAGGTCTCGGTCCAGGATATTGTCCTGTGGCTCCCAAGACCTCTCCTTCGGACTGAATCCTTCCCAATCCACAAGAAAAAAGCATTTTCCTCTGATAAACTTGGAGTCCAAGATTTCTTTAACAACAAAAAACATCAGAGGTACCAGAGATGGGAGTGGATGAGATTTTTTTTTTGAGAAAAGCAGTTGTGGATGACTGGTTTCAAGAGGGAGACACTGAAGGAATTCGGGATCCAGAGAGAGGAGGGCAGATGGAGAGAATAGGTCAAGGAATTTAAGTGTTTCTTGATTTTATATGGACCCAGATAGCGATGACCCAGTTTATAACTGGGTACCTTAAAGCGGACATACTTGGATGATAACCAGACTCTGTAACCAGGAGAGAATTCTGGAGGAGAATGCCTTTTCTTGTCTGCTTGAGACTTCATACGAGACGTGGCAAGAAAAAGCGAGTGACGAGTCTTATGCCAGATGGTGGAGAAATTTCGTACTTGCTCATCAACCATAGGAACTCCAGTGGAAGAAAACAAGGGAAGAGGAGGCCGAGGATGAAGTCCATAGACCACAAAGAAAGGTGACGTCCCAGTGGATTCAGAATCTCTATAATTGTAGGAAAACTCTGCCCAGGAAAGTAAATTGACCCAGTCGTCTTGACGAGCAGAAATGGAATAGTAAAGATAATCTCCTAAAACCTGGTTTACCCATTTGACCTGTCCATTAGATTGTGGGTGATAAGCTGAGGAAAAATCCAACTTAACTTGAAGACGAGAGCAAAGGGCCCTCCAGAATTTAGAGACAAATTGAACTCCAATTGGTCGGATACAATATGTGAAGGCAATCTGTGTAAGCAAAGGTGTGACGTAAGAAAAGCTTAGCAAGCTGTGGTGCAGATGGAAGTCCAGGCAGCGGCACAAAATGAGTCATTTTAGAGAATCGGTCCACTACAACCTAGATGACCGTATTGCCGCCAGAAGAAGGAATGTCAGTAATAATGTGCAGAACAATATCGGTCCAGGGAAGCTCTGGAACTAGCAAAGGCTGTAGAAGACCCACAGG
The DNA here is from genome assembly GCF_029499605.1 of Hyla sarda. Lineage (NCBI taxonomy): Eukaryota > Metazoa > Chordata > Amphibia > Anura > Hylidae > Hyla > Hyla sarda. The sequence goes on from NC_079198.1 coordinate 79,777,710, forward strand.
TTTGGAACGAGGGGTCTTTTCCTGGTCACAGACCAAAAAGGAATGGACAAAATCAATGACATCTTGTTTTAAAGTAGGCCACCAATACTGTCTGGAAATGAGCTACAAGGACTTACGAATACCGGAATGCCAGAAGAGAGCAGTGACCCCACTTCAAGACTTGGAGTCTTAAATGAGGAGATACTGTACATAAGTCTTTCCGGGAGGCAGGTGCTGAAGAGTTGCTGGTGCTGCAGAGATTAGATGTTCAGGAGGAATAATATGTTGAGAAATAGATTCCTGGTCAAGAACATCCAAAGATCTAGATCAATGATGGCGAACCGATGGAACTCGTGCCACAGGTGGGCACACTGCCATAGTTCGCCATGGATGCCTTTTGATGCGCTCCGCCGGTGCCGGACTTACGCTTCCGAAAGACTGGAATTAGGATTCGATAAAGATCCATCCTCCTGCGAGCAGGCAGTGTGGAGCATTGCTGCGCCACACAGCATACTCTGCTTTCTACCGGAAAGGCAGGAGGAGGGATCTGATAAGACCCGTCTTCCTGCGAGCAGGCTGTGTGGAACATCGCTGCGCCACACAGCATAAACCATACTTACCACTGGACCACCAGGGCTAACTGTGTCCTTCCCCTCCTTCTCCAAAGGTAAGAAGAAGAGAGGAGGGGGGGATAACTGTTAAAGATAAAAAAAAATTAGCATTTCTAAATGTATTAAAAAGAAATAATCTGCAGCACCCCTAACCCCGGCACACCCACAGCACCCCTATCCCCCCACACACAGCACCTACCCCACACAGCTCCCCATCCCCCACTCACCCATATAAACACAGCAGACCCCCACACAGCACCCATAGCACCCCCCACCCAAAGCACCCCCCAAAAACACACGCAGCACCTCACAGACAAACACACAGCACCCCTCAAACACTCACACATCACCCTCACACACTGCACCCCTCAAACACACAGCACCTCACACACACATCACTTCACACACACAGCACCTCACACACAGCACCCCTCAAACACACACACACAGCACCTCCACACACAGCACCCCTCAAACACACACAGCATCCCCACACACAGCATCTTTAGACACACAGCACCCCTGAGACACACACAGAACCCCTCAAACACAGCACCTCACACACAGCACCCCTCAAACACACACACAACAAAAGATGTTAATTAGTTATGGCAACTGTATGAGTTGTTTTTTCTAAACTTAAACCACGGTATTCTGATTTAATTGCTGTGCTGGCACTTTTAGGGGAAAAAAGTTGGCGTGCATTACGGTTTCGGCACTTGGGCTCAAAAAGGTTTGCCATCAGGATGGAAGTGAAAGAAGAAATCAAATCTAGAGAAGAACAGAAACCAACAGGCCTGCCGAGGGTTGAGCCGATGGGCAGTCAGTAGATAGAGCAAGTTCTTGTGGTCAGAATAAATAGTAACTAGATGTACAGAACCCTCCAAGAGGTGATGTCATTCTTCCAAAGCCAGCTTAATTGCCAAGAGCTCGCGATCTCCAATGGTATAATTTTTCTCCGCAGGAGAGAAGGTCTTAGAGAAAAAAACGCAGGTTACAATTCTTCCTGTAGAAGACTTTTGCAATAAAACTGTGCCAGCTCCAACTAAAGAAGCATTCACCTCCAAAAAAAATGGCTTGCCTGGATCGGGTCTAGATAAAACCGAAGCTGAAGTGAAGGCAGACTTTAACTGTTTGAAAGCTTATTCAGCCTCTGGAGTCCAAACCTTAGGATTGGAAGTCTTCTTGGTGAGAGAGACAATTGGGGCTACCAAGCTGGAGTAATGAGAAATAAATTGCCGATAATTATTGGCAAAGCTTAGAAAGTGCTGAATAGCTTTCAAGCTGGAAGGTTGTGGCCAGTCCAGTACTGCGGATAACTTGTTTGGGTCCATTTGAAGACCTTTACTGGTAACGACATAATCCAGAAAAGGAATACTGGATTTTTGAAGGTACACTTCTCTAGTTTTGCATAGAGATGATTGTCTCGGAGACGTTGTAATTGGCGGAGGTGAGAGCGATGAGTCTGAACATCGGGCGAGTAGATGAGAATGTCGTCCCAATAGACAACAACACAGGAGTATAGGAGGTCACAAAATATATCATTGACAAACTCCTGGAAGACTGCTGGAGCATTACAAAGTCCGAATGGCATGACAAGATACTTGAAATGTCCATCATGAATATTAAACTCTGTCTTCCATTCATCTCCTTCTCATATATGAATCAAATTATAGGCCCCACGAAGGTCTAGTTTGGAGAAAACCCTTGCTCCAAGCAAACGATCAAATAATTCCGACATCAAATGAAGAGGATAGCGGTTCTTGACAGTAATTTTCTTCAAGCCGCGATAATCAATTCAAGGTCATAGAGAACCGTCTTTTTTCTCCACAAAGAAAAATCCGGCTCCGGCAGGGGAAGAATACTTTCTGATAAATCCTTTCTGAAGATTTTCTTGGATGTAATTAGTCATAGCCTGGGTCTCAGGAACAGATAAAGGGTAAATTCTGCCCCGAGGAGGTGTTGTCCCAGGCAATAAGTCAAAAGGACAATTGTAAAGAGGATGAGGTGGTTGAATTTCGTCTTGCTTCTCGCTGAAGACGTCAGCAAAGTTCAGGAGAAACAATGGCAAACCGGGCAGAGGAGTAGAAGGAGACACCAACTTAGACAGTAGTGTATGAAAACTGTTCTTATAACAGCAGGATCCCCAACAGAGTACTTCTCCAGTTTTCCAATCAAGTTGTGGGGCATGTAGTTGCAACCAAGGAAGGCCAAGTAGAAGAGCGGAGGTACAATGAGGAAGTACATAGAAAGACAATTTTTCCTTATGCAGGACTCCAACCTGCATAGATAAGGGTTTTGTGTGGAATAGCACAGTAAGGTTTTTCTCTGTTGACCGAAGAGATGTACAAAGTCTTCAAAAGGTGGGGCATCGGCAGACGATACCTATGTACTAAGGAGGCATCGATGAAATTTCCCGCAGAACCCGATTGCAGAAAGGCAAGAACGGAAATTGTCTCTTTGGAGGGAAGAGAAAGCTGGGCCGTCAAATTCAAGCGTAAAGAGGAGGTATTCACACCTAGGGAGGACTCTCCCACATAACCCTGAGGATGCAGAGGACAATCTTTAAGGAAATTATCTACACTGGCGCAGTAGAGGCAAAGATTCTCAGCTCGTCGGCAAGTTCTTTCCTGCAGAGTCAGGCAAGACCAATCCACCTGCATAGCCTCCACTGCGGGAGGCAAAGTGCGGTGGTTGCTGGAAGACTGGAGCCAAGTGAGGGAAGAGGCAAGGTTGTGCAGACTTCCTTTCTTGACATAGTTCCTCACGTCGTTCAGAGAAACGGATATCAACTGTATGAGTTCATTCAGGATAGATGGTGATTCCAGGGCAGCAAGGACATCCTTAATGTGGATAGAAAGTCCCCATTTGAAAGTGGCGCAAAGAGCTTCGTTATTCCAAGATAACTCTGATGCCAGGGTACGAAAACGGATGGTATATTCGCCCACAGAGGAATTGCCCTGAGAAAGACTCAGCAAGGCTGTCTCAGCGGAAGAGGCTCGTGCAGGTTCTTCAAAAACAGCTAGATATTCAGTCAGGAAAGTCTGGAGATTAGCTGTGAGTGGATCACTGCGATCCCATAATGGGGTTGCCCAGGTCAGGGCCCTTCCAGTTAAGAGACTGACGACAAAGGCCACCTTCGCACGTTCTGGAGGGAACTGTTCCACCATGAGTTCTATGTGCATGGAGCACTGTGTCACAAAACCATGGCAAGATTTAGGATCTCCCTCATACTTCTCAGGGGGAGACAAACAGAGCTTGGATGCCGTGGCGACTGCAGGAGCCAGAGGCAAGACTGGAGCTGGAGGAGGCTATGGCTGCTGCCGTTATTGTTGGGCAGAAAGCAATTGCTGCATCATGGGGGACAATTAATTTAACTGTTGCGCCTGCTGGGCCAGCTGCTGCGACTGGAGAGCCACGATAGAGGCGAGATCCGGATTATCGGGTAAAGGAACCCCAGCGGGATCCATGGCCGGATCTAGCTGTAACGATGCTGGATGTGGACCTCTGACCTAGGTGGCAAATGCAGCGGGCCGTATCGGGGAGCGGAGTCTAAGGTGCCACTGGTATTCACCAGAGCCTGCAAGGCAAGATGGGCTTTCTGTGGCAGGTGACACCCAGGTCGCTACCCCCGATATGACTCGACCACACAGGTAGCTGGGCAAAGACGTGGTACAAGACGATGAGGCAGAGGCGTAGTTGGACTTAGCAGAAGGTCAAGACAGGCGGCAAAGATGCGTAGTCAAATAACATAGCGGAAGGGTCAATATACAAGGGCCAGGCAACAGACAGTAAGATACGCTTAATCTCAGGCTAGGGGCACTGAAGATCCGGCAGGGAAGAGGGGGAGGTACAGGAACTTATAGAATAGCCTCAGGTGTAACACATAATTATAGACGTACTGGCCCTTTATATTTCAGAGCTTAGAAGCAGAGGAGGAGGCAGCAGAGGAGTGTGGTAAGTGACGGCTGGGATTCGCATGTGGGCTCGTCCCGCAATGCGAATCCCAGTCCCTCTGGCAGCAGGAGAGAGAGGGACATTGCGCTCGCGGCCAGTGCGTGCGGTCAGAGCCCAAGGTGTTACAACTGGATGGCACCATCGTAAGTCTGTGAAGATCGCAGCGAGCTGAGAAGTGAACTGTGACCTGTGTGCTCATTCACGCTTGTCTTACTGAGGAGTTAGGGTCTCAGCACTGACACCCCTAATAATATAATTTTTTTACATATCTTTGTAACATCTTAAAAGTTTTTATTTTTTAAAAGACACCAACAATTTAAATCTATGACAAGATTTGTGTAGTCAATTTATAATCATTTTTCAGCAAGCTTCTAAGCTTCTACCAGTGCATATGGCTGGAAACTAGAATCTTATGATTTTTGGGTTGTCCAGTAAGCAGAAGTGGTATTACATGTAACAGAAAATACACCTTCTGTAATAAAAGGGGGTTGATGTCCGTCACCATTATTGTATGTAGGTGAAACCTTTCTCTCATGTAATGACCAATAGTTACAGGATGATTGCCAATGGTACCTTAAACTTACGTTTTCTTAAGGTTTTCAACTATGTAATGCCAAAAGGTCAGATGGTACTGACTGTGAGAGTCAGCACACAAACCTTTAACACATCTGCAAGTGTCCAACCAGCGTGCCAATGCTGTATTTAATGTATTCTATTCCAAATTAGAACACAGCAAAGGTGACGGTATTCAGGGTAAAAAAAAAGGGTCTAAATATGTAAGGCCTGGTGGCCTTTCTAAAGCATGCTGAAGAGAGGCCACCAGGCAGAAACGTTGCATGTTTTTTCTATTGGTGCAATGCAATTTTGGACACTTTTTTCACCATGAATACTGTCACCTTTTTTATATATTTATATATATATATATATATATATATATATATATATATATATATATACATTTCCTGCAGTCATGACAACGAGACAAAGGATCTAATATTGGGTCACACAAGTAGCTCATCTGTGATAATAAGCAAGCATGCAATGCCAACTTCATGTTCTCAAAATGCGAAAAATCAAAATAAGAGAAATAAGTAGAATTGTAACGCTTGCAAAATTTCTATTTAATGCCATTGCGAAAACATAGAGCTTTCAAATCAGCTTTAATGTATGAAATGGAAAAAACACAATTCTAAAGGAAGTTTTGGTATAGTGGGGATATAGATATTTAGAGTATACGGTTGTAGAAGGCTAAGAAATATATATTGTCAGGAGATGATAAAAAAAAATCCATTTTGCATTTTATGAGTACACTTTGCTAGCTAATGTTATTTTGCTCTCCAAATACCTATATTTCTTGTATTGTACAATTGGCTGCAATCCATGTTACAAATGCTGGAAGAGAAGAAAGATTGACTTGTACAGATAAAATGAAAATGGCTATTTCTGTGTAATGCTGTTGCCTGGAGAAAGATAATACTGAGCTGTCCATCTAGTATATGCATGAACATTCCCTGCTCTACCACAGTGGCCACCACCAGGGTGCCTGGAAAGCCAAGGAAATTCAGGGGAAGTTAATAGGCTACTGAAAGATTATAGACACAGATAATACACATTGAAAATGCAGTCTGGTGATAGCTGGTTGGTAGCATGGCCGAGGCTTCATAAAAATCTCCAATAATAGTTTTTGCAGCTTTAGCTCTTTTGTAAAATGCTGTCTTTTATTTTGAACAGTATTTTGACCTTCTGCATCCATCTCTGTGTGTTTATGCATGTATGACTTGAGGGATTCTTTTTGGAATCTTGGGAGTAACTCGGAGCAAAGCAATAATGATAGCAAAACAGAACGCTCAACAGAGACTTGAAGGGACTAGGTATAGTTTTGTTTGTATTTTTATTTTATATCGGCAAATGGTCTGAAAAATAGAAAATACAAAACAAGTTGGTAACAAAAAAGAAAAAATGTTTTCAGGCAGGGGCCACACACAGCATTGGAAATATACTGCAGTTTTTGTGGCAGTTTTTAGTTCGTAAAATACATGCCTTAGAATAGGTGTCCACACAGGTATTTTCTGGCATTGTTTGGAAAAAAAATTTTGAGTCAAAGCCAGAAGTGTATTCAACAGAAATGGGGAATATAAAGGAAGGACTTATACTTCTCCTTCCTACTGGATTTACTTCTGACTTTGGCTCAAAAACTGCAGTGGCAGTTTTGTAAAAGAAAATTCCAGAAAAAAAAGTGGAAACTTAGCCTTAACTAGCCTAAACTTAGCCTTAATTAGCACAGAATTATGCATTGTGTACTCCTAACATTAGTGTGCATGGGTTTCCGTAGACCCGTTCACACTGCGGACAATTCTGCCACTGAAATTGATTTGCATAAATAAAGAACATGTTCATTCTTTGCATGGAAGTCCACAAGCACTGCATAGCTGTCAATTGTAACGGCGCAGTGCCACGCTGTCCTACCGCCAAGTGTCTTGGCGGCGGCCGCCAGATGGAATTCTGTGAGCGGCGATTCCTTCCAAATTACATAGTGTGAACATACCCTAAAGGCTTAATTTCAACCAAAGCAAGAAGTAGAACCAGTGGATGAGGGGTAGTTCCTTAAAGTGTCCCTGTCATTTCCAAAAGCTTTCTACATGTCACAGAGTCAAATAATTTGATCGGTTGGGGTCTCAGTGCTAAGACCTCACCTATTTTTGGACAAGTGGGGTCAATCGCTTAACTCCATGGTTCACAGTGATCTGCATCCTGCTTTACTGGAAAGCCCCTTAGATTTATATAAAGGCCACAGGATGGAAATTGCTGCAAGTTGGGGAGTGAAGTGTGCTAACAGGCGCTTTACCCACATGTGATTTTGCTGAGATCAAAATTTTTGACATGTCTCTCAAGTTTTTTTTATTTTTTTTCTAACATGACATGGACACTTTAAAGGGGTATTCCGGGCTTAGACATCTTATCCCATACCCAAAGGATAAATGTTACTTATTTTACTTTGTAATGATATCTATAATTTCAACACAAAATCTACAGCAAAGCAAAAAATATATTTATATTGGTGGCAAAATTGAAAAAAAAAATGCAGTTTCTATGCAGTACACTTTTTGGTAAAAATGACAAACAAAACCCAAATTTTATTTCGACAGGAGGCTCATAATATAGTGCATTTATTTTTCCTTACTGAAACTCTCAGCAGCGAAATGGTTGATACAATGCTAGAGAAAAAAACTTAAAGGTGCAACCAAATATGTATAGGTATGAACCACCAATCAGGACAGGTCCTAGTCCATGAAAGGTCTGTGAGTGAGGGATACTTCCTTCTTTCTCGCTGCTCCCAGCAGGATAAAGATACCTATTACTGTCTCTTTATTACTGTTATACACTACTGAATTACTGAATTATCCTTTTGCTTATATTTACACCATCTACTGTTTAAGTGTCCCCATTTGGTAGATACATACTATATACGCATTTACAAATCGTTGGTCTTTTATTTTCATATTCTTTTCATATTCCTCCCATATTCCCACTTTTTGTCATTCCCCCTGCCCCTTTTTTCCTTAGCCCCTCGTCTTTCTAATTACCTTAACTTCCCTCAGCCGCCATTCTCTGTTACTCATGTCACAGGAGTTTTTCTCTTCAGATACTATGACAGCTTTCTTCCATTCTCCGGTCCTTAGTAACTGCTTGCTCCCTTCTTGTACCACCAACCATTAGTCAGTGACAAATTTGAACCTTCTACTGAAGGTCTTTTGTTTGGCGATAGTTTCCTCAAGAAAATTTCAAAATTTGTGTGAATCTTTACCTGGACAGGGCTCAAACATCCCTCAGTAAAGCTTTTCCCGGAAGAGTTTTTGGGCTGGCAGGAAAAGGACGGATCCATTTTTCCAGCCACTCTGCCTCATCCAGAGGTTACTCCAGAGAGTCCTTCAATCAAGAAAGACCTCAATATGGTGCCTCTTCATATCAACCAATGCTGTTTTCTCCCACCAGATCTAGTCCATGGAGGTCTAGAGGAGTTTAAGGATTCTCGAGATCCAGATCATCTACAGCTAAGTCCCCCTCCTTTACTTTTTTCCCTTCTTCTGCTAGGCAGAACACTCCAGTATTTTTCTCAAGCTTGGGCATCCATCTCAGACTATTGGATCCTCCACACCGTCTCAGGTTACATGATAGAGTTTATACATCCCCCTCTACAAACTTCTTTCCCTCTTCCGACTCACTTTTCTTCTCTCGAAGATAGTCTGATAGATCAAGAAGTAGAACACCTTTCTTTGAAACATGCCATTATTCAGGTCCCTCAAGACTCTCCAGGTTTTGTCAGCAACATCTTCCTGGTGGAGAAAAAAGACGGTGGTCACAGACCTTTGATCAATGTTCGTTATCTCAACGACTTTATAAACTACTATCATTTCAAGATGGAGCACAGTCACCTTCTAAGGGACCTTCTAGTCCAAAACAATTGGCTTGTCAAGGTAGACCTGAAAGATGTCTACCTCACTGTTCCCATTCACCAAATCCACTCTGTCCTGAACAAAGAGATAATATATTTGAGGACTATTGCACACATAGTGGGCCTTTTATCTGCTTCATACAGGCTATTTTCCCAGCCCCTTTACATTACAGGGCTCCTCAACGCCTCAAGATTCAACATCTCAGAGAAGGTCTGTCATACTCAGACAACGTCCCTCTTTTGGCAGAAGCCAGAAAATAATTGTTATGGGGACTCCATCATGTTCAATTTTGGAATGGCAAGACCATTTTCAAATGCAACCCAGATCTGATCATAGAATCCGATGCCAGCCTTCTCGGCTGGGGCACCCGTTATGGTCATCTCTCCACAGGAGGCAAATTGTAAGAAGAAGAGAGTTCTCTTCATATTAACTGCCTGGAACTATTAGCAGGTTTCTTCGCCATCAAGAGCTTTGCAAAATTCAGATCGTATTGCTGAATATTACTTTGTATGGACAACATCTCTGCGGTCCAATACATCAACAAATTGGGAGGTACAACTTCAAAGACTTTATCAGATATTACTCTCAATGAGGGACATTTATCAATGTTTGCTTATGTATTCTTTTTTTTTAGTAATTTTTTCCTTACTTTTTTTTTGCTTATGTGTGACTTATTTATCAACTGCTTTCAGCCTGTTGATAATTTTCTTTCACGTAAGAAATTTTTCCTTTTTTACTTTGGTAGTAGCTTTTTCTGCTCCATGTTTGAGCTGGAGTAAATTTAGTAAATTTTTTACCCTGTTGCGACTTTTTTTGTGCAGTTGCGACTGTCGCAGTTAATAAATACCTGACTACCTGTAGTCCATTTTAAAATTATTACTACGTAGTAAATTTTTGGAAAACTTGCTTTTCTCGCTTTCCAGTCAAAAAGTCGCACGAAAAATTGCGTAGTCGCAGTTGCGACAATTTTGCTACAATTATAGTAAAGAAAACCTGACTAAACCTGTTGATAAATGTCCATAAATATCTGGAGATATTGTTTCGACAAGAACATTGTCCTAAAGGCGGAATACTTGTTAGATCCGTACATTTTTTCTTCAGTCAATTCTTACTGGGGTCCAATATACATGGATCTTTATGCATCCCGTTTAAACTGCCAACTTCCACTTTTCTTCAGTTCAGATCCGGAAGCTCTAGGAGTTGAAGCGTTTCTTCAAACATGGCCCTCAAATACCCTTTACGCTTTCCCTCCTGTTGCAATGATTCGGAGGGTTCTGTCACAAACTATCCATCAACAAGCGACATTAGTTCTGATAGCCCCTTGGTGGCCATCCCAAGTCTGGTTTCCTAGAATCCTGAGCCTATTGATAGACTTTCAAATCCTCCTCCCTGTATCTCCTCCCTGTATCTCCTCTCATCCTCCGGGAACCTTCACCCTCTTGTTCTTTCAGGAGGCCTTCCCCTGGGGGCATGTTTTATTTCAGGTCATCATCGCTTGACCTCAAAGTTTCACAATATACTAGAGACATTCTTTCCGAAGCCTGGACACCAGGAAGGCTTACAGATCAGCCTGGCGACTTTGGGTTCATTGGTGCTCTCAAAGACATCTGGAGCCCAGTCGTACATCTATAACATATATCCTAAATTATTTGTCCGAAGCTTTTGACTCAGGTAAAGCTTATAGGACCATTAATTTTTACAGATCAGCCATTTCTTCTGAACATGATCTTATTGATTAAATCCCAATTGGTAGACACCCTCTCGTTTGTAGACTCCTTAGAGGTATTCGGTTCAGAAGACCTCCTCTTCCTAAATATCGTTCTACTTGGGACGTGTCCTTTCTTCTCAATCTTTTTTCCTTTTAGGAGGATAACGGTCTCCTTTTTTTTAAAAAACTACTATCTTATAAGTTAACAGTCCTTTTATGTATGATTTTCATTAAAAGAGTATCAGATGTTAGGGCTCTTGATATTTCTCATAGATCTTTTTCTCCTCAAGGATTTCATGTTACCATTTCTCGTCGACTAAAACTACCATCCACTCTGTCTTCTATCATGCCTTTTTACAACATCCTAAATTATGTGTTCTTAGATGCATTAAATCCTATGAATCCAAGACCATGTCTCTCAGATCCTCTAATTCTTCCCAACTCCTCATCTCCTACTGCAGACCCCATCTTCCAGTATCTTCTCCTACACTAGCCAGATGGGTTAAACAAACTATGTCTCTAGCAGGTATTGATATTTCTCAGTTTGGTGCTCACTCTATAGGAAGCGCTATGTCCACTAAAACCATCCAAACAGGTGGATCTCTTTCTGATGTCCTTAAAGAGGTACTCCGGTGGAAAACTTTTTTTTTTTTTAAATCACCTATGCCAGAAAGTTAAACAGATTTGTAAATTACTTCTATTAAAAAATCTTAATCCTTCCAGTACTTATTAGCTGATGAATACTACAGAGGAAATTATTTTCTTTTTGGAACACAGTGCTCTCTGCTGAATCACGAGCACAGTGCTCTCTGCTGACATCTCTGTCCATTTTAGGAACTGACCAGAGCAGCATATGTTTGCTATGGGGATTTACTTCTACTCTGGACAGTTCTTAAAATGGACAGAGATGTCAGCAGAGAGCTGACTCGTGACATCAGCAGAGAGCTCTGTGTCCCAATAAGAAGATAATTTCTTCTGTAATATTCAGCAGCTAATAAGTACTGGAAGAATTAAGATTTTTTAATAGAAGTAATATACAAATCTGTTCAACTTTCTGGCACCAGTTGATTTAAAAAAAAAGTTTTCCACCGGAGTACCCCTTTAACCCCTTAAGGACTCAGCCCATTTTGGCCTTAAGGACTCAGACAATTAAATTTTTACGTTTTCATTTTTTCCTCCTCGCCTTCTAAAAATCATAACTCTTTTATATTTCCATCCACAGACTAGTATGAGGGCTTTTTTTTGCACGACCAGTTTTCCTTTGTAATAACATAACTCATTATATCATAAAATGTATGGCGCAACCAAAAAACACTATTTTTGTGGGGAAATTAAAAAGAAAAACGCAATTTTGCTAATTTTGGAAGGTTTCGTTTTCACGCCGTACAATTTATGGTGAAAATGACATGTTTTCTTTATTCTGAGGGTCAATACGATTAAAATGATACCCATTATTACATACTTTTCTATTCTTGTTGCGCTTAAAAAAAATCACAAACTTTTTAACCAAATTAGTACGTTTATAATCCCTTTATTTTGATGACCTCTAACTTTTTTATTTTTCCGTATAAGCGGCGGTATGGGGGCTAATTTTTTGCGCCATGATCTCTACTTTTTTTTTATACCACATTTGCATATAAAAAACTTTTAATACATTTTTTATAATTTTTTTTATAAAATGTATAAAAAAAGTAGCAATTTTGGACTTTTTCTTTTTTCATTCACGCCGTTCACCGTACGGGATCATTAACATTTTATTTTAATATTTCGGACATTTACGCACGCGGCGATACCAAATATGTCTATAAAATTTATTTTTTACGCTTTTTGGGGGTAAAATAGGAAAAAACGGACGTTTTACTTTTTTATTGGGGGAGGGGATTTTTAACTTTTACTTTTACATTTTTTTACATAGGGGACTATTCATAGCAATACCATGATTGCTAATACTGATCTGTTCTATGTATAGGACATAGAACAGATCAGTGTTACCGGTCATCTTCTGCTCTGGTATGCTCGATCTCAGACCAGAGCAGGAGACGTCGGGAGCCGCAAGGAGGCAGGTGAGGGGACCTCCGTGCAGCGTTCTGAATGATCGCTGCGGGCGATGATCAGGACTATTGCGACAGAATTGCGATGTCCCAATCAGCTTACTGGACAACGGGATGGTCCTCACCTGCCTCCTCCTCGTCCTATCGGCGATCTACTGCTCCATGCCTGCAGCAGGCTAGAGCAGCAGAGCACTGGTAACACTGATCAATGCTATGACATAACATTGAACAGTGTATACAATCAAAAGATTGCATGGTATAGCCTCCTAAGGGGGCTAAAAAAAAAGTAAAAAGTGGTAGTAAAAAAAAAAATAAAAAAAAAAATAAATAAATAAAAAAAAAAAAAAAAAAAAAATATATATATATATATATATATATATATATATATATATATAACTCAATGTGTGTGTGTATGTGTTTGTGTGTGTGTGTTCCAGTATCCCGTCCAAACCGCTAAAGATATTAACATGAAACTTGGCCCACATGTTACTTATATGTCAACAGCAAACATAGCATAGGCAATTTAACCCTTACTCACCCCCATTTGCCAGGGTCTGTTTTTTTTTTTAAAGTCCCATAAAAGTTTGTGGGAAATATATGTTACTGCATAACTTCCAAACGGCTAATGATATTTCGATAATACTTGGTCACATGTTATTTATATGTCCACTTAAAATATAGGATAGTTTACTTAACCCTTAACTACCCCCATCTGTGAGGGTCAGGGTTTTTGTTTAAAGTCCCATGCAAATCTGTGGGAAATGTATGTTCCCATATGACTTCCGTACATCTGGAGATATTTCAATAATACCTGGTACACATATTACTTATATGTCAAATACAAATATATGATAGTTACATTAACCCTTACCTACACCCTTATTTAAAAGATGGGTTTTCGTTTCAAGTCCCATGCAAGTATATGGAACTTCCAGTACCTTACTCCTAAACTCTGCTCTGCATATCCTGATGAATGTGTCAGAACGGCTTGCAAGCCACACCCCATCTCACAAAGACACGCACACTGTTTAAGCCCCACAAGTAACATGTGACCAAGTATTATCAAAATATCTCCAGCCGTTTGGAAGTTATGCAGTAACATATATTTCCCATAGACTTTTAAAGGGCTTTAAACATAAACCCCGCCCCTGGCAAATGGGGGTGAGAAAGGGTTAAATCACCTATCCTATGTTTGTTGTTGACATATAAGTAACATGTGTGCCAGTTTTCATGTTAATATCTTTAGCGGTTTGGACATGATGGTGGAACATACACACATACATACATACATACATACATACATACACACACACGTTGAGTTTTATATATATATACTAGCTGAGTACCCGGCGTTACCCGGTTTTTCCTTCCTAATCCTTTTTGGGGTGGAAAATCAACAAAGGAGGAAGCTTTTGACTTCATATCCCATCCCCATATATTGTTGTCATATCCCGTCCTCATATCCCGACCTCCTATCCCTAGCTCCTATCCCGACCTTCCATCCCGACCTCCTATCCCGACCTCCTATCTAGACCTCCTATCATGACCTCCTATCCCGACCTCCTATCTCAACCTCCTTTCTCGACCTCCTATCTCGACCTCCTATCCTGAGCTCCTATCCCGACCTCCTATCCCGACCTCCTATCCTGACCTCCTATCCCATCCTCCTATCCCATCCTCCTATCCCGTCCTCCTATCCCGACCTCCTATCCCATCCTCCTATCTTGACCTCCTATCCCGACCTCCTATCTCGACCTCCTATCCTGACCTCCTATCCTGACCTCCTATCCCGACCTCCTATCCCGTCCTCCTATCCCGTCCTCCTATCCTGTCCTCCTATCCCGTCCTCTTATCTCGACCTCCTATCCCATCCTCCTATCCCGTCCTCCTATCCCGACCTCCTATCCCATCCTCCTATCTTGACCTCCTATCCCAACCTCCTATCTCGACCTCTTATCTCGACCTCCTATCCTGACCTCCTAGCCCGACCTCCTATCCTGACCTCCTATCCCGACCTCCTATCTCGACCTCCTATCCCGACCTCCTATCCCGTCCTCCTATCCCGTTCTCATATCTCGACCTCCTATCCCGACCTCCTATCTCGACCTCCTATCCCGACCTCCTATCTCCACCTCCTATCCCGTCCTCCTCTGCTGATCTCCTAACTCAACCTCCTATCTCGACCTCCTATCCCGACCATCCCATCCTCCTATCTTGACCTCCTCTCTCAACCTCCTATCCCAAACTGTAGGATGTGTACCAGGTATTGAAATATCTCCAGCCGTATGGAAGTTATGTGAGAACAGACATTTCCCATTGATTTGCATGGGACTTTAAACAAAAACCTCGACCCTCACAAATGGGGGTAGTTAAGGGTTAAATTAACTATGCTATATTTTAAGTTGACATATAAGTAACATGTGACCAAGTATTATCGAAATATCTCCAGCCGTTTGGAAGTTATGCAGTAACATATATTTTCCATAGACTTGTATGGGACTTTAAACAAAAACCCCGACCCTGGCAAATGGGGGTGAGTAAGGGTTAAATTACCTATACTATGTTTGTTGTTGACATATAAGTAACATGTGTGCCAAGTTTAATGTTAATATCTTTAGCCCTTTGGACGTGATGCTGGAACATACACACACACATACATACACGCACACACACACACACAAACGTTGAGTTTTATATATATATATATATATATATATATATATATATATATATATATACAGTTGAGCAAAAAAGTCAGCCACCAATTGTACAAGGTCTCTCACTTGTCTTATTTATTTGAAAATTATGGCGAAAAAAAAAGTTTTTGGTCAATAACAAAAGTTCATCTCAATACTTTGTTATATACCCTTTGTTGACAATGACAGAGGTCAAACATTTTCTGTCATTGCCACACACTGTTGCTGGTATTTTGGCCCATTCCTCCATGCAGATCTTCTCTAGAGCAGTGATATTTTGGGTCTGTCAATGGGCAACAAAGACTATCAACTCTTTCCAAAGGTTTTCTATGGGGTTGAAATCTGGAGACTGGCTAAACCACTCCAGGACCTTGAAATGCTTCTTCTGATGCCACTCCTTTGTTGCCTGGGTGGTGTGTTTGAGATCACTGTCATGCTGAAATCCCCACCCACGTTTCATCTTGCCCTTGCTAATGGAAGGAGGTTTTCAAAATCTCACGATACATGGCCCCATTCATTCTTTCCTTTATATGGATCAATCGTCCTGGTCCCTTAGCAGAAAAACAGCCCCAAACCATGATGTTTCCACCCCCATGCTTCACAGTAGGTATGGTGTTCTTTGGAATCAACTCAGCATTCTTTCTCCTCCAAACACGACGAGATGAGTTTTTATCAAAAAGTTCTACTTTGGTTTCATCTGACCATATGATATTCTCGCAATACTCTTCTGGATCATCCAAATGCTCTCTAGCAAACTTCAGACAGGCCCGGACATGTACTGGCTTAAGCAGGGGGACACGTCTGGCACTGCATGATTTGAGTCACTGGTTGCGTAGTGTGTTACTGATGGTAGCCGTTGTTACTTTGGTCCCAGCTCTCTGCAGAGATAGGTCCCCCCGTGTGATTCTGGGATTTTTTCACACCCTTCTTGCGATTATTTTGACAACACGGGGTGAGATCCTGCGTTGAGCCCCAAATCGAGGGAGAGTATCAGTGGTTTTGTTTGTCTTCCATTTTCTAATAATTGCTCCCCCAGTTCATTTCCTCACAGCTGCTTGCCTATTGCAGATTCAGTCTTCCCAGCCTACTACAGATCTACAAATTTGTTTCTGGTGTCCTTCGACAGCTCTTTGGTCTTGGCCATTGTGGAGTTTGGAGTGTGACTGTTTGAGGTGTGGACAGGTGTCTTTTATACTGATAACAAGTTCAAACAGGTGCCATTAATACAGGTAACGAATAAAGAACAGAGGAGTCTCTTAAAGAAGAAGTTACAGGTCTGTGAGAGCCAGAAATCTTGGTTGTTTGTAGGGGACCAAATACTTATTTGCCACCATAATTTGCAAATAAAGTCTTTCGTTTTTTCCTCCTTAACTTTAAAAAATCATAACTCTTTCAATTTTGCACCTAAAAATCCATATGCTGGCTTATTTTTCGCGCCACCAATTCTAATTTGTAATTACATCAGTCATTTTACCCAAAAATCTATGGCGAAACGGGAAAAAAAATCATTGTGAGACAAAATTGAAAAAAACGCAATTTTGTAACTTTTGGGGGCTTCCGTTTCTACACAGTTCATTTTTGGGTAAAATGACACCTTATCATTATTCTGTAGGTCCATATGATTAAAATGATACCCTACTTATATAGGTTTGATTTTGTCGTACTTCTGGAAAAAATCATAACTACATGCAGGAAAATGTGTACGTTTAAAATTGTCCTCTTCTGACCCCTATAACTTTTTTATTTTTCCGTGTATGGGGCGGTATGAGGGCTAATTTTTTTGCGCCGTGATCTAAAGTTTTTAGCGGTACCATTTTTGCATTGATAGGACTTATTGATCGCTTTGTATTCATTTTTTCTTGATCTAAAAAGTGACCAAAAATGCACTATTTTGGACTTTGGAATTTTTTTGCGCGCACGCCATTGACCTAGCAGTTTAATTAATTATATATTTTTATAATTCAGACATTTCCGCACGCGGCGATACCACATATGTTTATTTTTATTTACACTGTTTTGTTATGGGAAAAGGGGGGTGATTCAAACTTTTGTGAAGGGGTTAAATGATCTTTATTCCCTTTTTTTTTCACTTTTTTTTTGCAGTGTTATAGCTCCCATAGGGACCTATAACACTGCACAAACTGATCTTTTACATTGATCACTGGTTTCTCATAGGAAACCAGTGATCGATGATTCTGCCGCTTGACTGCTCATGCCTGGATCTCAGGCACTGAGCAATCATTCGGCGATTGGACAGCGAGGAGGCAGGTAGGGACCCTCCGGCAGTCCCTGAGCTAACCGGCATACTTTCCCTTTCACTTTAGACGCGGCATTCAACTTTGGACGCCGTGTCTAAAGGGTTAATAGCGCGGCAGCGCGATCAATGCCGAGCACTATTAGCCCCGGGTCCCGGTCGTTGTTAGAGG
Source organism: Hyla sarda (assembly GCF_029499605.1). NCBI lineage: Eukaryota > Metazoa > Chordata > Amphibia > Anura > Hylidae > Hyla > Hyla sarda. Next base: position 79,795,592 of record NC_079198.1, read on the forward strand.
CCGGGCCCGGCCCACTATGACGCAGGGCCACGCCGTGGCCCCGCGTTATAGATCGGGAGCGGACTCATGACGTTCCAGTACGTCATGAGTCCTTAAGGGGTTAAAACTCATACAATGTGATTTTATGGATTTTTTTCTCATTGTGTCACTCATAGTTGAGGTATGCCTATGATGAAAATTACAGGCGCCTCTCATCTTTTTAAGTGGAAGAAGTTGTACAATTGGTGGCTTACTAAATACTTTTTTGCCCCATTGTGTGTGTGTATATATATATATATATATATATATATATATATATACATATATCGCACATTGGTGTTCTGAAGTTATGTATTGGTTTTTGCTTATGTGTGCTAAAAAAATTGCATGCAAAAGTGATTTTGCTTGTGTAAGCCAAATTTATCAACCCCCTGTGATAGTATAAGTATGTCACACATAAGCAAAACCAAAGCAAAAAAAAATAAATGACTACAGAACTTGCTTACCACAGCAACAATGACAAATCCCCCCCCCCCCCCCCAATATCTTTTCGTATGAAAATTAGTATGTTCAAAATTGTCCTTTTTGGACCCCTATAACTTTTTTATTTTCCCATATACGGGGATGTGTGAGGGCCCATTTTTTTGTGCCGTGATAATTAGTATTTATCAGTACCATTTTTATTTTGATGGGACTTTTTGATCACTTCAAGGGATTATATAGTTACTATCAGATTCAAAAACTGTAAATATGTTGTACATCTGCGAAAACATTAACCTTTCTAAAATACTTTATAATAATGTTATCTCCTCTTTATAGAAACCATGGTTTATAAAAAAAAAAATGCCACTAGAGGGTCCCCATAACAATATCGAACAAATCCTGTACGGCTACAGCATCATCTTTGTCCCAGCTTAAACACAGGCTGGGATAAAGTCCAGTAAGTGAGGGCAGGACTAGCACTCCTCTGTGCTCACTCCTGTCCTGTGTGACTTCAGCATGAAAATAGAGAGCAGCATGCAATGATTGGATGAAGAGACCCAGTACAGCAATTTTTATTTTATTTTCTGTGATATGACTAGTGTTGAGCGGCATAGGCCATATTCGAATTTGCGATATTTAGCGAATATATGGGCGAATATTCGTCATATGTTCACTACATTTGCATATTCGTAATATTCGCGTTATATTTTCGCGTATGCAAAAATTAGCATAAACAAAAATTTGCATATGCGAAAATTTGCATATACGAAAATTAGCATATGCGAAAATTCGTACACCAGTCTCACACAGCAGTATTAGAGCATTCTTTACACCACACAAGCTGGAAGCAGAGAGGGATGATCACTGTGATGTGTACTGTGAAAAAAAAATAAAAAAGAATATTCGTAATTACGAATATATAGTGCTATATTCGCGAATATTCGTGAATTCACGAATATGCGATATTCGCAAATAAAATTCGCATTGCGAATATTTGCAAGCAACACTAGATATGACAAGTACACTTTAAATCCCAGCTGACATCTACAATGTTTTTGACCCAAAAGATAGAAATTTGATACATGGGTCATAGATGTGCTGGCAGGGGATTATTTAATACCAGCCTATGAGACACTGGTTGTGTTAAGTACCCCCCCCCCCCCACCACCACCACCACCAATCCCGTTCCCTTGTGTGCCAAAATATGATGCTTCCGTTAATCACAATTATAATAATAAAAATGGAGGCACATAGAGGTAACATACGAGCACATATCAATTATAATCAGTGTACATAAGAGGTGTTCTCTTTTTATATAGAACAAGTGCCATAAGGCAGACCCAGGTGTGACCTAGAATGAGCAGATGCATAACTTACTTTTTCATTTCCACAATGTTGATCTTGGGTAGGAATGAATATAATGTCATTATGTTATATAGTAATTATGGTTTGCTGTCTCTTGTTTGCAGTCTGTGCCCATTTTCTTTTCCATAAAACAAACTATTAGAACCACAGTTCATAAAGGGAATACAATTACTGAAAATATGGTGCATATGGTCTTTTACTCACTTAAAATACACTTTTTAAAATGTATAGCGGCAGACCAGTTAAAGATCACGGTATATGAAGCCCATTTTAATGGTAGGAAAAACACTAAGGTATTTTGTTACTGTTCTGACAGCACCAGCTCATGTAGAAACTCATTGATATTCGGCATTATAACAGATCATGTTTGTTGTGTTGCCTGGGGAACAAGCTGCTACATCAGAAATCTCCCCATTTTTTTCTTTTTTCTTAAACATTCTTGATTTTCCTTTCTCGCATGTAGTGAAACCTTTTATTGAAATTCAAATAATGATTTGCTTGTTGGTTGCTTAAGGAGGAGAATTAATGAATGAATGCAGAGAATGGATGGTAATACAGATAGCAGTGAGAAGACATGGAACTGGAGCCAAACAAAAATAAACAAATGTGAATTGTTAAAGGTCAAAGATAACAGCACACAAAACATAAAATTACATGAAAAAAATGCAGGCTCAGAATTTAGAGTGCTGAGAGTATAAGGTATATCAAGGAAAATCTAAAATATATGAATTCAGGAGCAAGTGTTAAATATTAATACAAATAATGAAAATGTCAACAAAAAAAGGGCATCACAAAATATATTTATATACACTCGGATAATTCAGGTTCATTTTTATTCTTGCAGGGACATCGATAAGGCAGTTTTGCAATTATTAGGGGTTTGATTTTTACGCAGTGCACTTCATTGGGATTAAAACAATACCTAATTGATGTTGTTTTTCTTTTATTATACTGCTTAAAAAATAAAGTTCAACTTTTTAAGAAAAAATCAGTCTAAAATTTCTCTTTTCTTTTTTCTTTTTTTTTTTCTGTATACAGGGCTGTGTGACGGCTCTTTTTCTGTGACATGATCTGTAGTTTTTAACAGTTCGATTTTTTTCATTTGACTTTTTAATAATTTTTATGAATTCTTTTTTATCCTATAGGACGTGACCAGAAATAATTTTGGTATATATATTTTTTTGCTTACACCATTTACTGGGCACGATCATGAACATTTTTATAATACCATACAGCGGTTTATAATAATAATAGCATTATTATAATACCATAAATGGTGAGGAAAACAGGCCTCACCATGGCCAACCAAAGAAGTTGAGTGCATGTGTTCAGATGGTGTCAAGTGTGTGTGGAAGTTAACATGTGAGGAGTACAAAGACAAGTGTCTTATCTACAGTCAAGCATGGTAGTGGGAGTGTCATGGTCTGGAGCTGCATAAGTGCTGCTGGCACTGGGGAGCTACAGTTCATTGAGGGAACCATGAATCCCAACTTGTACTGTGACATACTAAAGCAGAGCATGATCCCCTATCTTTGAAGCTTGGGTTGCAGTACAGCATTCCAACAAATAATGACCCCAAACATACCTCCAAAATGACCACTACCTGGCTAAAGTAGCTGAGGATAAAGGTACTGGACCGGTCAGGCATGTCTCCAGACCCATACCCTAATGAGTATCATTGAGCGAGCCAATCCCCTCGAACCTGGATTCAATTCAAACTTTGGGGGTCCACAGCTTGCTGAACTTATGAACATTACCAGGTTTAACTTGCAAAAATGACAATGTCAGCAAGGATGGAGTTAATTAGCTCTAGTTAATTCCTTGGGAGGGGTTGTATACATTTTACAGCCATCTATTGGGCTGTATAATGTAAACACTGAAGAGAGTGATACTTGGAGTTTGAACCTGTGAAGGCTGAGCACCCGATTTGGACTTTAAGTCCTATTCTACAGTGCCGGTTCCCTAATGTTTACTATATATATATATATATATATATATATATATATATATATATATATATATATTGCACTGACAGAACAGATGCAGAAATCTCTGCTGCTTTACTACCATTAATATATAGTTTGAACCTACTCCTATCTCTGCTGTTTACTGCTTAGAGTCCCTCACAAAGATCTTCACCTAACACCTGGTATCTCTTAAATGGCTGCTGAAAATGTGTGCATAGACTTACACTTAACCCCTACACTGCCCTCTGATGGCTGGGAAAGTTGTTGGAAAGGCACTGCGGGATTCCTTCAGGTCATGTGATCCTTCCTTATCCTTTTAGCTAGGTTCTGACTGAACTCTATTGGTTTGGTTCCCTCATCTCTACTTCTTACCACACAAAGCTGTTTTTTTGTTTTTTTGTTTATTGAATTGAAGGCTTCAAAGTTATTGGGTAACAGAGGGTATTGAATAACAGAAATGTGTTTTTGCTGGATTTCCTAATGCACCAGGGATCAAGATAACATAAAAATTACTTATGTTAACTTCAAAAGTGCAGTACACACCAGGATGATGGTGGCTACATCTGTACATGCAAAAAGCCTCCATACTTGTGGTAGGATTCAAAGGAAAGAACCCAAAATCTGTGATAGTGCCACTATATCTGAGGTGGCTGTTATATAAGGCTAGGTTCACATATATCAGTTGTCCGGCATAGTCTCCCTCCGGCATGCACCAGAGGGAAACTGATGCTAAAACTGATCCCATTCATTTGAATGTAACAGTTCAAAATAATCCAACACCCCAATTTTGATGCCGGATGGTTGGACACACCAGACAGCACCGGACAGGTGAACGTAGCTTGCTGCATTCCCTTGTCCGGAGCCATAAACAATGAACGGTGGATACAACTGATGACAACTGATCCACGTTGTCATCAGTAATGTCGAGATTTAGGCTGAGTTCACCTATGCTGGATGCCAGACATATGTGAACCCAGCCTTATTTCATCATTGTTTTAAAGCCCATTTAGCTTACTGTAATTGGGTTATTTAACCCTATGCCAGCCCAGAATTCTCTAATCTCCAATTCTTTTTATTATATTTTACTTACTGGTATATTTCACTAGGGCAGCATCCTCCAAGGATTTCAAATTCAATATATTATGATTTTCATGCCTGAGATTAAAAAACTAGACCAACAGAATATAACATTGTATTCAGGTAGTCAAGGTGGATGAGAAGGAAAAAGGAGTGTATAGCTATAAAGTGAGGGAGATGACCAAAGGTAATTATAAAAAATAAGCAAATAAATGCTCGATTTGGGTCACAGAGCGTAAAGATCTATGTACTGTACCTGTGACCCACATGCCGCCTCGTGATTCATTACAGCCTGTAGAATTAGTGAAAGGCTCCATTAATGTTTATGTAAAGCTTTTTGATGATTTAATAGGCTTCCTGATGCAACAATAATTTCATTTTCAGCCACTATTGTACAGTAGCTCATTATATTCCACATACTCAGCAGCAACAAGGTCTGCTATATTGTTCTGCATCCCTGATCTATTTCTGCCCTTCCAAGCCTTGAAAGGCATTTTCTCTAATCTTCACTTGTGATTATTGATATTTTTCATTAACAACAAAACTGGTAAAAGTCTGCAATTTTCTTTATTTTTTTTATAAGACTAAAGACGCCGCCAAGTGTGAATGATAAACAAAGCTAAAATATAATCATCTCCCAGACAAGGCTTTATGTGTCTTCTATCAAAGCAGCACTATGTACTATTGATTAACGTTCTTGCGGTAATTCAGCCCTTTAACACCTCATCTGCTTTCAGCTGCCAGTCGTGTTAAAATGAACAGAATTATAAGTTAATGGCTTATAACGAACACTGGTTTTCTGCTTTTGTCTGCCGCGGCTGGCTCTGCAGCTCCCATTATCCCTCACTCTTTCAGTACTGACGATACAACTAGCTGTACCTCCCCAAAAAATTGAGGCTAAAACCTTAATTGAAGAGAACATTTTTTTTTATTTTTTTTTCTTAGCAGAGTGAAAGAAAATCTAAAAAAAAAAACAAGCAGCAATGTAAAAGCCTAATTTAGAAAATGATATGAGAGACTGCTTAGTATAAATACAGAGGATGGAGATTAAAGGAATAGTAAACCTAAGAACACCGTTTTCCTTTTCATGGTCATACATATATATATATATATATATATATATATTACTCAATGTGTGTATTACAGTATGTGTTTGTGTATGTATGTGTGTATGTTTCAGTATCACTTGCAAACGGCTGAAGATATTTTAATAAAACTTGGTACGCATGATACTTATATGTCAACTACAAACATAGGATAGATACATTAACCCTTATTAACCCCCATTTGCGAGGGTCTGGGTTTTTGTTTAAAGCCCCATACAAGTTTATTGGAAAAGTATGTTCCAGCATAACTTTCAAATGGCTGGAGAAATTTTGATGAAATGGAGTACACTTTACTTTTATGTAAAATAAAAATATATGATAGTTAAATTAACCCTAACCTTTCCCCTTACATGAAGGATGGGGTTTTTGCCTTAACCCCTTAACGATGAAGGACGTATATTTACGTCCTCCGCCGGCTCCCGCGATATGCCGCGGGGTCCCGGCGGCTATCAACGGCCAGGACCCACGGCTACTACAGGACATCATCGATTGTGGTGATGCCCTGTATTAACTGTTCAGACCGTTCAGGTCCCTATGGGAGCTATAACATTGCAAAAAGAAAGTTAAAAAAAAGTGTTAATAAAGGTCATTTAACCCCTTCCCTAATAAAAGTTTGAATCACCCCCCTTTTCCCATAAAAAAAATAAAACAGTGTAAATAAAAATAAACATATGTGGCATTGCCGCGTGAGTAAATGCCCGAACTATAAAAATATATTGTTAATTAAACCGCACAGTCAATGGTATACACGTAAAAAAATTCAAAAGTTCAAATGAGCGAATTTTTGGTCACTTTTTATACCATTACAAAATGAATAAAAAGTCATCAAAAAGTCCGATCAAAACAAAAATGGACTGTATGTGGAAAAATAAAAAAGTTATAGGGGTCAGAAGAGGACATTTTTAAACGTATACATTTTCCTGCATGTAGTTATGATTTTCTCCAGAAGTACGACAAAATCAAACCTATATAAGTAGGGTAACATTTTAATCGTATGGACCTACAGAATAATGATAAGGTGTAATTTTTACCGAAATATGCACTACGTAGAAACGGAAGTCCCCAAAAGTTACAAAATTGCGTTTTTTCTACGATTTTGTCGCACAATGATTTTTTTTTCCGTTTTGCCGTGAATTTTTGGGTAAAATGACTAATGTCACTGCAAAGTAGAATTGGTGATGCAAAAAATAAGCCATAATATGGATTTTTAGTTGGAAAATTGAAAGGGTTATGATTTTTAAAAGGTAAGGAGGAAAAAACGAAAGTGCAAAAACTGAAAAACCCTGCATCCTTAAGGAGTTAAAGGACATCTGCAGCCTTTTAACCCTTATCCCCTATCCACAGGACCCCACTGCCCCCCTTCCTAATTTCCTGTATGTGGCCGCGGCTCTGCCACAGCTCTCCCGTGCAGGAGGCATGCCGGACGCAGTATGAAGTAGTGGCCGACATGCCTCCCCCATGTAACTCTGCCTCCCCGCCTCTCCCATAGAACTGTATGGTAACGGGGCAGGGAGGGTGTGTAACCGTCAACCTCTCAGGTCAACGCTCACGGTGAGCGCTAATGCCGGGGCCCCGTTTAGGAGATCGCGGGGAGTCCCAGGGAGGGGTCGGACCCCCCACGATCAATCACTTGTGGATAGGAGATAAGTGTTAAACAGCTGTAGATGTCCTTTAAGTCCCATGCAAGTATATAGGACTCTCAGGACCTTACTCCAAGCTCTGCATCTCCTGGTGAGTGCGTCAGTCTGACCACACCCCACCTGCATACCAAACCCCTTCTTGCAAAGCCACACCGACCATTTAAGCCACACCCTTTTCATTTTCTACCCTTTTTGTGCATTGGTCTGTCTTGACAGGATATGAGGATGGGACATGATGACTGGGTATGAAGCGGGATATGAGGACTGGATATGAGGTTGGGATATGAGTTCAGGATATGAGGATGGGATATGAGGTCGGGATATAAGGTCAAAATATGAGTTTGGAATATGAGGATGGGATATTAGGATGGGATATAAGGTTGGGATATGAGGACAGGATATGACAGGATATGAGGACAGGATATGAGGAAAGGGATATGAGGACAAGTACTTCCTCCTTTGTTGCTTTTCCTCACTAACAAGGATTAGGTAGGAAAAACCGGGCAATGCCGGGTACTCAGCTAGTATATATATATATATATATATATATATATATATATATATATGTTTTATATGATAAATAAATGTGCTGCGGATGCGCTCCTGTGTGACCCTACTCTAAAGCTTCCATGATAAGAGTGAACGCATTGTTCTACCTTGCCTAATGTGTGATATACAGGTGTATGAGGGCTTATTTTTTGGGACATGTTGTATTTTTAAATACATAATAATAATAATAATAATAATAATAATATTAATAATAATAATAATAATCTGTCAAATTATTATTATTTTTTGTTGCTTTTTTCCAGAATTCTACATAAGTAGGTGTGAATACAACAATACCAAATAAGTATAGATGTAGATTACATCTCATGGAAAAATCCAGTGTTTTGTTACCCCATTCCGAGACCCATAACTTTTTTGTTTTTCTATTGACATAGTTATGTAAGGGTTTGTTTTTAGCAGAATTAATTATATACGGCACAGTGTGTGGTAGGGTTATGTTCAGTGACACATGGTGTAGCAGTTATATATTTAGAGAATACTGTGTATGGCAGAAATATATTCAGATGGTACAATGTATGGCAGAATTATATTCAGAGAGTGTGGCGTGTGACAGTATTATACCCAGAAGGTATGGAGGCTAGCAGTATTATTGTCATATTGGACAGGGAAAAGTGCACCCCTGAGCTCACCCAAATCCTTGTCCCTGCCTTTTGAAGTGCCCACCTTCTTAATTACATGGCCCCAACAACGGTGTTCAGACTCTACTCTTCAGCACATTACAGTGCTATGCATAGCAGAATCCAATACAATAAACAACACTGTAAAGAAATCAGGACACAATGGGTTAAAAGTTACAGCACAAGAAACAAAAACACAGGGAATAAACAGTAAAGAGTAATCAGATGGGCCGGATTCTAAACTAGAGAACTCACAGTACAAATATGGAAAACAGCAGAATAATTGGATCACTGAGCCAAGGGTCAAATGCACAGGATAGATCAAGCAAGAAGTAATAGAGGAGCTAGCGCACAACTCAAACGCAACCAAAAAATAACATACTTGTTTAGTATTTATATCCCACCTAAGAAGGGACTCTAAGACTAGATGTAATTCCCATTGTCCAAGCCCCCACAGCAATGCAGGATGTATCAGTACACAGTGTGTGGCAGGGTTATATTCAGAGGGCACAGTGTATGACAGGGTTATATTCATTATTGTCTTTGTATAGAGGGTGAGACTGCTGTAAAATGAGAAACCATTGATGTTTGAGCATCAATTGGCAATTGGTATATTTGATTATTACAGTAAACATAATTTCCCATGACATACTACACCACGGGTATCCATCATGCCAAGTTGGGAACCAATTTTCAACATTTGAATCTCACTTCTGACTGAATTGCCAAGTATTCCAAAGCATTATTGCCTGTTTTTAGTTCTTTTGCATGGTCTAATAGGCTTATACAGATGTGACCTTTCTTGACTTATTTCTAAACTTAACATATCTGAACATATTATCATATCTTGTCAACAACATCATTTTGTGAAGCTATGTGTCCTGTCATTGTGTGGACACCCAGTGATTGTTATTAAAATAAGAACATTTCAGAATGTTGGGCTATTGTATTGAATTAATTTATGGAAAAAAAATATTATACCCCGAATTATCATGGCAACTCATAGCAAATCAAGGTCATGGTGCAAAGTGGTGATGGGTAGATAGAGTAAGCCCCTGTCTTAAATAGTCAAATAATGAGGTTTCACTGATCTTGGTTGTTACAGCAGGGACACCTGTCAAATACAGCCAAGCTGCATCTGTTGATCGTGCAGATACCTCTCATGTAGCCTTTTGCTATGGCAATAAGGTATATACCTACACTATTGATATTGTCAGAACTGATTGTACAACCTTTGAATAAGAAGAAACCCGTTCTTAAGTGAGGATGGTAACACATATTCTGAGATTGCTCATTTACTGCTGAAAGCATCAAACTGTGTAGGGACATGCCTTAAAGGGGTACTCTGGTGAAAAACAACTTTTTTTTTTTTTATCAACTGGTGTCAGAAAGTTATACAGATATGTAAATTATTTCTATAAAAAAAAAATTACCCTCCCAGTACTTTTTAGCAGCTATATGCTACAGAGGAAATTCTTTTCTTTTTGAATTTATTTTTTGTCTTATCCACAGTGCCCTCTGCTGACACCTGATGCCCGTATCAGTAACTGTCCAGAGCAGGAGAAAATCCCCATTGCAAACCTCTGCTCCTCTGGACAGTTCCTGACAGGGACAGAGGTGTCAGCAGAGAGCACTGTGGACAAAACAAAAATGAAATTCAAAAATAAAAGAATTTCCTCTGTAGCATACAGCTGCTAAAAAGTACTAGAAGGGTAAAGATTTTTTAATTGAAGTCATTTACAAATCTGTTTAACTTTCTGGCACCAGTTGATGAAAAAAAAATGTTTTCCACTGGAGCACCCCTTTAATACCAATGATAATAGTAATTCTTAGTATATTTATTCAATCCCATGTGTCCCAAAGAAAAAAAAGGCCCCAGAATAGTTATCTAATGTGAAATGCAAGTGTTTACTAATATCAAGGTGTATTTGGCTATGCGTGTCTTTGTGTGTACGCTTTCCTAGTAATCCTGAGAATGTAGAAATGGTATAACCTTTTAAAAGGACAAGCTGTCATACAACCGCCTTTTTCTATATATATTGACAGGAAGCACTTATTGTAATATATTCTATAGCTGTAATCTTCTAGATTGCCTTCCGTTTTCCATTTGTCATGGTCCACAGACACAAGGACTGATGGGCGTTAAAGCCTTACTTTCTTTCTGTGTAGTCATGTAAGGGCAAGTGATTGTTTGATTGCCAGATAAGAGAGTTTAATTTGTCACTCTATCAAAAAGGTTCTCGAAAAACACTGAGCCTTTTCAAAGCCGTATACTTTATAAGTCAATTGGAAAAGTGAGAATCCATTTTTCATATTCCGGGTTATCTTTAACACAATACATTTATTGTATCATTTAAGCACAAATAATATCATTTATCAAGCAAGTGACATTTACCCATCAATTATAACATTGTATTTCCTTGCATACAGATTGCTGTTTTTCTGCTCAAACTTAGATTTAGATTAGAGTTTCTGTATATGTGCAGGTTCATGACAAACGGTCACAGGCATTAATGTGCCTTATGATATCATGAATACTTGCTCTAAAAATGATTGTCTATATTTGTCATTCATATCGAGCAAAAACTATGCTAGCAGTCGATAAATATAGACTTATTTTGCTGGTATACTGGAGTCAATAGACAATGTAAAATATTGCACTATGCGAAAGTGCACTGCGGTGAAATATACTGTTTACGCAGGGAAGATGGATTGTTAGGCACTGTGATAATATTGATCGCACAATTTTGAGATTCCCATCTTACTGGACTCATTTACCTTCTTGAAAATGTGATATATATATATATATATATATACATATATATATATACATACATACATACACCGTATATACTCGAGTATAAGCCGAGTTTTTCAGCACGATTTTTCGTGCTGAAAACACCCTCCTCGGCTTATACTCGAGTGAACTCTCTGCCCTCAGTGGTCTTCAACCTGCAGACCTCCAGATGTTTCAAAACTACAACTCCCAGCATGCCCGGACAGCCATCGGCTGTCCGGGCATGCTGGGAGTTGTAGTTTTGAAACATCTGGAGGTCCGCAGGTTGAAGACCACTGCCCGGGCCTTCGTCATCATCCAGCGCCCCAACCCCCCTTTAGTTTTGTATTCACCTCCGCTCGGCGGGACGTTCGGGGGAGCTGGTCCGGGCCATCTGTGCTGCAGGACCGTCCGGTGGGGAGGGATAGCCGTACCGGGCTGTCCATCTTCACCGGGGGCCTCTTCTCCGCGCTTTGGGCCCGGAATAATGACGTTGCCTTGACGACGACGCACAGGGACTTTGGGGCCGAAGCGCGGAGAAGAGGCCCCCCGGTGAAGATGGACAGCCCGGAACGACTATCCTTCCCCACCGGACAGTCCTGCAGCACAGATGGCCCGGACCAGCTCACCCGAACGTCCTGCCGAGCGGAGGTGAGTACAAAACTAAAGGGGGGATGGGGGGGCTGGATGATGACGAAGGCCCTGGCAGTGGTTTTCAACCTGCGGACCTCCAGATGTTTCAAAACTACAACTACCAGCATGCCCGGACAGCCGATGGCTGTCCGGGCATGCTGGGAGTTGTAGTTTTGGAACATCTGGAGGTCCGCAGGTTGAAGACCACTGTTAAATCAGACATTGACAAGCGGTGATGATGAAGGGGGTGGTGTGGGATGATGATAGGGTAATGATGAAGGGGGGGATGATGACAGGGTAATGATGAAGGGGGGGATGATGAAGGGGGGATGATGACAGGGTAATGATGAAGGGGGGATGATGAAGGGGGGATGATGACAGGTGATGATGATGAAGGGGGTATGATGACAGGGTGATGATGACGGGGGTCTGGATGATGACAGGGGGGACTATGTATTTTACACCCTAGGCTTATACTCGAGCCAATAACTTTTCCTGGGTTTTTGGGGTGAAATTAGGGGTCTCGGCTTATATTCGGGTATATTATGTGAGACAGTGACAGGCAGAGTTAAGAGTTATTGAGGGAATGTATATTTCTCCTAGGATGCTCTCCTATGCTACTTTAGGCAGCTTGTGGACAGATATGTGTCACCGAAATGCCTGGGTTTCGGTGAAGGAAAACCGAAGTTATGTGTGTCAGTGATACTATGTTACTGGCACATTCTAGTTGTAGTATAGCGGATCCAACCCGCTTAATCCGGGTCGGTTTTCCTGGAGTGACCAAGTGCCGGGTGGGAGGTCACTCCCACATACCAGGTGAGGCTGATTGCAGGCTCCATAAAACCTGGGTCTGCAGGCCTGAGTGGGGCTGCTGGAATGCTAAGAACCATGATGTAAGTGGCCGTGTTCTACTGTTTTGTTTCACGTTCGGGGGCACCTAGTGTGTCTCTAGTATAGTTAGGGTCGTACCTTGTTTAGTCAGAGCTCAGCCGAGCAGGTGTTTATTTTGTATGTTTGGCCTGATGTTAAGGCTGTATTGTTGTGTTGACACTTAAAATAAACCCAGGCACAGCCTGAACTTGGACTTTACCTACAGTGTCCCTGTCTCTACTTGTGAAGCCCAGGCTACCAAGCGAAATTTGATGCTGTTCCTCTCACAATATATATATATATATATATATATATACAGTGGTCCCTCAACATATGATGGTAATTCTTCCAAACGAGCCATCGTTTGTCGAATCCATCGTATGTTGAGGGATTCGTGCAATGTAAAGTATAGGAAGCTGTACTCACCTGTCCCCGCCACTTGCGATGGTGACCCCGGGCCTCCGCTGGGCTCTCCTGGTCTTCTCCGGTCCTCCACTGGGCTCTTCTGGTCTTCTCTGGTCCTCTGCTGTCTTCTCCGGTCCTCCGCTGTCTTCCGCAAGGTCTTACTGGGCCTGCGTAGCGACGTCATTACGCCGCTGCGTACGCCATTCCTATTGGATGATGTGCGCAGCAGCGTATTGACGTCATCGGAGAGGGCCGAGAAGACACCGGAAGACCAGCGCTGGACCCGGAGGGCACCCCGGAGCATTGTGGAGGGGTAAGTAATACTTACCGCACCACACGGGGAACATTAAGCTGCTATCCGGCAGCAGCTTAAGCATTTTACGCTGCCGGATAGCACTTAATGCGATGGCCCCGACATAAAAAAGCATCGTATGTCGATGCTGACGTCGACATGCGATGGCCTCTGAGAGGCCATCGTATGTCGATTTGATCATATGTCGGGGCCATCGTAGGTCGGGGGTCACTGTATACAGTACATTGCACATAAAAAGATTGTACCTATTGAGTATTTAAGTGGTCCCCCTTTAAGAAAACAGGGGCATACCTTGTTGAATTAGTTTTTTCTTTCTTTCCACATCAGCAACTTAACATAATTATTGGTTACTGTACACTTTAAGTGGTGCTATTTGAATGTTACAGTACACAACTTGATCAGTCTATAGAACAAAACCATACAGGTTATGATTAGTGTTGAGCGGCATAGGCCATATTCGAATGCGCGAATATTCGCGAATATATGGACGAATATTCATCCATATATTCGCAAATATTCGCACATTCGTAATATTCTCGTTTTATTTTCGCATATGCGAATATTCGCGCGTGCGAAAATTAACTTATACGAAAATGTGCATATACAAAATTAACATAAGTGAAAATTCGCATATGCGTAAATTAGCATATGCAAATGTTCGCATATGCGAAAATTCGCACACCAGTCTCACACAGTAGTATTAGAGCCTTCTTTACACCACATAAGCTGGAAGCAGAGAGGGATGATCACTGTGATGTGTAATGTGAAAAAAATAAATTAAAATAAAATAAATATTCGTAATTACGAATATATAGCGCTATATTCGCGAATTCGTGAATATGCGATATTCGCGAATAAAATTCGAATTGCGAATATTCGCGAGCAACACTAGTTATGATCTGCTTCATACAGATTTCAGGTCAGTGTTGACCTGCAAACTTACATATGGTGCAGTGCTGATTTTCAGAACTAGTCAACAATTTCTGTTAAAAATTATTTATAATATATCTTAGTTTGTATGCACAGGTGGGAGGTGACTACTGCCCTGGCTCTATCTTTAAGAGCCCTTCTCCCTCAGACCCCTCTTTACCACATATCAGTCCACTAGGAAACAAGACTGGGACAGGCAAACCACAACACAGCCATCTTCACCATACATGCAGTTCACCAAAGCCTCCCTTCAGACAAAACTCTTACAAGACCCAGCTAAAGCCTGTCCATAGCATCTGTATAGTGCAGTGTTTCCCAAGCGCGGTCCTCAAGCACCCCCAACAGATCATGTTTTCTGCACTTCCTTAGTCTTTCACAAGTGATATAATTATGGTCAGTGAATCACAGTTATATCACCTGTGAAAGACTAAGGAAATCCTGAAAACATGACCTGTTGGGGGTGCTTGAGGACCGCGTTTGGGAAACACTGGACAAGCAGCCATCTCTCACAGCTAAAGCAGACAGACCTGCTTAACCTGTTGGGGACCACGGGCGTATGGATACGTCCTTGCGTCCTGGTACTTAAGGACCAAGGGCGCACCTGTACGCCCATGGGAATTTTGATCCCTAGCCAGATGGGGATCAGAACGGGATGCCTACAGAAATCATTCAGCAGGCATCCCGTGCAAATGTTGGCAATCGCCACAAATCTCCGATCAATTCAGATTCAATTCAGATCGGCGATTTGCTGCGATTCCGGGCTGATCGGGTCTCTGATGACCCGATAGCCCGGAAAATAGGGATGATCAGAGCTGTCAGAGACAGTCCCCATCATCCTAAAGGATAGGAACGAGGTGGCTGGGGTGCCACCTCCTCCTATCCCCTGTGATTGGCCAATCGCAAGGCAGGGGCGGGGGTGAACGTTCATTTCCCCTGCTCTGCCCGCCCCTGGATGTCAGGGCAGAGCGGGAGAAAGATGGCGGTGATGTGCGGGGACTGTGGATGTGGCGGGGACCAGCGGCTCCGGTTACCTGTGTTACGCGGGGACCAGGGATCAGGGACCGGCGGCTGACAGGAGGCGTCAGGCAAGTGGAGGCAGCGGGGGCGGTGTCCCAGATGCAGCAGTGAAGATTGCCGTAAAGTGATCTTCACTGCTGCTTCTAGGAGTTTAAAAACTGCAACTCCTAGCATGCCCAGACAGCCTTTGACTGATGTTGCAGAACTACAACTCCCAGCATGCCTTTACAGTCTCAGCATGCTGGGAGTTGTAGTTTTGCAACATCTAAAAGGGCACTGTTCAGAGAACACTATACAGTGGTGTCCAAACTGTAGCACTCCAGATGTCAATTCAAAGCATGCCGAGACTGTCCGAACTACAACTCCCAGCATGCCTGGGCAGTCTGGGCATGTTTTGAGTTGAAGTCTTGCAACATCTGGAGGGCTACAGTTTGGACACCACTACACAGTGGTCTCCAAATTGTTCTCCTCCAGTTGTTGCATAACTACAACTCCCAACATGCCATTCGGCTGTCTGGGCATGCTGGGAGTTGTAGTTTTGCAACAACTGGAGGCACACTGGTTGGGAAACATTGTCTGTTTTCGAACTCAGTGTTTCCCAACCAATGTGCCTTCTGCTGTTGTAAAGCTATAACTCCCAGCATGCACTGACAGACCATGCATGCTGGGAGTTGTAGTTTGGCAACAGCTGGAGGCACATAGGTTGGGAAACACTGAGTTAGTAAACAGACAGTGGTGTGGAAACACTGCGGTAGTCTGTTACCTAACTCAGTGTTTCCCAATCACAGCCAGTGTGCCTCTAGCTGTTGCATAACTACAATTCCCAGCATGCATGGTCTGTCAGTACATGCTGGAAGTTGTAGTTTTGCCCCCCACCCCATGAATGTACAGGACACATTCACATGGGCGGGGGCTTACAGCAAGTTTGAGATGCAGGAAATTTTCTGCTGTAGTGGGAAACTCACTGTAAACCCCCGCCCGTGTGAATATACCCTAAAAACACAACACTACACTACACTAACCCTAAATGAAGAGTAAAATGCTACATATACACTACACCCTTACACTGTTGCCCTCCCCCCACCAATAAACATTAAAAACATCTTTTACATCAGTTTTTCCAAAACGGAGCCTCCAGCTGTTGCAAAATAACATCTCCCAGTATTGCCGGACATCCAACAGACTGCAGGAGGCAGGATAAAGATCGATCCTCTTGGCACTCCTGCAGTCTGTTGGGAATTCGTTTGACCGTCCGGAGATATCCAGCGACGGGCCCGAAACAGGCAGCACCCCGGCTATCTACCAAGCTTCAAGAGGTGTTGTGCTCTCAGCACAACACCATCAGGTTAGCATAACCATATCATTGCTAATAGTAACCCCGTACCTACCGGATTAACAGCACAGGATTTGCGCTTTTGTCTGTTTCTTTCTTTTCCAATACAAAGTATTGCCGGACAGCCATTGACTGTCCAGTTATGTTGGGAGTTTTGGAACAGTTGGAGGCACCCTGTTTGTGGAAAACTGACGTACAGTACTTTTGGTGGAGGAGGCAAGTGATACGCTTGCATCTGGGTACACCCCTATGAAAATCCCTAATTTATACTTCAAATGCGCATGGCGCTCTCTTACTTCAGAGCCCTGTCGTATTTCAAGGCAACAGTTTAGGACCACATATGGGGTATCTCTGTACTCGGGGGGGCTTTTTCTTCTTTTACCCCTTATGAAAAGGTAAAGTTGGGGTCTACACCAGCATGTTAGTATAATTTTTAGTAATTTTTTACACTAACATGCTGCTGTTGCCACATACTTTTAATTTTCACAAGCAGTAAAAGGAAAAAAGACCCCCAAAATTTGTAACGCAATTTTCCCTGAGTATGTAAATACCCCACATGTGGACACATAGTGCTCTGCGTGGGCACAACAAGGCTCAGGAGTGAGAGCGCACTATATATATTTGAGGCCTAAATTGGTGATTTGCACAGGGGTGGCTGATTTTACAGCGGTTCTGACTAACGCAAAAAAAATAAATACCCATTTTGGAAACTAAACCCTTCACGGAATGTAACAAGGAGTATAGTGAGCCTTAACACCCCACAGGTGACTGACAGATTTTTGAAACAGTGGTCCGTGAAAATGAAAAATCATTAGTGGGGTATAAATGCTCACTGCACCCTTTGTTACATTCCTTGAGGGGTGTATTTTCCCAAATAGTATACCATGGTGGGTGTTTTTCGCTGTTCTGGCACCAAATGCGACATGTCCCCCCAAAAACCATTTTAGCAAAATTCGCTCTCCAAAATCCCATTGTTGCTCCTTCCTTTCTGAGCCCTCTAGTGCACCTACAAAGCACTTTACATCCACATATGAGGTATTTCCTTGCGTGAGAGAAATTTTGGGGGGCTTTTTCTCCTGTTACCCCTTGTAAAAATAAAAAATATGGGTCTACAAGAACATGTTAGTGTAAAAAATGAAGATTTAGAATTTTTGCTTCCACTTTACTGCCATTCCTGTGAAACACCTAAAGAGTAAACAAACTTTCTGAATGTCATTTTGAATACTTTGAGGGTTGGAGTTTTCATAATGGGGTCCATTATGGGGTATTTCTAACAGAAAGACCCTCAAATTCACTTCAAAACTGAACTGGTTGCTGAAAAATTCAGATTTTGAAATTTACTTGAAAAATTGCTGCTATACTTTGAAGCCCTCTGATGTCTTCAAAAAGTAAAAATATGTCAACTTTATGGTGCAAACATAAAGTAGACATATTGTTTATGTGAATCAATATATAATTTATTTGGTATGTCTATTTTCCTTACAAGCAGAGAGCTTCAAAGTTATGAAAATGCAAAATTTTCTAATTTTTCATGAAATTTTGGAATTTTTAAACAAGAAATTATGAAAGTATTGATGAAAATTTACCACTAACATAAAGTAGAATATGTCATGAAAAAACAATCTCAGAATAAAATTCATAAGTACAAGCATCCCAGAGTTATTGATGTTTAAAGTGACAGTGGTCAGAATTACAAAAAATGCTCTGGTCCTTAGGGTCAAAATGGGCTGGTCCCCAAGGGGATAAAATTGATCCTTCCTCTGACTGGCAAATATGCTGTGCACACTGCGCTAACAAAAGCACACATAGAGCAAATAAGACCACTCTGGCATCAAGATCACTGATGTTTCTCTAATACACATGCCCATGGCTAGAAAATCTCACAGACCAACCACTGACCATCTTTGCTGATCATCCACACTTGGCTCCTTGATGCCAATACCCAGTTTTATTTATAGCACTTCTCTGTTCTTGCTATCTGTGTTGTGTTGCAGTACTCCATTGTCACAATGTACATGCTCACATTAGCATCAGGTTCTTCTTAGACTCGTGCTGACACTGGAAACCCCCATTTCCCAATCTACCAGCAGAAAATGATACACTTCTCTTTGTCAGTTGAGTACCACAGCTTAAAGGGGTACTCCGGTGGAAGACATTTTTTTTTTTTAATCAACTGGGGCCAAAAAGTTAAACAGATTTGTAAATGCTAAAAAATAAGGTGCAGCTCACAACAGAAGGACCGAGGCAGTTAAAGCTAAGGCCGGACCCCACCGGCAACAATAATGTAAATTAATAAAAACCTATAGCTTATGCCTCTAGGACCTCACCAATGGTGCATAATGGTGTGGACAAAGATAGATGTAACAGCGTTTATTCAAAAATTGCTTTTAATTCAAATATAAAATGTAATATATACAAATAAAATAGTAGCAAAATATCACATTACACTGGCATTAATCTAATGAAAATCTCACTGGGCCCTAGTGAGGTATCAAAAAATGTGTGAATTAATATTTAAATAAGTCCATGAATCTGCAGGTAAAAAAATATAAAAATAAAAATACCAATATAAAAATAAGTCTGTAAGAAACGTATGGATATTGTAACATAAAGTCAATGAAAAAATTAATAAAAAAGTTGATGAATGAATGATACGGAGTATCTTTCACCACTGCTTCTGGCTTGGTCTGTTGTAGTGGATGGGTCGCAGCCTCATATTCCTCATGTGCCCCAATGAGTGGAAGGGGGGCACAGATTGATAGATCTCCCTTAGCAGCCCCGTTGGCAAGGGGGCGCAAATAGATGTTGTGTATCGTGAGCTCCGATGGCAGGGGAGCAAGTGGCAGTTGCAGCGCTCGGGACCTCGTTCGCTTACCGGCTTAGCACAGACGGCACTAGTCTGGCACTCCGGCAGGAGTGTCAGTCGGCTCGGGTGCGATAACGGGTCTGCTGGTGATGGTATTCCGGGAGCAATGGAAGGTCTGGGATTGGCGTCCCACGTGGAGGCAGAAGATGAGGCTATGAGATGCAATGGATGGTAAGGTTACAGCCAGGCAGGGCGGAGTAGAACAGGTTTAACTCCTCTGTTGCCGAGGTATTTGCAGATGGACGCTGATGATAACTGTGTGAATAGTGCCAGATTTCTAAACGCGTTTTGGGGTACTGGGAAACAAAGACCTCCGACCCCTTCCTCAGTAGACATGTGTATATGATACAATTTAATAATGACGCTGTTTTTATAGTGAATTCACACCTGATAGTGGTTAATAGCATTCAAAAACAATACACGGTCATGGAATTGTAGTGGATTGACTCTTAAGACTAGTAAGAAATGGAGTGGAGCAGCTCTTTGACAATAACTCATGAAAAACCGGATGGTGAGATAGGACGTTATTCACAACTATCAAACACCCTATTAGCTCTGATAGTAAAATCGGTCATGTTACTTGTAGTTAGACAATGTGAATTAATACAAATTTACTATAACTAATACATATAGCAATAAAAGAGTGTTATATTGAATCAACCAATATACAGAAAAATAAAACAAAAATAAAAATGTCATAAGAATGTTAGAAATAATATATGAAAAATAAGTATAGAGATGGTAGATGTGGAAAAGGAAAATATGTAAATTAAGATATATAAAATAAGGATAGAAAAAATGAAATAAAAATAAAATGAAAATAAAAATAGATATAATTGATGAAAATTAAAATAAAGATAAAATAAAAAATAAAAAATGAAATAAAATTAAGATAAAAAGATGAATGAAAAAATAAAAAGAATAAAAATAAAAATAAATGGATGAAGAACAACGGAAACAAAAAACAAAAACAGAAAAATAAAACGATAAAAAATAATAATAATAATGGAAAATAAAAAATATACAGTAAATGATAAAGATGGAGATAAAAAATAAAAAATAAAAATATGAATGGGCCGGGGGTCGTGTAACTAAAAATGATAATAAACAAAGATAAAACAGAAGAAAATAAAAAATAAATAGGGATGATAAGAGCAAATGAAAGAGATTAACAGTGAACACGGAATATCTGAAACCTGGAAGATGGTTGTTGAGAGGTTCCTATCAAACCACGAACCGCCGACAAGGGTAAAACATGGCGGCGGGTGGTGGTCGGAGGGGAACCACCTCATAAAAAACCAAACAATTCAAAGCTGGAGTTCAAACCTCTAGGTTCCATTGATCCAAATTTGTAGATCATTTTGCTCTCGGCCCTGGACATTTGGACCATGTAGCTACCACCCCTCCAATCTGGTTTAATAGTTCGGAGTCCTACAAATTTTAATTTTGATGGATCTCTGTTATGAGTAATTGAAAAATGTGTTGATAGTGAATGTTTTAAATCCCCTTTTTTGATATTATTGATATGTTCTGCTATTCTTAGTTTCAATGTTCTTTTTGTTCTCCCCACATACTGTTTTTTACAGTCACATTCCAAAATATATATGACTCCTTTTGTGTTGCAAGTAATGCACTCATCTATTTTCCATATGAAATTATTAGTTCGGGATTTTACTTCTACAGTTTTTTTGAAATCTACAGTGGTGTTGCAATTGTTGCAACGAAAAAAACCTTTAGTGGAAAGCCATGTTTTGTTATCTTTGTTATTCGTTGGTGGTTTGATGGAGGGAGCAACGGTTATACCCAGGTTCGGCGCCTTAGTGTATATGATAGGGGGGTGGTGTGGTAATGATTCTCCTATGATTTTATCCTGTCTTATTATTTCCCAATGTTTGTTGATCACTTTTTCAACTTTTTTATGTGAACTATTGAATGGCAGAATGATCCTAAATTCAGGTATTTCTTTTTGATTGTTTTTATCCAAAGTGAAAAAAGAAGTTCTATCTATTACTCTTACTTTGTCCAAATATTGTTTTAGAATCTCATCTGGATAACCTTTATCTAAAAATTGTTTAGTGAGGGTCTCGGCTTCTACCAAAAAAGTGTAATTATTAGTACAATTGCGTTTTAAACGACGATATTGGCCAGTTGGCACATTCAATAGCCAGCGTGGCAAATGACAACTATTATAGGTGATAAAGCTATTCTTAGCTGTGGGTTTGGTGAATGTGTTGCAGATTAATCTGTCCTTGGATACCTTAATCTGTAAATCCAAAAAATCTATGTGACTAGTGCTGATGGTAGAAGTGAAATTGAGATAGTGCTCATTAACATTTAACTGGTGAATGAAGTATTCTAATAAAGTGCCACCCCAAATCAAAAAAATATCATCTATATAACGTTGCCAGAGCACCAGACTCGCGCCAAGTATGGGGGTGATGGTATCTTCCTCCCAAGATACCATAAATAAATTGGCATAACTTGGCGCGAATCTGGTGCCCATGGCAGTACCAGTTCACTGTAACTAAAAATCACCTTCAAAGAAAAAATAATTGTGAGTGAGAATAAAATGGATTGCCTGTGTTATAAAGTCCACCTGATCTGTTTTGATGTCACCTTCCTCCAGGAATTTTCTAATCGCTTTCAGACCCAAATCGTGACGTATTATGGTATAAAGGGAAGATACATCAAGTGTGGCCATGATGTAGTGATCCTCCCATTTTAGGGACTCCACCATGGCCACCACCTGAGTGGTATCTCTTAAATAAGATCTTGTTTTCTGTACAAATGGTTGTAGAAATTTATCAACGTATTGGGATAGGTTAGATGTTAAAGAACCTATTCCTAATACAATGGGTCTTCCTGGGGGTGTTTTGATGTCTTTATGGGTTTTAGGTAGACAATAAAACACAGGCAATCTACCCGGGGTGCTTAAAATAAATTTGTATTCATTCGTGGTGATAATACCCTTCTCCTGTGCACTGTGACAAAAATCATGCAATTGTTTAGTGAAATTTTCAGTAGAATCTTTGGACAATTTTTGGTATGTGTCGTGATCATGGAGTTGTCTCCAACATTCCTTGTTATAATCTACAGTATTTAACAAAACCACACCGCCCCCCTTGTCAGCTGGACGTATAGTCAAGTCTTTATTGGACTGAAGTTCTTTAATGGCTTTTCTTTCTCGTGGAGTTATATTGCCCCTACTGTATTTAGGTGGATTAATTTTACGTAAATCCTGCTCTACTAGTTTTTTAAAGGTAGTGATTTCCGGACCCATTTCGGTTTTAGGAAAAAAACAGGATTTTGGTTTGCAATCTGTTTGTATATATGTCGTTTGAAATGTTTGTTTTTCTACAGGATGTTTTTGAAAGTATTTTTTTAGACACAGATTGCGTACAAACTTTTCGATTCCAACATATGCATCACATTTTTTTAAGAGGATAAGTTGGAGCAAATTTCAGACCTTTTTCTAAAAGTGTTTTTTGTGATGACGTAAGATTATGAGTACTGATATTTATAATGAATGTTTCTGTTATAGCTGTTAGAGTTTGCCTATTTTTGTTGGTGGTTGTGATAGAATTTCGATGCCTGGTTCTTCTACGTGTGTTCTCCAGCTTTGAATTGTTTGGTTTTTTATGAGGTGGTTCCCCTCCGACCACCACCCGCCGCCATGTTTTACCCTTGTCGGCGGTTCGTGGTTTGATAGGAACCTCTCAACAACCATCTTCCAGGTTTCAGATATTCCGTGTTCACTGTTAATCTTTCATTTGCTCTTATCATCCCTATTTATTTTTTATTTTCTTCTGTTTTATCTTTGTTTATTATCATTTTTAGTTACGCGACCCCCGGCCCATTCATATTTTTATTTTTTATTTTTTATCTCCATCTTTATCATTTACTGTATATTTTTTATTTTCCATTATTATTATTATTTTTTATCGTTTTATTTTTCTGTTTTTGTTTTTTGTTTCCGTTGTTCTTCATCCATTTATTTTTATTTTTATTCTTTTTATTTTTTCATTCATCTTTTTATCTTAATTTTATTTCATTTTTTATTTTTTATTTTATCTTTATTTTAATTTTCATCAATTATATCTATTTTTATTTTCATTTTATTTTTATTTTTATTTCATTTTTTCTATCCTTATTTTATATATCTTAATTTACATATTTTCCTTTTCCACATCTACCATCTCTATACTTATTTTTCATATATTATTTCTAACATTCTTATGACATTTTTATTTTTGTTTTATTTTTCTGTATATGGGTTGATTCAATATAACACTCTTTTATTGCTATATGTATTAGTTATAGTAAATTTGTATTAATTCACATTGTCTAACTACAAGTAACATGACCGATTTTACTATCAGAGCTAATAGGGTGTGAATAACGTCCTATCTCACCATCCGTTTTTTTCATGAGTTATTGTCAAAGAGCTGCTCCACTCCATTTCTTACTAGTCTTAAGAGTCAATCCACTTCAATTCCATGACCGTGTATTGTTTTTGAATGCTATTAACCACTATCAGGTGTGAATTCACTATAAAAACAGCGTCATTATTAAATTGTATCATATACACATTTCTACTGAGGAAGGGGTCGGAGGTCTTTGTTTCCCAGTACCCCGAAACGCGTTTAGAAATCTGGCATTATTCACAGTTATCATCAGCGTCCATTTGCAAATACCTTGGCAACAGAGGAGTTAAACCTGTTCTACTCCACCCTGCCTGGCTGTAACCTTACCATCCATTACATCTCATAGCCTCATCTTCTGCCTCCACATGGGACGCCAATCCCAGACCTTCCATTGCTCCCGGAATGCCATCACCAGCAGACTCGTTGTCGCACCCGAGCCGACTGACACTCCTGCCGGAGTGCCAGACTAGTGCAGTCTGTGCTAAGCCGGTAAGCGAAGAGGTCCCGAGCGCTGCAACTGCCGCTTGCTCCCCTGCCATCGGAGCTCACGATACGCAACATCTATTTGCGCCCCCTTGCCAACGGGGCTGCTAAGGGAGATCTATCAATCTGTGCCCCCTTCCACTCATTGGGGCACATGAGGAATATGAGGCTGCGACCCATCCACTACAACAGACCAAGCCAGAAGCAGTGGTGAGAGATACTCCGTATCATTCATTCATCAACTTTTTTATTAATTTTTTCATTGACTTTATGTTACAATATCCATACGTTTCTTACGGACTTATTTTTATATTGGTATTTTTATTTTTATATTTTTTTATCTGCAGATTCATGGACTTATTTAAATATTAATTCACACATGTTTTGATACCTCACTAGGGCCCAGTGAGATTTTCATTAGATTAATGCCAGTGTAATGTGATATTTTGCTACTATTTTTTTTTATATATTTATTACATTTTATATCTGAATTAAAAGCAAATTTTGAATAAACGCTGTTACATCTATCTTTATCCACACCATTATGCACCATTGGTGAGGTCCTAGAGGCATAAGCTATAGGTTTTTATTAGATTTGTAAATGACTTTGATTAAAAAAAACTTTACCCTTCCAATACTTTTTAGCAGCTGTATGCTGCAAAGGAAATTCTTTTCTTTTTTAATTTCTTTTTGTCTTGTCCACAGTGCTGTCTGCTGACACCTGATGCCTGTGTCAGGAACTGTCCAGAGCAGGAGAAAATCCTCATTACAAACCTATGCGGCTCTGGACAGTTCCTGACATGGACAGAGGTGTCAGTAGAGAGCACTGTGTACAAGACAAAAAAGAAATTCAAAAAAAAATAATTTAAAAAAGAAAAGAATACAGCTGCTAAAAGTACTGGAAGGGTAAAGATTTTTTAATATAAATAATTTGCAAATCTGTTTAACTTTCTGGCACCAGTTGATTTAAAAAAAAATGTTTTCCACCGGAGTACCCCTTTAACCCCTTAGGGATGGAGGGTTTTCCAGTTTTTTATCTTTGTTTTTTCCTCCTTACCTTGTAAAAATCATACCCCTTTCAATTTTGCAGCTAAAAATCCATATGATGGCTTATTTTTTGCGCCCCCAATTCTACTTTGTAATGACTTCAGTCATTTTACCCAAAAATCTACAACAAAATGGAAAAAAAAATCATTGTGCGACAAAATTTAAGAAAAAACGCCATTTTGTATCTTTATTCTGTATACGATTAAAATGATACCCTACTTATATAGGTTTGATTTTGTTGTACTTCTGGAAAAAATCATCACTACATGCAGGAAAAAGTATACGTTTAAAAATGTCATATTCTGACCCCCTTTTTTATTTTTGTGCGTATGGGGTGTATGGGGGCTCATTTTTTGCGCTGTGATCTGAAGTTTTTAGCGGTACCATTTATTTATTGATAGGACTTTTTGATCACTTTATATGCCTTTTTCCATGATATAAAAAGTGACCAAAAATACGCTATTTTGGACTTGGTGGAATTTTTTATGCATGTACGCAATTCACCGTGTGGTTCAATTATATATTTTTATAATTCAGACATTTCCGCCCATGGCGATACCACATATGTTAATTTTTATTTTCATTTACACAGGTTTTTTTCTTTTAATTGGGAAAAGGGGGGTGATTCAAACTTTTATTAGGGAAGGGGTTAAATGATCTTTATTAACTTTTTTTCACTTTTTTTGCAATGTTATAGCTCCCATAGGGGGCTATAACACTGCATACACTGATATTTTACATTGATCAATGGTTTCTCACTTTAGACGCAGCGTTCAACTTTGAACGCCAAATCTAAAGGGTTAATAGCGCGCGGCACACTGTGGCAATGCATTATAGAAAGGGAGTGGGCTGAGGGCATACAGGTACGCCCTCCTTCTCAAAGGAGTTAAGGACTCAGGGCATACCTGTACATCCTGAGTCCACTCCCGTTCTATAAAACGGGGCCACAGCGCGCCGTGCGCTATTAACCCTTTAGATTCGGCATTCAAAGTTGAACGCTGCATCTAAAGTGAAAGTAAAATGTTGCTGGTTTGCTCAGGGGGCTGTTTGGGATTGCCGCAGCAAAATGGCGGCATCCTGAACAGCTGTAGGAAAGCATTGGGTCCCCTTACCTGCCTCCTGGTGTCCGATCACCGAATGACTGCTCAGTGCCTGAGATTCAGGCATGAGCCGTCAAGTGGCAAAATCATTGATCAATGGTTTCCTATGAGAAACCATTGTTCAATGCAAAAGATCAGAGTGTGTAGTGCTATAGCCCCCTGTGGGAGCTATAACATTGCAAAAAAAAAAAAAAAAAGATAATTTAACCCCTTCCCTAATAAAAGTTTTAATCACAAGAAACAGTTTAAATAAAAGTAAACATATGTGGTATCGCCGCGTGCGGAAATGTCCGATCTATAAAAATATATCATTAACTAAACCCGCGGTCAATGGCATGCGCTCAAAAAATTCCAAAGTCTAAAGTAACGTGTTTTTGGTCCCTTTTTATATCATGAAAAAATTAAGAAAAAGCGCTGAAAAAGTCTGATCAATACAAAAATGATCCCTCATACCGCCCCGTGCACGGAAAAATAAAAAAGTTATAGGGGTCAGAAGATGACAATTTTAAACATATACATTTTCCGGCATGTAGTTATGATTTTTTCCAGAAGTGCGACAAAATCAAACCTATATAAGATCATTTTAATCATATGGACCTACAGAAAAAGATAAGGTGTAATTTTTACTGAAATATGTACTGCGTGGAAACAGAAGCCCCCAAAAATTGTAAAATGGCGTTTTTTCTTCAATTTTGTCACACAATTATTTTTTTTCTGTTTCGCCGTAGATTTTTGGGTAAAATTACTGATGTCTTTACAAAGTAGAATTGGGGGTGCAAAACATAAACCATCATATGGATTTTTAGGTGCAAAATTGAAAGGGTTATGATTTTTTAAGGAGGAAAAAACTAAGGTGCAAAAACGGAAAAACGCTCAGTCCTTAAGGGGCTAAAGATTCAGCAACCTGGATCCAAAAGTACAAAACACTAATGTACAACACACGTACTACATCCAAACTGTACCCAGTAACAATAAAGTAATGAACAGCTAAGGCCAAACAGTCTGCCAAAGTAAAACAAGAATACAAAACAAGTAGTCTTTGTACTTAAAAAGTGGAGAACATGCCCACCAATCCCAAAAATACATCATTTTCTTTTCTGAAAAAACTGCCCTGTTGTACTGTACTTGGACATATTGTAGAACTATACATGTAAGAACTCTTCTATTTCAAAATGACTTCCCCATTGAGTCTTTAGACTGCCTAACAATGCTTACTGGCTGATCCATCTACTAGCATAGCCCATTGTTGAAAGCATTAGGGGGCTGAAGAATATAGACCGTGGGACATGGCCCCTACTAAAAACTCTGTTTAAAATTACCTAGTAAGAGAATATTTTATTGCACTTCTTGGAAAGAAGAGGATGAGCTCCCCAATATAGTTCCAGGTTTTGAAGAAGGGCATGGCATTTGTTTCCTTTCTGTGATCCTTGGACCAATTCCCCACCAACTTGACAAGGCAGTTAATTGGGAAAGATGAGTCCTGCAAAAGGGAGATAACAAACTTAGGTAAGTCACCTTCTCTTTAATGGCCCAATAGTAGCCATATGGTCTGCCCCGGTCTGATTAGAGCAAAACGTCCTTTTGTCTTAATTTTTAACATCCATTTCACAATAATTTACTACTTGTTCCTGAAAATGATTTGGAGTTTTGGCTCATATGGAGAATGTAAAATGTAAAAACATAAAAATTATGTGAAAATAGAAACAACCAAACCTTATTTCTTGTATTTCAGTGAGTAGTTTGTGTACTTCTTGGGAGTTTTACAGCCATAATGTGCCTTCCTTAGACCAGCTCACAAATCAAGCAAGACATTTCTGCATAATCGCTCACTAATTTTAGAATTAATTACTGTCCAATCTAACAAAATCAGAGCGCTAATATTAACCGCAGAATGCATATTTAATAAAAAATAAAAATAAACTTTTTAGGCCATATTTTATGAATGTGGCCCTGTATCATTTTTATCTGGCTCTTAAAATAGGCAACTCAACCTTTAACAAATCGAACTGCACAAACCAATTAATTTTACATTACTTCATAATTGTCACTGCAGCCAAAAGGTCCTATATCATTTGGTGGTAAAACCCTTCAGTTTTTAGTTAATTCCTTAGAAATAACATTTCAGGGCTGCTTGAAATTACCTTTAGCATTTTTACTGGAATGCCCTGGTTAACTGAAGATCTCACTTTGATGTTTTAAAATGTTAATCCCCAGACATCAGAGTCCAAAATGAGGCTGTGAGTGTTCATTTCACAAAAAATCAATACTTATCTTTTCTTTCTTATGGTCTCTTTCCACATAATGAATTGTGTCAGAGAGCAGAGGTGACGGCTGATGAGGGACTGGGCCTTGGTGCACAGGCTAGCGATAGTGGAATTGCTCTTTATTTAGACTGCTGGCTGTCATGCCAGGGACGCTGTCACAGTCAAATGAGACATTTGAGGTTTGGGATTCTGATGTTTGATTTCACTATTAAAATCCCTGAAATGGTCTGGAAGGGAGTGGAGATCCAGTCACTGTCTCAATTCTCTTAACAAGGGAGACTGATCTAATTCACACACATATAAAATAGGCCCTTCCGAGCTGAGGTCCCTTGCTGAAACCCAATCAGACACGGTAAGTCCGTAAAAATAGGAATTTTGTGGTATTTT
This sequence comes from Hyla sarda, assembly GCF_029499605.1. NCBI lineage: Eukaryota > Metazoa > Chordata > Amphibia > Anura > Hylidae > Hyla > Hyla sarda. The sequence continues at coordinate 79,825,244 of NC_079198.1, forward strand.
GCTATAAATGGACACTATGTGAATGGTTTAAAATGAAGTAAAGCAAAGTCAATTTGATCTGCGATAAAAGGAAAAAAGGGAAATACAATGAAAAAGAATCATTATTCTTTTCCCCTTCTCTTATGTATATAAGCCACTAAGCTTTGTCAGTTTTATGACACATCTGGTCAGTTCATGCTCTGTTTTTTGACCATTTCTTATTGTAACAATTCTTGGTATGGCCTGCAAGTCACATACACTTTAGCTGCAGAAGGGTTCTTTCATGTTATATAATTCTTACAAAGAATGAAGTTTACATTGTGCTATGACAGATTTTTTGCTCCCATTAACAGAGGCAGACAGCAATGTATTGATCCCTAGTGTGTTAGGATAATTAATCCTGACCTCAGGAGTGCATTACAATATTATTAGGGAAAAAATGTAAAAAAAAAAAAAAAAAAGAAGTAGAAGAATTGTGTACGGCAGTTGCAAACAGCTTTATTATCCACACATGGTTAGGACAGTAACAGAGCTGTTTCATGCAGCCTTCTGCACTTCCTCAAACCCATAGTGTTTCATGAAACAGCTGTTGCCACTCTGTCAGCATCACAAACATGGGTGGATAATAAAGCTTTGTTTGTAACTGCTTCTCAAGAGTGCTGCATGGAATTCTTCTACTCCCTTAACGTTTGTATTCCTGTTGTGAATTCTCTGCTACTGTGCAGAACACCTTAGAGAGGAGCAATGTCCGCCAGATGCTTGGTGTGTGGTGTATGCGTGTGAGGAGAGAGTGCTGATCCGATTCCACTCTATATATTGTGTTCAACAAAATTAGTAGTCAAGTAGAGGGATCCATGATGAGCACTGGAAAGACAGATGTGCAAGGCAGTGCTAACTGGATGATATCAACTAACAGTCAACGTACTATATTCTTTATTTGGCAGCAGAGGAAAGAAATGCAGAGATGGTGCGATATAGGGCAGTTAATGCTTATTAAAAGGGGCGGACAGCTGTCCAAAAACAGAATATTGCTCACCTATTGGTGTTGTGCAGGCAGGCACAACACTGGCGATCCCATGTAGTAAGTAGCTGGAAGCGATGTTCAGTTTCGGGAGGCAGCCGGCCGTCGGTCCCGCTATGCAAGCGGTGTGGATACAGGGGAAAACAGCTGGTTCTGTGAGCCCCTGGCAAGGTTCCCGCTGGGCTCCGCCAGAAAAATCTGATTTTAGCTAGGAGGTACACACCCAAGTATAGTGCAAAAGCCAGGGGCTCACAGAACCAGCTGTTTTCTCCCTTATTCTTTATTTGGACTGTTTCTAAGCTCTTTCTTCATCATTTGCTTTATACATAAACGCAAAACACAGGTTTATATAGCAGCAGGAATTCAAACTTGAGCAGATTCCCTCTTTTATTTTAACCTGTGTGTTGTGTTCATGTGTCAAGGACCTGACAAAGGAAAAGCTTCACCTCTCAAAACACATAGGGGGTGATTTATTGAAACCTGTGCAGAGGAAAAGTTGCCCAGATGCCCATAGCAACTAATCAGATTGCTTCTTTCATTTTTGAAAAGGCCTATTCAAAATGAAGGAAACAATCTGATTGGTTGCCATGGGTAACTAGTCAACTTTTACTTTTCCTCTGCACAGGTTTTGATAAATCGCCCCCATAGTCCAAATAAAGAGTTTTATTATTTTGTATAACTGTCCAGTGATGGTAAGTTGCCATCCTCCAGTTAGTGCTGTCTTGCATATTCCTTTTTCCAGTAATCCTAGTGTATCACTCACCTTAGCTCTTAGTATTATACTGCTTCTTCCTTGGATCCCTACATGGGATCAATGTACAGTATGGACTGTAGCTTATAACTCATTGTTGGTTAGGTAGAGTCCCAATATACTAGAGCATTTGAATTGTAAACAGACAACCAAGCTAAATCTCTTCATAAGACTGCTTTAGAATGATTTCCTATCTGTGGCATGAGCAGGTTCCTGGTATTCTTTGTGTTACTCAATGGAAATAAAATATGTTATATTTGCAGAAACTCATTATCACAACGATAAGACAACCTGATATATGTCTACCACTATTTGGTATATCACGTAGTTAGTAAAACTTAATTTACTACATGGTCTTCAGGATGGAGCAACAGAACTGTCTAATCCACTGATTTACCGCATTATGAATGTAGATGGTTGAACAAGCTCTGCATGCCGAATTTTAGATTTACTCACTATACTTTGAATCGACTACATTTTCTGTGTTCTGATGTACACTGCTCAAAGAAATAAAGGGAACACTTAAAGAGCACAATGTAATTCCAAGTCAATCACACTTCTGGGAAATCACACTGTCCACTCAGGAAGCAACACTGATTGGCAATCAATTTCACATGCTGTTGTGCAAATGGAGCAGAAAACAGATGGAAATTATAGGCAATTAACAAGACACCCCAATAAAGGAGTGGTTCTTCAGGTGGTGACCACAGACCACTTCAAAGTTCCTATGCTTCCTGGCTGATGTTTTGGTCACTTTTGAATGCTGGTGGTACTTTCACTCTAGTGGTAGCATGAGACGGTGCCTGCAACCCACACAAGAGGCTCAGGTAGTGCAGCTCATCCAGGATGGCACATCAATGCGAGCTGTGGCAAGAAGGTTTGCTGTGTCTGTCATCGTAGTGTCCACAGCATGAAGGCACTACCTGGAGACAGGCCATTACATCAGAAGACATGGAGGAGGCCGTAGGAGGGCAACAACCCAGCAGCAGGACCGCTACCTCCGCCTTTGTGCAAGGAGGAGCAGGAGAAGCACTGCAAGAGCCCTGCATAATGACCTCCAGCAGGCCACAAATGAGCATGTGTCCACTCAAACGCTCAGAAACAGACTCCATGAGGGTAGTATGAGGGCTCGACGTCCACAGGTGGGGGTTGTGCTACAGCCCAACACATGCAGGACATTTGGCATTAGCCAGAGAACACCAAGATTGGCAAATTTGCCACTGGCGCCCTGTGCTCTTCACAGATGAAAGCAGGTTTACACTGAGCACATGTGACAGACGTGACAGAGTCTGTCACATGGAGAACGTTCTGCTGCCTGCAACATGGTCCAGCATGACCGGTTTGGCGGTGGGTCAGTAATGGTCTGGGGTGGCATTTCTTTGGGGGGGGCGCACAGCCCTCCATGTGCTTACCAGAGGCAGCCTGACTGCCATTAGGTACCGAGATGAGATCCTCAGACCCCTTGTGAGACCATAAAAAAAATGTTGGTGCGGTTGGCCCAGGGTTCCTCCTAATGGAAGACAATGCTAGACCTCATGTGGCTGCAGTGTATCAGCAATTCCTGCAAGAGGAAGGCATTGATGTTACAGACTGGCCTGCCTGTTTCCCAGACCTGAAACCGATTGAGCATATCTGGGACATCATGTCTCGCTCCATCCACCAACACCAAGTTGCACCACAGACTGTTCAGGAGTTTGCTGATGCTTTAGTCCAGGTTTTGGAGGACATCACTCAGGAGACCATCCGCCACCTCATCAGGAGCAGGGGCAGGCATTGTAGGGAGTCCACTATTGAGTTCCTATCTTAACGTCACATAGAAAAAACTATGCCCGTACTCTCAGAGCTCCACAAAACTCTACTTAGCACAATGGATAATATACATACTTAGGCAATTATGCACAGGCTGCAAGCCAACTTAGCTTTACTGTAACAGGTGAGTTCACATTTCCATGTGCATGAATAAGGGGTTCTGCCCCTGAAACGTTGTGCCATGACTGGGGAAGCTATAGTAAATGTTATAACTTCTTGCTGATAAGATTGCTGCTATATCTTGTCCAGAGAGATGATTTTTTGTGAAAAATGAAAAAAAAAAAGTGAATAAAAGCATGAATAGTACTTCTACTAAACTGTGTGTTGAAATGTGAACTCACCTGTTGCGGTAAAGCTAAGTTGGCATGCAGCCTTTGCATAATTGCCGTACGCATGTGTATTACCCACGGCATTGTAGGGAGGTCATACGGGCACGTGGCGGCCACACACACTACTGAGCCTCATTTTGACTTGTTTTAAGGACATTACATCAAAGTTGGATCAGCCTGTAGTGTGGTTTTCCACTTTGATTTTGAGTGTGACTCCATATCCAGACCTCTGTGGGTTGATAAATTTGATTTCAATTGATAATTTGTTGTGTGATTTTGTTGTATGCACATTCAACTATGTAAAGACGAAAGTATTTCATACAATTAGTTCATTCATTCAGATCTAGGATGTGTTATCTTAGTGTTCCCTTTATTTTTTTGAGCAGTGTAAAAACACCTGGAAGAGTATGTACATTCTATGCAAGCAATTCCCTCCAGTATAACAAAATAGTAACTTGTAAGTAGCGTATTCTTGAATAAACCTTCATTGACTAAAAAAGAATAAGTCAAAAAGAGGGCTCAAAAATAACCTGTAAACATAGCATAATGAAACTTACAAAGCTGTAGAGTTTAAAATGCTCATTTAAGTTATTTTTTCATTACTTGGATCCAATATATGGTTGGCAAGGACATGCAATTGACTAAAAGGTAGAAATGCACATGGACTCTTTTTATAACTCATTTCATTCAGGCAGTTCTGACATAAGTGTATATTTTTTTTTTGTAGACTACCCATTTGCTACTTACAATTATGTCTTATATATTGTAATGCAGAAAGCGAAATCAGTCAGAACATCCAAACAAAATGAATTCAATGTGCAGGTGCACACTGCTGGGGCTGCAAAGCAAAAGCAGACAATGTAAAAAGACCAAAAAAAAAAAAAAACTGCAAAACTTTGAAAGTGCTACAGCACATGTAAGCATTAAATATATAGAATTAGCTTAATGCTATATTTACTATACATTTATCATGTATCTATCTATAAATATGACATTATTATCAACAATTTTTAACAAATCATGTGAGCTCATCTCTCTTTATGTATGCCTTGTGTATACTTATTTTAGTTGATGTTCCAATATAATTCCTACTTTCTTCTCTGATATGTTTCTTATTTCCCATTATGCCTCTGATTTTCCAAAGACAGACGTGGTGAAGTCTCATCACTGCACTTGCCCTGAGCCCTATCTTAGTGCAGCAAGTGGTAAATCAGTGACCTAGAACTCCTGTTCTCTAACTCCTACTATAGAGTCCCTATACATTCCTATGTGATGCAGCTTCAGCCGTGTCCTTTTGATAAGTTTCTCCTTGTGAGCTCTTACAAACCGGTGACACAATCCAATAGCACACACTCAAAATCTGCACACAGGCGGGTGAGTTTTATAACTTCAACCAAACCACATAGTCCTTAGATAGAACAGCAATGCTATCTTTAGAAGTACACTATGCATGGGGAGCATTCACAAGAACAAGGCTGGAGGCTTGAGCTGAAAAGTGGAAGAGGAGGTTCAACACTGATGAATGTAAGGTTATGTACATGGAGAGAAAAAGGCCACTAGCACTATGCTGGGCATTATGGGAAGAGGAAATATGTACAGCATCCCAATCACACCACCTTTTCAGGTAGCATTCCAGAAACATCAGTTTCTCACTTTGATTACAGAGTTTTAGAAACTGATTGGGATTTAATGCCAGGAATCTTTCTAGAAGAAAAGAGCACCCACCTGCAGACAGCGCTGTTTTGGGGTCACTGCCCCTCATCAGTACAGGGAAGGATGTTCTGGCATAGAGGGTTGTCATCTAGGTAAAAGGGGTAAGGTTTCTCCTTGCGGAAACACCATTTTAAGCAGATCTGTCATCTGAAAAACATAGGTGTGAATAAGTAAAATTATACATTGGGCTAGTCATCAGGATTCCAGGCATGACATTTTTTTTATCTCCACAGTTCTTTCCAGTGCTAAATAAAAGTATTTTTGAAATTATGAAAATGAGGCTTAACATGCCCATTGAGGCATTCCTCAGCATAGCAAAAGCCCAAATAAGCCCAGCCCATGTCCTCTTTCTTACTACCCGCTAGCCAACTGGCATCTGCTTTCCCCAGTTGACTGACAGCCGCTAGATAAGGAGGACATTGTCTTGACTTGGACTTAGATGCCTAATTTGCATAATAGCAAAAAAGGCTTAATTCTCTGCAATGAAAAGGACTATGGAGATGCAATTAAACCACTGTAGGTAACATTTGTTGCAGTTTCAAACGGCAGTAAGTTTCATTTTGAAAGTAAATATAATGGTACAGCTTTTGTAAAATAAAAATACCTGTATGGAAACTTATGAAACTTTCATTCCAAATTATTACAACCCCGGAACATGCATTTTTCATGAGCCTGCATTAATACAATGTTCTGGTCACCTTAATCTGTATGGGACCCATAAATACATTGTACCATGAAAATTGTCTGAATAATTCATGAATTTGTTCATGTTTGTTTTCTTTATTACAGCACACATCAAATTGGATTTATTTACACCAGAGAACATTGGTTGAACCACAATGTGACCTAGATATTAAAAAACATATTTGGTCCAAAAAAACTGTATAAACAATATCAAATGCATATTGCCATAAAATTTGTCGAGTAAATAAGCGCCTCTTGAGGCAATGGGACCTTTACTTTACATATATTCAGTCACATTATACAATGGCATTGTAAACTAGGGGCAATGATATCCCCATTCTTTGTAGTCCTCCACATATATTGTTATGAATTTATATGTGGTTGTTTTGCAGGATTCATATCTGGTTGTCCACTCTGGGAAACACAATTGATTATATAATTGAAAGATGAACTGAATTAGCTTAGAGACACAGACATCAGGTTCTTATTAACTTTCCCAATCAATTTCACACCAGTATAATGTTGTATTTGATTTCTGTTGTATTAAATAAGAACATTCAGACACTTAGCAATACATTGTAGAACTTGTAACCTGTTAAAATGATATTATGTACAACCCCCAACAATGCATTTATAATAGGAGTTTCAAGGAAGCAACTGATTTCTGTTTGGATTTGCAATTTATCATATGTGTGATGACTAATGCACAAGTCCACCAAAACTTACAACACCATTTCTGACTTTTTAACACAGCACTGAGGGTGTTCTATGTTTGTGGGGGTTTTCAATAATTGTATATTGATTATGTGTATTTTGTTTTTTATTGCAAATAATGACCACTGCATGTAAAGTGGCCTACATAGACAGATCTTCAGAAATCAGTTGTATTGTAAGAAAAAAATGGGGGGGGGAAATATTCATAAGTGGAAAAAAGGAACAGTTCTAATAAGACATATTACAAAGTGTTTTTTATATTTGCTTGTACTATTCATTTATGTGAACTTTGTTAAAAAGACAGTGACCATTTAAAGAAGATCCCAAAGATCGACAATAAACTAAACATAAAGCATTGCACAATTTCTAATAAAGTCAATGATTTGTTTGTGTAATGCAAGGCAGGATAGATCCTTCAGAGGATCTATCTATATTGAATCAGAATTTCAAGTTTAACAAATAGGTTTACCAAAAATGATTACTGGCTGTTACGCCGAGCACTCCGGGTCCCCGTTCCTCCCCGGAGCGCTCGCCTCATCCTCGTTGTTGCAGCGCCCCGGTCAGATCCACTGACCGGGTGCGCTGCGGTCCCGCCTCCAGCCGGGATGCGATTCGCGATGCGGGTGGCGCCCGCTCGCGATGCGCACCCCGGTCCCCGTACCTGACTCGCTCTCCGTCGGTCCTGTCCCGACACGCGCGGCCCCGCTCCCTAGGGCGCGCGCGCGCCGGGTCTCTGCGATTTAAAGGGCCAGTGCACCAATGATGGTGCCTGGCCCAATCTTCCCAATTAGCTTAATTAGTTTCCACCTGTGCACTCCTTACTTATACCTCACTTCCCCTGCACTCCTTTGCCGGATCTTGTTGCCCTTGTGCCTAGTGAAAGCGTTCCCTTGTTTGTTCCTAGCCCGTGTTCCAGACCTCCTGCCGTTGCCCCTGACTACGATCCTTGCTGCCTGCCCCGACCTTCTGCTACGTCCGACCTTGCTTCTGTCTACTCCCTTGTACCACGCCTATCTTCAGCAGTCAGAGAGGTTGAGCCGTTGCTAGTGGATACGACCTGGTCACTACCGCCGCAGCAAGACCATCCCGCTTTGCGGCGGGCTCTGGTGAAAACCAGTAGTGACTTAGAACCGGTCCACTAGCACGGTCCTCGCCTATCCCTCTCTGGCACAGAGGATCCACCTCCTACCAGCCAGGATCGTGACAGTAGATCCGGCCATGGATTCCGCTGAGGTGCCGCTGTCAAGTCTTGCCGACATTTTCACGATGATCACCCAACAAAATCACCAGCTGGCATACTTGTCCTCCGTGAAACAGCAACTGAAGTCACAGTTACAGCAGCTGCTGTCACTGACACAGCAGCTGCAACTGCAACAACCATCTCCTCCGCCGTCTCCTGCAACTCCTCCGCAGCGTCCGGCCATGGATTCCGCTGAGGTGCCGCTGTCAAGTCTTGCCGACATTTCCACGATGATCACCCAACAAAATCACCAGCTGGCATACTTGTCCACCGTGACACAGCAACTGAAGTCACAGTTACAGCAGCTGATGTCACTGTCACAGCAGCTGCAACTGCAACAACCATCTCCTCCGCCGGCTCCTGCAACTCCTCCGCAGCAACCGGCCGCTCCTAACCCCTGCTTGTCCCTGCCGGACAAATTTGATGAGGACTCTAGACTCTGCCGTGGTCTCCTTTCTGGAAAGGCCTTGTCTGGGGCCACACCACTCTGGGACCGCAATGATCCTGCCACAGCCACAGTCCAGTCCTTCTTCGCTGAGGTCCGTGGTGTCTTCGAGGAGCCTGCCCGAGCTTCTTCTGCCGAGACTGCCCTGCTGAACCTGTCCCAGGGTGTTTCTTCCGTTGGCGAGTACGCCATTCAGTTCCGTGCTCTTGCTTCCGAGTTGTCCTGGAATAGTGAGGTTCTCTGCGCGACCTTTAAAAAAGGCCTATCCAGCAACATTAAAGATGTTCTGGCCGCACGAGAAACTCCTGCTAACCTACATGAACTCATTCATCTTGCCACTCGCATTGACATGCGTTCTTCCGGATGGCGTCTGGAGCTCCGCCTGGATATGGACTTTGTTCGCACGAGGCGTTTTTTCTCCCCGGCTCCTCTCTCCTCTGGTCCTCTGCAATCCGTTCCTGTGCTTCCCGCCGCGGAGGCTATGCTAGTTGACCGGTCTCGCTTGACACCTCTAGAGAGGACACGACGCCGCATGGAGAATCTTTGCCTGTACTATGCCGGTACCGAACACTTCCTGAAGGATTTTCCTATCCGTCCTCCCCGCCTGGAAAGACGTACGCTGACTCCGCACAAAGGTGACACAGTTCTTGATGTCAACTCTGCTTCTCCACGCCTTACTGTGCCTGTGCGGATATCTGCCTCTACCTTCTCTACTATGGCCTTCTTGGATTCCGGATCTGCAGGAAATTTTTTTTTGGCCTCTCTTATCAACAGGTTCAACGTCCCTGTGACCAGTCTCGCCAGACCCCTCTACATCAATTGTGTTTACAATGAAAAATTGGACTGTCTCGTGCGTTACCGCACGGAACCCCTCCTAATGTGCATCGGACCTCATCACGGAAAAATTGAGTTTTTTTTCCTCAGGTTCTTTGGCCCCAAGAAGAGGGGGAGACCCAAGGGGGGGGGTACTGTTACGCCGAGCACTCCGGGTCCCCGTTCCTCCCCGGAGCGCTCGCCTCATCCTCGTTGTTGCAGCGCCCCGGTCAGATCCACTGACCGGGTGCGCTGCGGTCCCGCCTCCAGCCGGGATGCGATTCGCGATGCGGGTGGCGCCCGCTCGCGATGCGCACCCCGGTCCCCGTACCTGACTCGCTCTCCGTCGGTCCTGTCCCGGCGCGCGCGGCCCCTGCTCCCTAGGGCGCGCGCGCGCCGGGTCTCTGCGATTTAAAGGGCCAGTGCACCAATGATGGTGCCTGGCCCAATCTTCCCAATTAGCTTAATTAGTTTCCACCTGTGCACTCCTTACTTATACCTCACTTCCCCTGCACTCCTTTGCCGGATCTTGTTGCCCTTGTGCCTAGTGAAAGCGTTCCCTTGTTTGTTCCTAGCCCGTGTTCCAGACCTCCTGCCGTTGCCCCTGACTACGATCCTTGCTGCCTGCCCCGACCTTCTGCTATGTCCGACCTTGCTTCTGTCTACTCCCTTGTACCACGCCTATCTTCAGCAGTCAGAGAGGTTGAGCCGTTGCTAGTGGATACGACCTGGTCACTACCGCCGCAGCAAGACCATCCCGCTTTGCGGCGGGCTCTGGTGAAAACCAGTAGTGACTTAGAACCGGTCCACTAGCACGGTCCTCGCCTATCCCTCTCTGGCACAGAGGATCCACCTCCTACCAGCCAGGATCGTGACACTGGCGATCACGGGGTCGGAGCATTGTGACATCACGCTCCACACCCTCAATGCAAGCCTATGGGAGGGGGCGTGACAGCTGGCCCCGTGATCACCAGTAATCAGACCCAGAGCGAACATGCTCCAGGGACTGATTGTAATGGAATGCTGCGTGCAAGATCACGGGGTCCCCAGCGGAGGGACCTCCACGATCAGGCATCTTATCCCCTATCCTTTAAAATTTTTGGACACATAGATCTGATTTATTTTTTTAATTGTTTATTTTCACAATTTTTAAAATTTCCATAACAAAGGGAAACTGTTATACAAAAATCATATCAACAGGAAAATAACAATAAAAAATAAGGACAATAAATAAAAAAGGAGAAGGAAGAGTATTGAGGGGAAAGAATAAGAGGTATTGGGTAGTAGACCACAGGGGGGCCTCATCATAGATCTGATTTATTCCAATTTATGCCAAAAATGGTTTAAAGCATTACTGTAATTAAAAAAAAATTTGACCAGTTGTTCAGACATGCCCCAATGCTGTCTTCTTCATCGGCATATATCACATGATCGCAACAGGTCTCTGGAGTGAGACCCCTTGTGATCAACAACTTTTGACATAGAATAAGCATATACCAATACATACAAAATAGCACATTTATTTTTAAAAGAATTATAATTAAACAGTATATAAATAACAAGGTTACATTCAGTGAGACCCTGATACGTGTTTTACAAACAGTTTCTTCATAATTAAAACATGACCATAGTAAACAAAAATATGACAACTTATTATATACACAAGTAGGATATTGAAGAACTAATCTTTAATTACTCTAACCATTCAATTGGGTGGGTAGCTTGTATTTTATCTGCCTTCTTCTTTTCACATTCCATTGTCAACTTCTTTAAAATTTATGCTGTTAAGAGTGTTTAAAAAGATCATTTTATTATGCAGGTAGACAAAAAAAGATATAGAAGCAGCCATTAAAATATTTTATAGTCTACAAGAAATACTAGTGTACAACTTATCATGAAGATTCAGAAGTGAAATGTATTAGTCAGGAAGCCTTCATTTATCTTTATAGATTGATTGCAAGACAACTACTACCGAATTGTATTGTGGTAATGGCATCCAAGACCTTCTGTTTTTATATCACGCTATACAATAAATATTAATATTTCTGATAAATATGTCCTGTGTTTTAATGGTAGATACACTGATCAAGCAATCATCTTTTTTTCCATGCTTTCTGTTAAAGTCAATTGTGCCGCCAGCTTTTAGCAGAACTCAATTGCTTGTAATAATGTTGTAAATCTCTGTGATTGTTTTAGATGGAAGGGAACTGGTGAAGTCTGCCTAAGTATATGGATTAAATATTAAATGCCAAATCATATCACAATTCTATTCTGAAATCTATGAAATGGTTGAAAACGCGGATATCACACAAGGTGTGGGAGTCATTGTAAGCATGAACTTACAATGTAATGAGAGATTAAGCATTGCTTTGTTAACTTTCTAAATAGCCACAATATGTTTTCTTTTTTTGTGCTTAAAATCTATTCTCATGTTACAATGTTACCAATTGTGATGGCAGGATTAAATGCTAAATTTCTCTAATCTATGTTAAATAATAAAATTGAATTTGTTGACAGTAAAATAATAATCATTTAAAAAAAATGTATCATGATAGTATTTTCCTATAAACTATTATAGTAAAATCCAGGTTTTAAACCCAGTAAACATCAAGCTTTTCATTTCAAACTTTTTGAAGAGACGCACCTCAGGTGGTTTCACTTTTTATTTGAAATTTGGCTTCAAGAATTATTTGAAGAAAACAGCTATACTGCGACAGAAGCATTTGGTAGATAATTTGAAACTTCATACAAAGACATTAAAAGCACAACAAGTCTGTGTACAGAAGATCTGATAATCATAGCTGAATTTGTGTGGTGCTTTTAATAGGCAGGAAAATATAGATCTTTAATCATGAAGATTATAGTTGGAATTTCCATCACTTTCTTGCTGTCTGAACTAGAATTAAGTGAACTTTAGAAAAATTTGGTTCGCCGGATTCGCCGAACTTTTGAGAAAACATGAGTTCGGTTCGGCTCGGTTCAACTCAAACTGGCAATGAAATAAGCCCCTAAACACATTTATAACACTGACTAACAGCTCTGAAACTCTGTCTAACACTGTTAGGAGTGTAATCAAGTGGTTTTAAGGATCAGTTAGGGTGTCATGAGGTAACCATGGTAACTTCCAAAATAGGGGTATAAAGTATCCCTGGTTGTTGGTAGATGCCTGCCGGTGTTAATATGCACACAGGACATCAGAAGACACAGTGGCTTTATCCCAGCATTCCACAAATCATCCCTTTTTTGGGAGAAGCAACAGGTTCGTAGTCTAGCAAGTGGAGAAGACGGTATGGATTTTTCCAAAAATTATTCCCTTTTTGGGAAGTAGCAACAGAATTGGCGTTAAAAAATAGTTAAGACTGAAGAAAAAATAGCTCTTGTATAAAAACCCAAAAATGTATCCCTTTTCTGGGGATGATCGGTTGTGTATGTGTAGGCCTGGCTGGAAGTAGGGTGATGGTGGATATGTGTTACTAGTGGTAGCCCCCGTAAAGCAGGTGGTGGCTGACTGATGTTAATAGCATACAGCATGAGATGGAAGACAGATGTTAATAACGTACAGCATGAAATGGCAGACTGAAGTCACTAGCGTACAGCATGAGATGGCATACTGGTAGTGGCAGGAAGATGGTGGGCAGGTGGCTAACCGATATTACTATTGTACTGAATGAGATGGTAGACAGATGTCACTAGCGTACAGCATGAGATGGCATACTGGTAGTGGCAGGAAGATGGTGGGCTGGTGGCTAACCGATGTTACAATTGTTCAGCATGAGATGGTGGACAGATGTCACTAGCATCCAGCAGGGGTAGTAATAGTACTGCCTAATCAGTGGCATCTGGCACAGGAGGTTTAAATTCCTCACTGATTCATGCCTGATTCATTTTAGTAAAAGTCAGCTTTACATGCTGCTGGCTGACAATCTTGTTCGCTTTTGCCGCCTGCTGCTCTGAACACTCTCTCCGAAGCTACATTAGAGGGTGGACAAGAAAGAACACTCATGGAAAACTGGGCAAGTTCTGCCCAGTAGTCTAATTGGGTAAGCCAGAAGTCCATGGGTCTGGGCTCATGGTGTCTGTCAGAGAAAGGGCACTGCTGAGGTAGGCCTCAACCTGGTTGTTCAGGTAGTGGTTTACATCCTTTTGATGACACATGTCAGGGGAGAATACAGGACGCAAAGACTTTGCCATCATGTGCTCAAACGTCAAGATGCTACTGCTGCTGATACTCCTGCCTCTTGCTGCTGGCAAAAGTAGCGGAGCAATGACTCTGCAGAGAGCACCCCGGTTCAGCAGATGTGTTTTGCTGGAAAGCAGTGGCAAGCTGGCTCCATAGCTTCTCCTTATACAAATCCAATGTAGCCTCCATCTCAGAAGGCAAGACAAATTCCCCCATTTTGGGTTTATACTGAGGGTTTAAGAGTGTGGCTATCCAGTACTCTTCTCTTTCGTTAAAGCCCACAATATGCTTGTTCTTGTGCAAGCAGGAAAGCATACACCTAGCCATCCTTGCCAGCTTTTCTGAGGGCCCAGATTGTTCCACCTCTGTCCCATACTGCCAGGGTTGGTCATGCTCCTTCTCGTCCTTGTCCCCTCTCTCTTCCATCTCCAAATCCTCATCCTCAGGTCCCACTACTCTTCATCCAACTCCTCCTCCTCAAGGAGAAGATCCATACTGCTGCCATGAAGATGTGAGGTCTCCTCCATCTCTCCTTCTACCATCATCACCATCAGCATCTGCTCCAAAAGGAATATCAGAGACATCACATCACCAATGCCCGTTTTCCTGGCTGATGTATCTTGTAGCCTCCTCAAAAGGCACAAGCATGCGACAAGTGTCCCTGATTAGCTGCCGATCCCTGAGCTGTAAATCACACTGGCTCCAGAAACCTTCTTGCTGTTGCATGAGAAAGTCGATCACCGCTTTGTGCTTCAGGTAGAGGTGGTCCAACATGTGTAACGTGGAGTTCCACTGTGTTGGAATGTCGCAAATATGGCAGTGTTTGGGAAGGCCGTTTGGCACTGTAGGTGAAGCAAGTCATGTTTGAAAGCATAGGAACAGCTAAACCGACGTAGACACCACTGGCTTGACACGTGGACAAGTTGTCAAGAGACGGTTAACCACAAGGTTTTACATATATTCCGAACAGAGTGTCTCCTGGCCTCGTTGCGGTGGAGCCTCGTTCTGCAGGATGTTGACCTAGTGGGCTGTAAAAGACATGTATTTCCCCTGGCCATAGCTACTACTCCCATATCAACCATGCCATGCACTGTTCTGCACCCACACAAGTTCATGGAGTGGCGTTCTTTGCAAAATAATGTTGACTTGGTATGCTCCAACTGGGCTCGGCTTACCCCATTAGTTGCCTGAAGGCCGTGAAGTGAACACAATAGTATTGGAGAGCCTGCACTACCAACAGCTTGGCAAGGTAGGAAATGAGGCGCACTACAACTGGGTGACTGGGAGAATACTGTTGTCTGGAGGACATCTATTCTCCAATGGATTACTGACGGGATAGGGGAGGCACGATGATGATGAGGCAAATCTCGAAAATGAGCTGCCTGTGGAAGAGGCCTGGCTTTTAGACAGTTGGGAGGGATCTGGAGTATCATCAGTAGCATCAGCAGCGTTTTCCTCACGTTGTGTCTTCTCTCGACTGTCCCACGCAGCCTTCTGGTGATGCTCCATATGCCGACATAGAGACGTAGTTCCTACACTCTGACTCTGGCCACGGCTTACTTTCTGTTTGCAGATACAACATATTGCAACGTTCTTTGCATCAGATAAGGTATAAAAGAAGTTCCACCCATCAGAATATCTTACAGAGACTGCACCACCTGACTTTTTAAAAATAGAACCTGAACATACAGCAGTGTCGCCGTCACCTGAGCTCTTCAGACCAGCAGCCCTACGCCTGTTACGTTTTGCAGGTTTTCTTCCCCTACCTCGGCTATGCTTTTCTTTGCTGACACTGCCACTACCTGACCTAATGCTGCTGTAATTGCACAGGTAGGTTAGTGTTAGGTCATGTGCCACTTGAGAAACCTTGGCGTTGGTGTGCAGGCTCAGTTATGTCCTTCACATAAGGATATGCTGGCTAATGTCTAAATTTTAACATAAGTTTTGTCATTGTTTACATCTACCACAGTAGTGCACCTAAATTCCTGTAGTGTATTATTCTAATTGTTACACATCCACACCGTTTATCTGGTGTAGGATAACATTGTGGCACTTGTAGTCTGCAGCAGGCATCCCCCCTTATATGCATTTTTATGCTGGGGATTGCCCCTAGCAACAAACCACAAGGGCAGGATCTGCTCAACCAGCATAAATGCACAACTGCATTTGGGGTTGAGCACCTCCTGCCGTTTGAGACCACATCTTTGTTGTTGTTTATAACTGCCACTACCCTCCTGCTCGGAAAATGTCAGCTCATACCCAAGTGGTTCCCACATCCTGTCCAACACCACATCATTGTCAACATCAAACCCCTCATCGTCCACACCACTCCTTTCTGCATAGAGTTCTTGGGCTCCATGCTCCCCCTCAGCATAGCCTCCTTGACGCCTTACAGTATCCCCACCATGACTACCACCACCAGTCCCGCTTGTGCTGGGCTGGACCACTGACCCGACCTCCACCACCTTGCCAACACACTCCAAAGCTTAACTGTCCCCACACAACTCCTCTAGAGATGAACGAACTTACAGTAAATTCGATTTGTCACGAACTTCTCGGCTCGGCAGTTGATGACTTATCCTGCATAAATTAGTTCAGCTTTCAGGTGCTCCGGTGGGCTGGAAAAGGTGGATAAAGTCTAGGAAAGAGTCTCCTAGGACTGTGTCAACCTTTTCCAGCCCACGGGAGCACCTAAAAGCTGAACTCATTTATGCAGGATAAGTCATCAACTGCCGAGCCGAGAAGTTTGTGACGAATCGAATTTACTGTAAGTTCACTCATCTCTAAACTCCTCCTTGTGGCTAGTCCTATCCTTCTGCGTAGCAGCAGGGGGGAGGCAAAGTCCCAGATGAGGGAGCACATCATCTAGGCTGAACCTTTCCTCTTCCCCATGTGTAGTGTAGTGAGTGTAGACGCTAAGGAATCCACTGACCGGTGGTTCACTGTCACATTGTCAGAGTCTTCCTCGCAGAAGTTGTATGACAGAAATTTTCCAGTAAAGCTCGATCATCCTGTGAAACCATATAACCTCTCTCAGGCAGTGAGTGGCTGACACGGCAACTACAGGACACTTGGCTGCTGTAGCCACTACCTGTACTAGTACTGCCATGAACATTCTTACTGGCAGAGAACATGGCAAGAGTATTCTGCCCTCTACCCTGTCCACCAACTGCACTATTCAATTTAGGTATCTGCAGGTATGAGCCTTGAAAAAGTCTTTTGATTAGTGGTAGCAAAAGATTAGCCCTTCAGAGGCTGTGATTAACATCTTCAGGACGCAGGATGTATGCAATGGGTACGCCCATGGGAATTCCTGTCACCGGGGACCGGACCGGGATGCCTGCTGAAATCATTCAGCAGGCATCCCCGCACATCACCGAGGGGGGTCCTTCTGCGGCACATCTGCCGAGGGGGGTCCCATGTCGTCGATCGCCGGAAATCGCCAGTCAATTCATATCAGAGATTTCGGTTCCCGACACTCGCCGTGTGATCCCATGACCCGGATAAGGATGATGATCGGTGGTGTAACATACACAGTGCTGGGAAAAGGCAGTGCTGGGAAATAGCAGTGTTGCCACCCCCACTACAGCTGTGATTCGGCGTCCATAGTGACCGCACCAATAACGGCAGTATGGGGAGGGGGGAGGTGGGTGAAGGGGCATGTTGCTCCGTTCTGCCCACCATTTCTGAGAGATTTGTTGTGCAGGTGCCCCATGCTGCCCTCTCCCCCCTTGGCTTCTTGGCACAGAAAGCAATCAGGGACAGTTTAGATTAGGAGTTTAAAAAAAAGTTTTTTTTCTTCAGCGTACCATCCGTAGGTTTCCGCAGGTCCGTAGCACCTATAGCTGTGTGATCCTGGCTCTACTGGGTAGCTGTGGTCTGCCTCCAGCGTTTTTTTTTTTTTTTTGCAACAGACCTTTTTTTGTTTTGTTTTTTGTGAAATGTGGTTCTGGGCCCTCTTAGCTATTAAAGAGGGGTCCACCACCATTAACTAAAGCCCACCCGCCGCTGATCAGTCCTATAGTATTGATCAGCAGTTTTTTTTAGTTTTTTTTGGTGTAGGCGCTTTTTGGGGTTATATAAAATTTTTTGCACTTATAGGCGGTCCGTGCCATCAGTAGAAGGCCTGTGCTGTGTGGACAGACCGTACCTCTGTGTGTGGCCTGCCCCACCGCTGTCAGTGATTTATCACTGATCAGCGTTTTCTTTGGGTACAGGCAGGTGCATATTTTCAGGGTTAAGTGTTTTATTTAATTTTTCGGGTATTTTGTGTGGGGGTCTGTGAACGTGCCACCAGCCACTGTTCTGGACTGAGTGGCTGGACCCCCTATTGACTTCTGCGCTCCCTGCCGCCATCAAGCCCTAATCAATGCGCACACCACTGATTAGGTACAAGCTTTTTTTTGGGCACGTTTTTTTTTGCGCTAGAAGTCCATTTTAGTCCCTTTTTAGTTTATATTTTTTTCTGTTAGGGCGGGTTAGGGACGTAGTCTCGCACCACACCACACACAGCACATACACAATTAAAGTTTATCCCCCCCCCCCATATATATACACTTCACCCCCCATTAGAGTGGAGAAATTGCCCGCAGGGCCTTTTCAGCAGAGGAAGCATATGCCATACTTCACTCGACACTGAAAGCGCCACAGAGGACGAGGAAGACCACAGCTTCCTTATTTCCTCGTCCTCCTCATCGTCTAGTTCTGATAATGAGCCACCAAGGTGGCGGAGACACCGCCATGCGGGTCCGCAAACCTCCTCTGCTCCTGACCCTGTTTCCCATGCTAGTATGAGTCCCCCTGGCGCTCATACTAGTCAAGTGCCCCAGCCAAGTTTACTGGTGCCCGGTACCGGAGAACTTGTCTGGACTGAGCCAGCGGACCATGAGCCCATGATTCCTGAGTTTGTTGGTGACTCGGGAATCAAGATTGACATTGTCGGATTCACTGAAATGGACAATTTCAGTATTTTTTTGATTGACGACTTTGTCAATCTGATGGTTGACCAGACGAACCTGTATGCCCAACAGTTGGTGAACGCAAACCGGGGCTCACTTTTGGCTATGCCCAATGGCTGGTAGTGTTGCTCACGAATATTTGCAATTCAAATATTCGTCGTGAATATCACATATTCGCAAATTCGTGAATATTACGAATTTCGCGATTAAATTCGCTATTAAGAATATTTGTCTTTTTTTCAAACTGTTTTAAAAACTGAGCACATTGTAGGGATCTCCTTCGACTGATAAATGCAATGCTTGTATCATTTCATTAAAGACCCAGGGATGAGACTGTGAATATTCACATTGTGAATATTTGCAATACGAATATTCGCAATGCGAATATTCGTGGAAATTCCGCCCCACTTATGCCTGTGAGCCAATGAGAGTTCTGCAAGCACAGTTTTCAGAGCTTAGCAACGTCCCTCGCATGATGTTATAGCGCACATGCGCAGACAAGCGAAATTTCGCTATTAATTTCGCATTCGCAATAGCAAAATTTTGCAATTCAAAAAAACTTCATGAATATAATGAATATTCGAATTTCACGAATATGGGACGAATATTCGTCCTCCTATTTGCGAAATATTGTGAATTTGAATATGGCATATCACTAATGGCTGGTTCCCAGTCGATGCAGCAGAAATGAGGACATTTTGGGGCCTCGTGCTACATATGGGCCTGGTCAAAAAACCCAGTTTCAGGCAATATTGGAGTAGGGACGTCCTTTACCAGACCCCGCTCTAAAATATGGCCATGGTACGTCCCCGGTTCAAGGCCATTCGGAAATGTTTGCATATGCTAATAATGCAGCATGTCCCCCCTGAACTGATCCCGCGTATGACCGCCTGTATAAAATCAGGCCAGTCATCAATCACTTCAGGGCCAAATTTTGGGAGGCCTATGTCCCTGGAAGGGAAGTCGCTATTAATGAGTCTCTAATCAGCTTTAAGGGGAGACTCAGCTTCCGGCAATACATCCCAACCAAGCAAGTGCGGTATGGCGTAAAGATGTATAAACTTTGCGAGAGTACCTCAGGGTACACTTGCAAGTTTATGGTGTATGAGGGACAAGATTCCCGTATTTAACCCCCAGAATGTCCCCCCACTCTGGGTGTTAGCGGGAAAATCGTTTGGGGCCTTTTGCACCCATTTCTAGATAAAGGTTACCACCTTTATGTGGATAACTTTTATAATAGTATCCCTAGTTTCCCTCTCTTCACATCCCTCTTCGCCAGATTCATGCTCACTTGTGGGACAGTCTGGAAGAATCAAAGAGGCCCTCCTTCCTATCCCCTCCAAATTCCTATCCTCCGGGGTGAGTCCTGTGCCCTTACCCATGAAAACCTGTTGCTGGTCAGGTATAAGGACAAGAGGCATGTCCTTATGCTGTCCACAATTCATGGGAACATCAGCACCCCTGTCCCTGTGTGAGGTACCGAGGGACCGATCCTCAACCTGATTGTATTCTGGACTACAATCAGTACATTGTCCTCAAGCCATATAATGCCATGCAGAAAACACGGGCATGGTACAAACAAGTTGTGCCATGTATAACTCTTTTGTACTGTCCCAGCACAACGGCAACACAGGGACATACCTGCAGTTTCAAGAGGAAGTTCTAAAGGCCCTCATCTTTTCTGACCACCGAAGAGCTGGTCAAAGCACCTTTGGAACTGTGGGCCCCTGGATCGTCCCAAGTCAACACTTTCCGGGTGAGGTTCCCCACACTGTTAAGAAGGGACTATCCCAGAAAAAATGCAGAGTGTATCGCAAGAGGAGGATTCGGAAGGACACCTTGCCCCGATCATCCGGCCCTCTGCATTAAACATTGCTTCAAGGAATTTCACACTTCCATGGAGTTCTAAATTTTTAATCCTTTCACCTGATTTTCATTCCCCAGAATTCAACTCCAATGTACCAGCCCAGAGCACATTGTCTTCCAAATTTAAAACCAAAACACCCCCCCCCCCTAAAAATAAAAATAAAAAAAACCTCTTTGTTGAGATCCCCCCCCCCCAAAACAAAAATAAATAAATAGGTTATGGGACACAAAGTCAACAGCACGGGGGGTTTGCAGTTACCTCAAATGTGCAGCGCTCTCTCCCCACCTGAGCAGGGTGCGCATTTGAGGTAACAGAATAGAATGATTCCCAGAATGATGATTCAGAGCATAGGGTTTGGGGCAGACATCATTTTTACTTTCGGCTATACTCTGGGTCAACATTCTGGGAAAATAATTGGCATATCAGTATTAAAATTGCAATTTTCATTCCCCCCATAGTATACTTCATTCATTCCTGGAAAATAAATTTAGGGAACACCCGTCTGTTACAAATCTCCACTTCAACCCTGTACACCTTCCCTAGGGGGTGTACTGTTTGTACTCACATGTGGGTGTTCCTTTCTTGTATTTTCCTCTTAATGTATGGAACTGTCAGGTAAGTAAGAAACATCGGCCTCAAATGCGAAGAGTTTTTGCTGAGCTCTGTCGTATTTCCAGGCGACAATTCAGAGTCACATGTTACTTGTTCCCAGAAAGATGAAGCAGAGTATAGGTTGAAAACTGCAATTTTCAAAAGCTGCTCTTCATCCATTCCTGGAAAATAAATTTAGCAGACACCCTGCGTTCAAAAAGTCATCATTCCTTAGGGTGGGTACTTTCTGTAATGGTGCCACATGTGGGTGTTTCATTCTTGTATTTTCTTCTGAATGTATGTAACCATCAGCTACTGATATGCCATAGGCTTCAAATACAAACAGACCTCTATGACTTCTGAGCCTTGTTGTGTGCCTCCCCCGCCCAGTACGTTACACCATATGTGGATGTATTTCCATGGTCAGGGGAAAAAGCCCTCCAAAATATGTAACCCAATTTCTCCCATTACCCCTTGTGAAAATATAAAAATTGGGTAACCCCAGCATTTTTGTGTAAAAAAATATATTTTTTTAAATTTGTGGCCCACTTTTCAAAAAACCTGTGAGGTGTAAGTACTCATTGTACCCCTTGTTACCTTCCTTGAGGGGTGTAGGTTCAAAATTGTGGTCACTTGCTTTTTTTTATTTTTTTATGTCAGAACCATTGCAACACTAGTACTACTTTAGGCCTCAAATCTCATCGGTGGTGTCTCACTCCTAAGCCCTGTTTTGCACCCGCATAGTGCTTTACCACCTTATATGGGGTATTTCCTTATTCTGGAGAGATTGGGCTACAAATTGTGTGAAGATTTTTTTCTCTTACTACTTGTGAAACTAAAACATTTTTTGGTTAATACCAGCATTTCAGTGTTAAAAATCAATTATATCACTTTTACGGCCCACTGTTCAAAAAACATGTGAGGTGTAAGTACTCACTATGGGGGGGGGGGGGGATTTATCAAAACCTGTGTAGAGGAAGAGTGGTGCAGTAGCCCATGGCAACCAAACAGATTGCTTCTTTCATTTTCCACAGGTCTCTTCAAAAATGAAAAAAGCGATCTGATTGGTTTCCATGGGCAACTGCACCACTCAGGTTTTAATAAATCTCCCCCTATATCCCTTGCTATGTTCCTTGAGGGGGACTAATTTTTAATATGGTGTCACATGTGTGGGGTTACTGCTGTTCATGCTTTGTAAACGCACATGGCCCCCGACTTCAATTCCAACAAACTTTTCACTCCAAATGTCCAATGGCACTCCTTCTATTCTGAGCATTGCAGTGCGCCCGCAGACCACTTTACATCCACATATGGGGTATTTTCTTTCTCAGGCAAAATTGCACTACAAATTTTGGAGACCTTTTGCCCTATTACCTCATGTGAAATTGAAACATTTGGGGTAACATTATCAATATAGTCTGAAAAATCTCATTTTTTTTCTTTTACGGCCCACTGTTCAAAAAACCTGTGAGGTGAAAGTACTCACTGTAACCCAACTGTAAAATACGTTCCTGGAGGGGTGTAGTTTCCAAAATGGTGTCACGTGTGTGTGTGTGTGGGGGGGGGGGGGTTATGCTGTTCTGGCACCATGGGAGGTTTGTAAATGCACATGGCCCCCGACTTCAATCTCAGCAAAATTCTCTCTCCAAAAGTCCATGGCGCTCCTTCTTTTCTGAGACCTGTAGTGCGCTAGCAGAGCACTTAAAGTCCACATATGGGGAGTTTTCTTAATTGGGAGAAATCGGGCTTTAAATTTTGGGTTTCATTTTCTCCTATTACCCCTTGTGAAAATGAAAAATTTAGGGTAACACCATCATTTTTGTGTTAAAAATCTAATTTTCCATTTTCATGTCCAACTTCAACGCAAAGTCGTGATAGCTGTCACGCCCCCTCCCGTAGGCTTGCATTGAGGGGCGGAGCGTGACATCACACAGGGGCGGAGGCGTGACGGTGTTGTCGCCATGTGGTCGCCGGTAATCAGACCCAGAGCAAACACGCTCCAGGGACTGATTACAAACGGGGTGCCACGTGCAAGATCCCGGGGGTCCCCAGCGGCTGGACTTCCGCAATCAGGCATCTTATCCCCTATCCTTTGGATAGGGGATAAGATGTCTAAGCACCGGAGAACCCCTTTAAGGCTCACTATCCCCCTTGTTACGTTCCTTGAGGGGTGTAGTTTCCAAAATAGTATATCATGTTTTTTTTATTTATTTATTTTTTGCTTTTATGGCACCATGGGGCTTCCTTAATATAAAAAAAAATATAAAAATTGTTTCCCATTCTGCCGTCAGTAAAAAAAAATAAAGATGTACATACCTTCCTCCGCTCCCCCGGGGCCTCCGGTAATCGGCTCCGGTCTCCGCCACGATCCACTTCCTGGTTGCCAGTGGGCGGATGAATCATACTGCGCTCAGCCAGTCACCAGCCGCAGCAAAGTCAGACTTGGCCGGCGATAGGCTGAGCGGCAGTGTGAAAACGCTTCAGGACACAAAACTCTTCACTACACCAGCACCTGCGGCCGGGGCCGAAAACGTCACACTGCCGCTCAGCCTATCGCCGGCCGAGTCGGGAGCCCACTGCGGCCGGTGATTGGCTGAGCGCAGTAAGACTCTCCGACCACCGGCAACCAGGAAGAGTATCACGGTGGAGGCCGGAGCCGGTTACCGAAGGCCCCCGGGGGAGAGGAGAAAGGTATGTATATCTTTATTTTTTTACTGCCAGCACTATGGGGGACAATTTTTATGTTCTGGAGTTCTCCTTTAATGCAACATGCCTCCAAAAACAATTTCAGCAAAATTCTCTTTCAAAAAGACAAATTTTGCTCCTTGTCTTCTGAGCATTGTAGTGCGCCTGCAGAGCACCTAACGTCCACATATGGGGTGTTTTCTTAATCGGGATACATTGGGCTTTCAATGTTGGGGTCCATTTCCTCCTATTACCACTTGTGAAAAAGAAAAATTTGAGGTAACACCAGCATTTTAGTGTTAAAAATCTAATTTTCCATTTTCACGTCAGACTTCAAAGCAAAGTCGTCAAACACCTGTGAAGTGTTAAGGCTCAATATCACCCATTGATACATTCCTTGTGGGGTGTAGTTTCCAAAAGAGTATGCCATGTGGATTTATTTTTTTTTTTTTGTTGCTGTTCTGGCACCATGTGGGATTCCTAAAAGCAACATGGCCCCCAAAAACCATGACAGCAAAATTTGTTTTAAAAAATCCCACAGTTGCTCTTTCCCTCTTGAGCCATGTTGTGAGCCCACAGAGCACTTTATGTCAACATATGAGGTATTTCTATACTCAAAAGAAATTGGGCTACAAATTTTGGGGGGCTTTTTCTCCTTATACCACTTTTAAAAACTGAAAACATGGGGCTACAAGAACATGTTAGATTAAAAAATGCAGATTTAGATTTTTCTCCTCCACTTTGCTGCTATTCTTGTGAAACACCTAAAGGGTTAACAAACTTTCTGAATGTCATTTTGAATACTTTGAGGGGTGTAGTTTCTCACAGAAAGGCCCCTAAAATATACTTCAAACTTAACTGGTCCCTGAAAAATTCTGATTTTAAAAGTAAAAACATGTCAACTTTATGATGTCAACATAAAGTAGACATATTGGGGGATATTTATCAAAGGATTTAGACTGGATTTTCATGTCTAAATTTGTCCCACAGAAAGTCGCAGTCTAAATATGTGCGACTTTTCTGCGACTTTTGCTTTAGAGGATTTTTAGAACATGATGCATTCTAGTCTATTTTAGCCAGAAAGATGCATTGGTGCTGAATTTATCAAAAGTGACTCTTCAGCAACAAGTTGCATCTGCTGAAAGTATGCCAAAATGTCAGATCATGCTGGTGCAGGTTTAAATACAATCTATTGAAAAAGGAAAAAAATCCTCTCAAAATTTGTAAACCAATTTCTCTCGAGTAAGAAAATACCTCATATGTGTATGTCAAGTGTTCGGCGGGTGCACTAGAGGGCTCAGAAGCGAAGGAGCAACAATGATTTAGGAGAGTGAGTTTTTCTGAAATGATTTTTGGGGGGGCATGTCCCATTTAGGAAGCCCCTATGGTGCAAGGACAGCAACCCCCCCCCCCCCCCACATTGCACACTATAATGGAAATGAAACCCCTCAAGGAACGTAACAAGGATTACGGTGAGCCTTAACACCCCACAGTCGGATGTGTAAATGAAAAAAAAAATTCCACTAAAATGCTGTTTCTTTCCCCAAAATTTTACTTCTTTACAAAGGGTAATAGGAGAAAATGCCCCCCAAAATTTGTAACCTCATTTCTTCTGAGTATGGAAATACCCCATGTTTGGACGTCAAGTACACTGCGAGCGAACTACAATGCTCAGATGAGAAGGAGCGCCATTGAGCTTTGAGAGAGATAATTTATTTGGAATGGAAGTCGCGGGCCATGTGCATTTACAAAGTCCCCCATGGTGCCAGAACAGTGGACCCCCCCACATGTGACCCCATTTTGGAAACTACACCCCTCACAGAATGTAATAAGGGGTACAGTGAGCATTTAAACCCTACTGGCGTTTGACAGATCTTTGGAACAGTGGGCTGTGTAAACAAAAAAATTACATTTTTCATTTTTACGTACCACTGTTCCAAAAATCTGTCAGACACTTGTGGGGCGTAAATGCTCACTATACCTCTTATTATATTCCGTGAGGGGTGTAGTTTCCAAAATGGGATCACATGTGGGTATTTATTATTTTGCAATTATGTCAGAACCGCTGTAAAATCAGCCACCCCTGTGCAAATCACTAATTTAGGCCTCAAATGTACATAGTGCGCTCTCACTCCTGAGCCTTGTTGTGCGCCTGCAGAGTATTTTACGCCCACATATGGGGTATGTCCGTACTCAGGAGAAATTGCGTTACAAATTTTGGGGGTCTTTTTTTCCTTTTACTTCTTGTGAAAATAAAAAGTAAAGGTAAATTTTTTTTTACACTAACAGGCTGGTGTAGACCTCAACTTTTCCTTTGCACAAGGGGTAAAAGGAGAACAAGCCCCCCAAAATTTGTAGTGCAATTTCTCCCGAGTACGGAGATACCCCATATGTGTCCCTAAACTGTTTCCTTGAAATATGACAGGGCTCCAAAAGTGAGAGAGCACCATGCGCATTTGAGGACTAAATTAGAGATTGCATAGGGGTGGACATAGGGATATTCTACGCCAGTGATTCCCAAACAGGGTGCCTCCTGCTGTTGCTAAACTCCCAGCATGCCTGGACAGTCAGTTGCTTTCTGGAAATGCCGGGAGTTGTTGTTTTGCAACAGCTGTAGGCTCCATTTTGGAAACACTGCCGTACAATATGTTTTTAATTTTTATTGGGGGGGGGGCAGTGTAAGGGGGTATATATGTAGTGTTTTACCCTTTATTATGTTACGGTGAGTTTCCCGCTAGGAATTTGCGCTGCGGAGAAAAATTTGCCGCAGCTCATACTTGAAGCAGGAAACTTGCTGTAAACCCGCCCGTGTGAATGTACCCTGTACGTTCATATGGGGGGGCAAACCTCCAGCTGTTTCAAAACTACAACTCCCAGCATGTACTGACAGACCATGCATGCTGGGAGTTGTAGTTTTGCAACAGCTGGAGGCACACTGGTTGGAAAACCTTCAGCTAGGTTCTGTTACCTAACTAAGTATTTTCCAACCAGTGTGCCTCCAGCTGTTGCAAAACTACAACTCCCAGCATGCACGGTCTGTCAGTACATGCTGGGAGTTGTAGTTTTGCAACAGCTGGAGGCACACTGGTTGGAAAACCTTCAGTTAGGTTCTGTTACCTAACTCAGTATTTTCCAACCAGTGTGCCTCCAGCTGTTGCAAAACTACAATTCCCAGCATGTACTGATCACAGAAGGGCATGCTGGGAGATGTAGTTATGCAACAGCTGGAGGTATGCAACTACAACTCCCAGCATGCCGAGACAGCTGTTTTCTGTGTGGGCATGCTGGAATTTGTAGTTTTGCAGCATCTGGAGTGCTACAATTTAGAGACCACTGAACAGTGATCTCCAAACTGTGGACCTCCAGATGTTGCAAAATTACAACTCCCAGCATGCCCAGACAGCAAACAGCTGTGTGGGCATGCTAGGACTTGTAGTTTTGCAAGATCTAGAGGGCAGTATAGAGATCACTGTGCAGTGGTCTCTAAACTGTAGACCTCCAGCTGTTGCAAAACTACAAATTCCAGCATGCCCACACAGCAAACAGCTGTCTGGGCATGCTGGGAGTTGTAGTTTTGCAACATCTGGAGGGCTACAGTCTAGAGACCACTATAGTGGTCTCAGACTGTAGCCCTCTAGATGTTGCTAGGCAACTCACAGGCTTCCGTCGCATCCAGGGAGCCGTCCTCTTCTGCCGCACGCAGATCTCCGTCGCTGCCCGCCGATCGCCGTCTCTCTGCTGCCTCCGGACGGGTAAGTGGACTCCGGCGCCGCTCCTCTTCGTTTTCCCCATTCTGTCCCGCCTATTGTGGGTGGGCAGGACGGGGAAAACGAAAGTAACCCCCCCCCCCCCCCGCCACAGATCTGCTATTGGTGGTCGCGTCTAGACCACCAATAGCAGGGATAGGAGGGGTGGCACCCATGCCACCTCAATCCTATCACTTTAGCGGGATCGTGGATGTCTTAGACACCCGCGATCCCCCTTCTCTTCCGGGTCACCGGGTCACCATAGACCCGTAATGACCCGGAATCGCCGCAAATCGTAAGTGTGAATTCACTTGCGATTTGCGTCAATCGCCGACATGGGGTGTTCTAATGACCCCCCTGGGCATTTGCACGGGGTGCCTGCTGATAGATATCAGCAGTCACCACGGCCCGGTCCCCGCCCAGCGTGCGGCGGGAACTGAAATTCCCACGGGCGTACGCCCTTTGTCCTTAAGTACCAGGACGCAAGGGCGTATGCATACGCCCTTCGTCCCCAACCGGTTAAAGGGGTACTACCATGTTGACAACTTGTCCCCTATCTAAAGGATAGGGGATAAGTTGCCTGATCGCGCTGGGTCCCGCCGCAAGGGACCCCTGCGATCTGGCACGCAGCACCCCGCTCTCATCAGGCCCCGGAGCGAACATCCACTCCGGGTCTGATGACGGGCTGGTGATCAGGACGTCACAGCTCCGCCCCTGTGTGATGTCACGCTCCGCCCCTCAATGCAAGTCTATGGCCGGGGGGCGAGACAGCTGTCTCGCAGCCTGCCATAGACTTACATTGAGGGGCGGAGCATGACGTCACATGGGGGCGGAGCCGTGATGTCACGATACTCCGGCAGTCACGATACTCTGGCAGTCATCAGACCCGGAGCGATGTTCGCTCCGGGGCCTGATGAGAGTGGGGTGCTGGGTGCGAGATTGCGGGGGTCCCCAGTGGCAGGGATCAGCACGGTAGTACCCCTTTAAGGTAGCTGCGTCCTTAAGGGGTTAAGCTCTTGGTTATAGGAGCCCCCATAGGATTCTTGCATGGGGTTTGAATTTTGTTCACAGACACACACACCGTCTCTATTTTTTATCTTTATCTCTCTCTATCTTTCTAATCACTAACTGTTCCTGTTTCTTCTCTCTTTCTAATCTGTATCTCTCTATTCCTTTTTTTCTTTTTATAACTGTTTATTTGTAAGATTTTACAATTTTTCAATAACAGAAGAAGAAAAAGAGAAAATAAAAAGAATCTATGACAGTTTTCAAGGATTACCATCAACACTTGTCCAGCATACATAAAATACCAATGGAGTAAATCAACGCTGTAAATAGGATATGACAAAAAGGACATATATCGTAGCTAGTCTCAGTAATATAAACGTAGTTAAGAAAACAAAACTCCATGTTACTATCCCATTCCCTCCATATTAGTCTAGTCCTATGTTTCTAAAGGCCTAAGGGCGGAAGGTTCAAAAGGTATGTCAATGGGTCTAATGAAATTTCTAAACATTATCTGTCCCTATTACTCTCTCTCTTGCTCTCTTCAGTAGCTCTGTTGCTCTGAACGTTGTGGGTGACATCACTGCTCTTTTATCTGTGTCTGTGGTGCATCCTATTGGCCTTTATGCTGATTGACACACGAAAGCATCCAATCACACAACAAAACTGGGTTATCATGTGATATGCTGAAGTCCCAACGTTATCTCACTGCTCCCTGGCCGCCATGCTTCTTCTATCAACAAAAAAAAACATGCTTTCACATTTTTTCACACCATTTACCGGCTTGCAATAGTGTTCACTGGGCCGGAAAAAAATGTAATAAAGTTTGGGTTGAATCTTTGGCGCAGTCTTTGATGGCTTCTACCTGCCCCAACAGCCTTGATTGATAAAACTCTGCTGGTTTCTTTATAGGGAGAGATTGATCAATCAAGTCTGATGAGGCAGGGAGAAACCTCCAGGGAATACCCCATAAATTATGGCAGGATGAAAGTGAGGACAGGTTCTTTTTAACATTGTAAGATAAGCTGTACATGTTGGCTAATTCTGCATGCCGCCTTTAGGCTCCCAACCTTACCAGAAGGAACAGGGTAACGCAGAAGAATAAAACATACATAGGATGTTATGAAAATTCCATGGAAGTTTTCACTCTGACTAAAAGGAAAAATACAGTAAGTAAATATTTTTCATTTAATATAGCACACTATTTAACTTTGCTACTGTATATAGACTGGAACAAGGTCGGTAGATGGTAGCATATTAAATAATCACTCTAGTATGTTAGCCAAAGCCTATATAAGAAAGGAATACAGCAATATATAAATGCAATTAAGGTGCTGAATTAATTTCCTCTTCTGTGTCTTAGTTGTCGGAGGAGAGGGTTACATTCTACAATTACCTGGAGACTGGTAACAATCTAGGTCTTTCCAAAAAAAAAAAAAGTATCCAGCCATTGTTATATAAGATGAACATACATATATTTTTTTGTATGTTCCCCAACAAATGCTTCTTTTTTTCCTAATACATGGCTGGATACTTTCTAGACACACCTTACAATCCATGTCAATTAACTTCATCATTCTATGGTCAATACTAGAAGTATGTAGAAATATGGCAGCCTTTGGAAATGTTGTGACAAAAAATTAGCTTCAACTTTTAAAATGCATCTATCACTCCATCTATAGAGGCTAAACTGGTGGCACATTGTAGTAGAGGTTAACAAGCATATGTCAGGCATACCTTTTTAGATGCTGTGTTCCAATAAAACAAATGTGTTTTATAGCAACCCCGAGTGCCAGAAATCAGTGGCCCGGGGTCTGTTATGCCCTGAAGACGCCACACATCTCTCTCCACATAGCGAGTGACACACACGGCCTGCCTGCCCATGGCAGCCCATTGTAGGTTGCTCACCCATGTGTCTCCAATGGGTATGAGTCTGCCAGTGATATAATATATTTTACTTAAACTACAAGTACTACTAATGGGAAGATCAATCCTCATTTTGCTACAGAGACTACAGTTTTCTTCTATTCTATTAAACACTATGAGGTGTAACACCGGCTGTTGGCATCCACCGGCGTGCAGCTAGACCACACACTCTCTGCCACCAGGCTATGCTTCTTTTTTATAAAGGTGTCAAGGCATTCTCCTTAAGACGTTGTGGGGGTATGTAAATATTTTTTCTTAATAATTCCACTTTCCTCCTCTACTTTCCTGTTGTATTTCTTTTCTGGTAATACAAATATCTGTCATGCATACATTTGTCCAACTGAGAAATATCTGCATCCATTTCTAAAACACTTGTCTGTAGAACAAAGAAATGGCAAGATTACATAATGAAGTTTGTGATTCAGATGAACATTGGGACATAAATGTAATTTGCTAAAGTGACGAAACAATTGTTAGAAGAATAAAAATCTGAAAATATGACAGTTAGCAAAATATTGTCCCCTGAGACCAACATCTTTCCAGCAATGTATTGATAGTAAAAGAACTAAAAAAACAAGATTAATAATAAAAATGCTTTTCCGTAGGAAAAAAAAGAATGGTCTTGAATACGACCGTTTTACTTGGAACCCGGAGACAGTTACTGCTGTCAAAGGCTGTCAGGTGGCAGAATTTTATTTCATAATTTGACAGCAAATACAAAACTATTACTTATTGTCAGTACATTTCCTGGCCATTAACAACCACTGAGGTATGAAATCAGGGACAGTTGACAAGACTTTTAACTGTCCTTAGTTACAACCGTGCTTAGAAACCACAACGAATGTGCTTCTTAAATGGGATTCACAAAGACCTTTCTCTTTAACTCCTTACATCTGCACAGGAGAAGGGATAAAGTGACACATTCTAAGCAATAATACATCAATTTCTTTAAAAGAAGCATAGGGGTACTTTTAGGTCACTTAGTAAGGGTAAAAACACTAAAGAAGTTTTTATCATGTGAATCTATAGCTCCTAGTATGATCTAAGCAGTGGTAAGAGTATGCTGGGAGTTTTCATTTCACCCGTCATAGCTGCAGAATGTACAAGTGACTACAGGACTGATGGGACAGTCAGGCAAACTATACAATGGTATCAGTGACTTACAGGTGTCTATAGTCTTTTTCTTCTTCATCTGGTCCAGACCATTAAGACTTCTTCCAGCTACATCTTCCCTCTGAAGAGTTAGCTTCAGTGTCAGCTGATCCTCACCCTCTATATGAAGACAATATTTATTATAACACTGCCACACACTCAGCCACTGAATGTAACCCTGCCACACACTTCAGCCCCTAAAAATAACCCTGCCGTACACTGTATCCCATGAATATAACAGTGCCACACACTGTGCCCCTGACTATAACCCTGCAACAAATGGTATCCCCTGAAACGAACGGCCAGACACTGTACCCTCTGAATGTAATTTTGCCATGCACTGTGCGTCCTGAATAAAACCCTGCCAATACTACCACACACTTAACCTTTAAAAAAAAAAACTGCAACACACTGTGCCCTCTGAATATAATACCATTACCACACACTTTACCCTCTGAATATAACCCTGCCACAAACTTACTCTCTAAATATAACCCTGCAACACACTGTGCTCTAAATGTTACCCTGACACACTATGCCCCCTGAATATAACACTACCATACACTGTACCCTCTAAACATAATATTTCCACACACTGTGCCCCATACATTCCGGCCCTTAAATGTTACCCTGACAGACATGTTACCCTTTAAATATAATCCTGCCACACAGTGTACCCTCTGAATATTAGCCTGCCACACATGGGCCCCCTGAATATAACCTTGCAACACACACTGCAGCCCCTGGATATAACCCTGCCAAACACTTTATTCTCTGAATATAAAGCTACAACACATTGTACCCTCCAAATATAATACTGACTCACACAGTACCTTCTGAATATAACCTTGCCACACCCTTTACACCCTGTAAACCCTGCAAACTGTACCTCACAGTGCTCTCTGCTGACTCCTCTTTGTGTGTCAGGTACTGTCCAGAGCAGGGGCAAATTCCTATGGCAAACTTTGCCTGTTCTGAACAGTTCCTGACATGGATAGAGCTTGCAGCAGAGAACATTGTAGTCAGACTGGAAAAAACTACACAACTTTCTCCAGAAAATACAGCAGCTGATAAGTACTGGAAGGATTAAGACTTTGAAATAGAAGTAATTTACAAATCCGTGTAATTTTCTCACACCAGAAAATGTTTTCATCCAGAACACTCCTTTAACATATTGTGTCCCCATATATAAGTTTATTAATATACTAAGTCTCCATATAAAAGTTTATTAACACCTCATGAACGAATAACGTACCTGTACGCCCTCGTCCCGCTCCCCTTCTATGATGCGGGGTCAGAAGCTATCAGCCACCGGGAACCATGGCTAATACTGGACATCAGCGATCCCGGTGATGGTCGGCATTAACCCCTTAGACGCCACAATCAAAGTTAATCCGGCGTCTAAAAGAAAAAAGAAAACAGTCCCGGCAACTTAGAGAAGCTGATCAGGACCCCCGTGGTAAAACCGCGGTGTCCTGATCAGCTTGGAAGACGGCGGGAGGGCCCTTACCTTCCTCTTCGCTGTCCGATCGTTGTTAGGATGCTACAGGATGCCTCAGCAGCCTGGAGCAATCAAGCACTGATAACACTGATCATTGCTATCCTATGGCATAGCATTGAATAGTGTACGCAATCCAAGGATTGCATGTAATAATCCCCTATGGGGACTATAAAATGGGGGGAAAATTTTAAAAATAAAAAGTTAATAAATGTGAATTAACCTGTTCCCTAAAAAAAAAGTTTGAATCACCCCCTTTTCCCATAAGAAAAAAAAAATATGTGAACAAAAATAAACATAAACATATGTGGTATTGCTGCATGCGTAAATGTCTGAAGTATATAAATATAATGTTAAACCACGGTCAATGGCGTTTACGTAAAAAATACCAAAGTCCAAAATTGCGTATATTTGGACACTTTGTATGCCCTAAAATGTTTTGTAAAAAGCGATCAATAAGTCCCTTCAAAACAAAAATGTTACTGATAAAGACTAAAGATCATGGTGTCAAAAATGAGCCCTCATACAGCCCTGTTTACAGAAAAACAAAAAAGGTCAGAACGTACTAATTTTGGTGCAAAAAGTTATAATTTATTTTAACAGAAGTAAAACGAAATCAAATCTATATAAGTATGGTATCAATTTAATTGTATTGACCTACAGAAGAAAGATAAAGTGTAATTTTTACTGAAAAGTTCAGTGCGTAGAATTGAAAGCCTCAAATACAAAATATATATATTTTTTTTCAATTTTGCCACACGAATATTTTTTTTTTACTGGTTTTGCCGTAGATTTTGTGGTGAAATGATTGATAGTATTACAAAGTACAATTGGTGGTTCAAAAAACAAGCCCTCATATGGGTCTGTAGGTGGAAAATTTAAAGGGTTATGATTTTTAGAATGTGAGGAGGAAAAAAACGGAAGGGCAAAAATGAAAAAAAAAAAACTGGTCTTTAAGGGGTTATTATACAGTACTTTGCCTTCATATCTAAATGGACATGCCGGAGAGCACCGAACAGGGGAACGCAGCTTGCTGCATTCCCCTGTTCGACGACCAGAAACAATGGACATCGGATGCCATACATGTGATCACAACTGATGCATGTTGTCATTAGTGGGGGCATCAGTTGCGTTGAGATCTAGGCTGAGTTCACCTATGCAGGATGCCGGACATGTGTGAACCCAGCCTTGTATAGGTTTCTTTTTTTCTTTTATCACTCTGGCTTTCTCTCTATCACCTACCTCCAGTGGCGTACCAAGGGGGGTGGGGGGGGGGTGGGGGGGGGGCGGTCCGCCCCGGGTGCCACTCTCAAGGGGGGTGCCAGGGGCGGACTGACCCGCCGCTGCCGCTGCTGAGGTCCGGGACACTCGCCCCAGATCCCCAGCTGACAGCGCTACATTCTCTTGTATGTGCGATACACACACATACAGGAGAAGGCGTCCCCTCTGTGTGAGCCGCATCTGCAGCTACACAGAGGAGACGTGACCTCCGCCCCCACGCAGCACGCAGTACAGGCGCCGGTGACGTCACTCATCGGCGCCTGTACTGTGGAGGGGAGATGATGCGGGCCCTGCAGCTGAGGAGATCGCTGCGTGGGATATCAGGTGAGCATCCTTTTTTTTTTCTTTGCATATAACTACAGGGAAGGGGGGGAGGAGAGGGGGGGTGCTCTGCATTTACCTATAGGGAAGGGGGGGGGAGAGGGGGGTGCTCTGCATTTACCTATAGGGAAGGGGGGGGGAGAGGGGGGTGCTCTGCATTTACCTATAGGGAAGGGGGGAGAGGGGGGGTGCTCTGCATTTACCTATAGGAGAGGGGGGGGTGCTCTGCATTTACCTATAGGGAAGGGGGGAGAGGGGGGCGCTCTGTATTTACCTATAGAGAAGGGGGGGAGAGGGGGGGTGCTCTGAATTTACCTATAGGGAAGGGGGGAGAGGGAGGGGGGTGCTCTGCATTTACCTATAGGGAAGGGGGGTGCTCTGCATTTACGTAAAGGGAAGGGGGGGAGAGGGGGGTTGCTCTCCATTTACCTATAGGGACGGGGGGGGGGGGTGCTCTGCATTTACCTATAGGGAAGGGGGGTGCTCTGCATATACCTATAGGGAAGGGGGGAGGGGGGGTGCTCTGCATTTACCTATAGGGAGGGGGGGGTGCTCTTCATTTACCTATAGGGAAGGGGGGGAGAGGGGGGTGCTCTGCATTTACCTAAAGGGAAGGGGGGGAGAGGGGGGTGCTCTCCATTTACCTATAGGGGAGAGGGGGAGAGGGGGGTGCTCTCCATTTACCTATAGGGAAGGGGGGAGAGGGGGGCTGCTCTGCGTATACCTAGGGCTGGGCGGTATGACCACATATGTGTATCACGGTATTTTTTTTAACTTACGGCAGTTCCACGGTATATAACGGTATCCCCCCCCCCAAAATCATGTGACCCGCCAGCGCTATTCTGCTCCCCCCCAATTAATGATCAGCCCAGCGGGGTACTACTCACATATGTCAAGCACTGCCCTCCTCCTCTTTGTTGGGGGCCTCCGGTGATGGAACTCACTGTACGCCAGTGGTCTCCAACCTGCGGACCTCCAGTTGTTGCAAAACTACAACTCCCAGCATGGCTGTCCGGGCATGCTGGGAGTTGTAGTTTTGCAACAGCTGGAGGTCCGCAGGTTTGAGACCACTGCTGTACGCTGTATACCTATGCCCGGGCTGCAAAAGATACAGAAAATAAACTTAACTCACCCACGTCGGCCGCACACTGGGGACGGGAACGCCGGACAGCTGTCAGCCTATCACCGGCCAGAGCGATGCCCCGACCCTGCCAGTGATAGGCTGAGCCCACTGTCATGTAAGAAGCTCTGGCCGGCTTCTTACATGACAGTGGGCTCAGGCTATCACTGGCCGTTGGCTGTCCGGGCATGCTGGGAGTTGTAGTTTTGCAACAACTGGAGGTCCGCAGGTTGGAGACCACTGGCGTACAGAGAGTTCCATCGCCGGCTGTCCGGGAATGCTGGGAGTTGTAGTTTTGCAACATCTGGAGGTCTGCAGGTTGGAGACCACTGGCGTACAGTATAGAGTTCCGGCGCCCGGCGGCCCCCAACAAAGAGGAGGAGGGCAGTGCTTGACATATGTGAGTAGTACCCCGCTGGGCTGATCATGGATTGGGGGGAGCAGAACAGTGCTGGCGGGTCACATAGGATTAGTTCCCCGATGTGGGGACAGCGCTGTGCTAGGCTGATAATACATTCCCGAGGGGAAGGGGCCCAACCGGTATTGCGGTATGGGGGAAAATCCATATCGTGCAGCCCAAAAAATGTGGTATTCGGTATGAACCGGTATACCGCCCAGCCCTAAATATACCTATGGGAAAGGGGGGGGGTGTGTGGCTCTGCATATACCTATGGGAAATAGGGGGGGGGGTGTAGCTCTGCATATACCTATGGGAAAGAGGGGGGGTGTAGCTCTGCATATACCTATGGGAAAGAGGGTGGTGTATCTCTGCATATACCTATGGGAAAGAGGGGGGTGTAACTCTGCATATACCTGTGGGAAAGGGGGGGGGGGTGTAACTCTGCATATACCTATGGGAAAGAGGGGGTTACCTGGCTCCCTACCTACCTGCCCTTTTACTGTGCAGAACACCAAGGAGGGCATTATTACAGTTTGTGGGCCTATAGATGGGAAGATTGTGTAGAGGAGGGCACTGAATATATGCAGAGTCTGATATGTTTTTCCTGCAGATGTTAAGAGATCCACATGGCGGTCTGATCCGGACGGAGAACAAAAGGAAAGAGGACACCGCTGATCAGAAAAGATGTAATTGTGAGTCCCAAAATGTAACTGTAATCACTTATATGGTATATACATCCTGTGTACAGCTGATATCTACCGCCATATGGTCTTGTATATAATCACTTATATTCTATACAGATCCTTTATAGTATACTGGTCTGTGTATAGTGGTATTATTCAGTACAGTATGGCGGTATTATCCAGTTGTTGTGTGGTGGTATATATTTACTCCTTGTATACCAGTATTATTGGTCATGGAAATTTACCTACGTTAAAGTGTTTCTTATATATATAAATTTATTGTGTGTGGGATTTGGGTGGAATAGGAGTGTGGCAGAAGATTGACAAGCTGCAGAGCCTAGCAGGGGCCCTTGTCTTTTTTTGGTCCGGGGGCCCCGAGTGTTGTCAGTCCGCTCCTGGGGGGAGGGGAGGGAGGGGGTGTAATTAAGGGGGGGGGGGTGCGTGTGTGTGTGTGTGTGGGGGGGGGGTGCCAAACAAAGGGTCCGCCCCGGGTGCCAAATGCTCTAGGTACGCCCCTGCCTACCTCACATCTATCAATACATCTATATCTATCTCTGTGCTAAATCTATTAAAACTTTAACTAAATGCACTGAATTGTCTACAGCATTGCCATCTCCCCTTCTATACTGTGGTAATTATGTGTATTTTATTTTTATTCATAGATTCACACTTTAGTTACTCATCTATTTTAGGCTTTTACTACTTATCCTGAGGATATATGCTCAACAGTGCAACTGCAGCTTCAGAAACCCAATACTAATATAATTAACTGTTATTTTCATCTTTTAAATATAATTATTATTCTGTGGACTAAGGGTGAGCGAATCAAATCTGATGAATTTGAATTCATTACGAATTTCAGGAAAAATTCATTTTGCAATGCATGCGAATATCACCGTGATTCGTTCACGCAAATCGCTTCATTAAAGGGGTTCCCCACCATAAGGTGATTTTAGTATGTACCTGGCAGGCACTAATGTACATGCTTAGGAAGGATCTGCGCTTGTCTTGGGGCTAAATGGCTATGTTGTGAGATTATTATAACACTGTGGCTAGCTTTTTATGAACTTGTATTTCCTGTTTGACTTTTCTTTTTTTGACTACAAATCCCACAATTCCATTTTCCTCCCTCCCACACATCAGCGACCTCACCCATTGAAACCACCCATTGAAATATAAATGAGCTACATCCATTCAAAAGACCTGTGGTTTTCAATTAGGGTGCTTACAGCTGTTGCATTAGTTGCAACAGCTGGAGGGCTACAGTTTGGAGATCACTGTGCAGTGGTCTCTAAACTGTAACCCTCTAGATCTTGCAAAACTACAACTCCTAGCACGCCCACACAGCAGTTTGCAGTCTGGGCATGCTGGGATTTGTAGTTTTGCAACATCTGGAGTGCCACAGTTTGGAGATCACTGTGCAGTGGTCTCTAAACAGCAGCCCTCCAGATGTTGCAAAACTGCTAATCCCAGCATGCCCAAACAGCAAACAGCTGTCTCGGCATGCTGGGAATTGTAGTTGCGTACCTCCAGCTGTTGCATAACTACATCTCCCAGCATGCCCTTCAGTGATCAGTACATGCTGGGAGTTATAGTTTTGCAACAGCTTGGGGCACACCAGTTGAAAAATACTGAGTTAGGTAACAGTACCGAACTGAAGGTTTTCACACCATTGTGCCTCCAGCTGTTGCAAAATTACAACTCCCAACATGCACGATCTTTCAGTACATGCTGGGAGTTGTAGTTTTTAATCAGCTGGAGGTTTGTCCCCCCCCCCATGTGAATGTACAGGGTACAGTCACACGGGTGGGTTTACAGTGAGTTTCCTGCTTCAAGTTTGAGCTGCGGCAAATTTTTCGCCGCAGTGCAAACTCCTAGTAGGAAACTCGCTGTAAACCTCCACCAGTGTGAATGTACCTTAAAAACACTACACTACACTACACTAACAAATAATAAAGAGTAAAACACTACATATACACCCCCATACACTCCCCCCCCCCCCCAATAAAAATGAAAAACGTACTGTCCAGGTAAGCTGGGAGTTTAGCAACAGCTGGAGGCACCCTGTTTGGGAATCACTGGCATAGAATACCCCTATGTCCACCCCTATGCAATCCCTAGTCCTCAAATGTGCATGGCTCTCTCTCAGAGCAGTGTCATATTTCAAGGCAACAGTTTAGGGCCACGTATGGGGTATTTCCATACTTAGGAGAAATTGCACTACAAATTTTGTGGGGCTTTTTCTCCTTTGATTCCATATGAAAAGGAAAAGTTGGAGGCTACACCAGCCTGTTAGTGTAAAAAAATTTTAAAAAAATTTACACAAACATGCTGGTGTTGCCCCATACATTTTATTTTCACAAGCGGTAAAAGGGAAAAAAAGAAAAAATTGTAACACAATTTCTCCTGAGTACAGAAATACCCCATATGCGTGCGCACAACAAGGCTCAGGAGTGAGAGCGCACTATGTACATTTGAGGCTTAAATTGGTGATTTGCACAGGGATGGCTGATTTTACTGCAGTTCTAATTGCAAAAAATAATTACCCACATGTGACCCCATTTTGGAAACGACACCCCTCACGGAACGTAACTAGGGGTAAAATGAGCCTTAACACCCCACAGATGTTTGAAGAATTTTCATTAAAATTGAATGGGAAAATGAAAAAAAAAAATGTTTTCACTGAAATGCTGGTGTTACCATAAATGTTTCATTTTCACAAGGGAAAATAGGAAAAAAGCCCCCAAAATTTGTAACCACATTTCTTCTGAGTAAGAAAATACCCCATATGTGGATTTAAAGTGCTCTGCAGGTGAACTACAGTGCTCAGACTAGAGGGAGCGCCATTGGGCATTTGGAGAGAAAATTTGTCCAGAATTGAAGGCCACGTGTGTTTACAAAGCCCCTATAGTGCCAAAACAATGGACCCCCCCCCCCCCCACATGTGGCCCCATTTTGGAAACTTCACCCCTCATGTAATGCAATAAGGGGTATAGTGAGCATTTATGCCCCACAGGTGTCTGACAGATTTTTGGAACAGTGGTCCGTGAAAATGAAAAATTTAATTTTTTATTTGCACAGCCCACTGTTCCAAAGATCTGTCAAACGTCAGTGGGGTGTAAATACTCACTGCACCCCTTATTAAATTCTGTGAGGGGTTTAGTTTCCAAAATGGGGTCACATGTGGGGGGGTCCACTGTTCTGGCACCACGGGGGGCATTGTAAACGTACATGGCCCCTGACTTCCATTCCAAACAAATTCTCTTTCCAAAAGCTCAATGGCGCTCCTCCTCTTCAGAGCATTGTAGTGCTCCAACAGAGCACTTGACGTCCACACATGGGGTATTTCCATACTCAGAAGAAATGGGGTTACAAATTTTGGGGGTCATTTTCTCCTATTACCCCTTGTAAAAATGCTAAATTTAAGGAAAAACCAGCATTTTTGTGAATTTTTTTTTCATTTACACATCCAACTTAAACGAAAAGTTGTCAAACACCTGTGGGGTGTTAAGGCTCACTGGACCCATTTTTACATGCCTTGAGGGGTGTAGTTTCCAAAATTGTATGCCATGTGGGGGGTTTTCTGCTGTTCTGGCACCATAGGGGCTTCCTAAATGCGACATGCCCCCCAAAACCATTTCAGAAAAATTCACTCTCCAAAATCCCATTGTCGCTCCTTCCCTTCTGAGCCCTCTACTGCACCCGCCGGACACTTGACATAAACGTGTAAGGTATTTCCTTACTAGAGAGAAATTGGGTCACAAATTTTGAGAGGATTTTTCTCCTTTTACCCCATGTAAAAATTCTAAAACTGGGTCTACAAGAACATGTGAGTGTAAAAAATTAAGAACTTTAGTTTTCTCCTTCACTTTGCTGCTATTCCTGTGAAACACCTAAAGGGTTAACACACTTAGTGAATGTTATTTTGAATACTTTGAGAGGTGCAGTTTTTCTAATGGGTATTTATGGGGTATTTCTAATAAGAAAGCCCTTAAAATCCACTTCAACCCTGAACTGTTCTATGAAAAATTCCGATTTTGCAAATTTTGTGAAAAATTGGAAAATTGCTGCTGAAATTTGAAGCCCTCTGATGTCTTCAAAAAGTAAAAACATGTCAACTTTATGATGCAAACATAAAGTAGGCATATTGTATTTGTGAATCAAAATATAATGTATTTGGAATGTCTATTTCCCTTACAACCAGAGAGCTTCAAAGTTGGAAAAATGCTAAATTTTCTATTTTTTCATAAAATGTTGTAATTTTTCACCAAGAAATGATGCAAGTATCGACAAAATGTTATCACTATCATAAAGTATAATATGTCACGAAAAAACAATCTCGGAATAAGAATGAAAAGTAAAAGCATCCCAGAGTTATTAATGCTTAAAGTGACAGGGGTCAGATGTGCAAACGCTCTGGTCTTTAAGGCCAAAATGGGCCTGGTCCTCATGGGGTTAAACTCCATTTAGTGCGGTCCAGGCTCCAGGGCATCTAAAATGGCGAATCCACATGTGAGTACATGGGGCAAGTATTCCTGGGAAGGCAGAAACAAGGGTAGGCGGAATGACCCTGAATCACGTGTAGCATGCAGCCTATCAGAAGCCAGCCATCCCTGTGATGTCCCAACCTTATATAATCGGCAGCCATCTTGCAGCCAGTCATTTCAGCCTTTTATTGCAGAGAGAGAAAGAGAGGGACAGACAACAGTGTGTGTTGCACAGAAAAGCATTTTTACAGTGGCGATTCACCTCCCAGTCACATCAGCGTTCTGTTGCAGAGAGAGATGGACAGAGAGCAGTGTGTGTTGCACAGAAAAGCATTTTTACAGCAGCGATTCATCTCAAGCAAAAATCCAGCCTAGAAGCACTGATAGGGAAGGGAGTGAGATTGTGAGAGAAAGTGCAATTTTGGGTATAGTGCACAGTGCCTGTGTGCTGCAGCACTGGTGTGTACAACCACTGAAAAGGTAATAGTAGTCAGCCAGTTAGGGTGAGCAGAGCGCTAAAAGCATATTGTCCTCTATTATGTGTAACCTGTGCATACATCTAAGTGGTGTATCATTTTGTTCCTGGTAAAATCTAAAGGGCCTAGATACTGTGAAAGGCCAGTCAAAAGTACACACCTGTCGGCATTGTAGACAAATACAGTTTTAAGCGTAGTGCAGCGTATTGTCCTCCCTCATAAGTGCATACCACATTTGTACATCTAAGTGGTGTACTATTTTGTTTGTGTTAAAGTCTTAAGGGCCTGGATACTGTGAAAGGCCAGGCAACAGTACACACCTGCTGGTGTTGTAAACAAATACTGTTTTTAGCTTACTGGAGCGCATTGTAATCCCCTCATAAAAGCATATCACATATATACATCTAAGTGGTGTACCATTTGTTCCTGTTAAAGTCTTAAGTGCCTAAATACTGTGAAAGGCCAGCTGAAAGTACACAGCTGCTGGTGTTGTATACAAATACTGTTTTAAGCGTAGTGGAACGCATTTTTCTCCCCTCATAAGTGCATACCATATACGAACGTCTAAGTGGTGTACTATTTTGTTCCAGTTAAAGTCTTAAATGGGCACTGTCAGATACAAAAAGTTTTGACATGTTGTTATGCATGCAAAACCAATAGGTTTTGCAATTGCTTTCATTAGAAAATTTTCAGTATTTCATACTGAAAAAGCCAGTCAAACAACTGCCCCCCACCCCTGCTTGCTTGGACACATACTAGTCCTGCTGTGTTCATGTGTCATCACCTATGTCATGGACCCACTTCCCTGATTGACAGCTGTGAGCGCAGGGATCACAGCTGGAGGAAAAATCCTCCCATTGTCAGCTTGTGTCCCGCTACTGTCAGTGAGGACAAGCTGGGAGTTGTAGTTTTGCTAATGCTAGGGGAGATGTGAGCAGACAGCATACTGAGGGAGGGGTCGGAGACCGGCACAGTAAGGCCACGCCCCCTCCATTTGAGAGGAATTCAGACTAGTGAGCTAAATTCAAAGTGTAATAAAAAATCTATAAAGATGCTAGATAGAGATGAGCGAACTTACAGTAAATTCGATTTGTCACGAACTTCTCCGCTCGGCAGTTGATGACTTTTCCTGCGTAAATTAGTTCAGCCTTCAGGTGTTCCGGTGGGCTGGAAAAGGTGGATACAGTCCTATGAAAGAGTCTCCTAGGACTGTATACACCTTTTCCAGCCCACCGGAGCACCGGAAAGCTGAACTAATTTATGCAGGAAAAGTCATCAACTGCCGAGCGGAGAAGTTTGTGACGAATCGAATTTACTGTAAGTTCGCTCATCTCTAATGCTAGACACATAAAAATTAGATGTACATGGTCAGGACTAGATACTGAGTGATATATTAAAAAAACATGTTTTTTGTAGTATCTGACAGGTACGCTTTAAGGGACTAGATACGGTGAAAGGCCAGCCAAAAGTACACACCTGCTAATGTTGTAGAGAAATACTGTTTTAAGCATAGTGGAGTGCATTGTCTTCTCCTCATAAGTGCATACCACATATGTACATATAAGTGGTGTACTATCTTGTTTCTGTTAAAGTCTTAAAGGCCTAGATACTGTGAAAGGGCAGCCAAAAGTACTACACACCTGCTAGTGTTGTAGACAAATACTGTTTTAAGCGTAGTGAAGCGCATTGTCCTCCCCTCATAAGTGCATTCCACATACGTACATCTAAGTGGATCTAAGTGGTGTATTATTTTGTTCCTGTTAAAGTCTTAAGGGCCTAGATGCTGTGAAAGGACAAATAGTGTAGACAAATAGTGTTTTAAACATAGTGGAGCGTATTGTACTCCCCTCATATACGCACTAAGTATGTCAGGTAGAAAAGTGCCAAGACATGCACATAGGAGTGGCAGAGGCCTAAATTCATCAGGCAGAGGTCACAGCAGACTAGGGGTGAGTGGCAGCAGGAGTCGCAATGAGAGGCCTGAGCTTAAGGTATCAGCTAGCGGTAATTTCTCGACCAGCAACCCATCTACCATCAATAATTGGTTAACACGGTCATCCACTTCATCACAAGAGACATCTGACACCCCCAGTCGTGCGGACACAACTCGATGATCATGAAGCCAATTGCACTTTGGAGCCAGGTGCAGAAGGGGCTTCATCATCATCAGGAGAAGAGGGTTGCAGGTTGCCTGTGAGGCAGCAGCTGAGCTAGCAAGGTGGTAGCATGGTTGGTAGTCAACATGGTGGCAGAAGTGGAAAGCCTGGTGCCAAACATGCCTGTGGTAGACTACCTGCTTCATGGCAGCTTACCTGGGGGTTCATGGAGTCGGCGGCAGTAGCAGTCAATTAGTGCGGACTGCTGGTGGGAAATTTTGCTATTCGGCGGTGTGGCAGATGTTCATCAAGCATCCGGAAGATGTTAACCTGGCCACATGCAACATGTTTTGGCAGTAGGTGAAGCGTAGCCAGGGTCCCAATGATGGCACCCTGGCCCTGCGTCAACATATGCAGTGTCACCATACGGCGGCCTGGGAGAACCCTGGCTCTGAT
Source organism: Hyla sarda (assembly GCF_029499605.1). Taxonomy (NCBI): domain Eukaryota; kingdom Metazoa; phylum Chordata; class Amphibia; order Anura; family Hylidae; genus Hyla; species Hyla sarda. Next base: position 79,869,670 of record NC_079198.1, read on the forward strand.
GTGGTGGTCCAGCCTGCTGCATCACCCAGTGGCACACCACTCCGTTTTAGCCAGCCAAAGCTCCACCACCTAGGCCGAAGGGAGCTGTGTGTCATACACATCTTCTGTCGCTCCAGATGCTCCTGTTCCTCCTACTTCAAGTCAGACATTTCGCCAGCAATCCATCGATGAAGCCATGTCCAAGAGACACCAGTATGTGCCCACTCATCCAACAGTGCAGAAGCTGAATGTGCTCCTGTCCAAGCTGTTGGTGCTGCAGTCCTTCCCTTTTCAAATGCTGGACTCTGCACTTTTCAGAGAACTGATGGCTTGTGCCGAGATGAGGTGGAGAGCCCTAACCTGTCATTTATTTGCGAAGAAGGCAGTACCAGCCCTGCACAATTTTGTGGAAGAGAAGGTGGGCCAGTCCTTGAGCCTGTCGGTGTATACCAAAGTGCACGGCAGCGCCGACATGTGGAGCTGTAACTATGGTCAGGGACAATACATGTCCTTTACAGCCCACTGGGTGAATGTGGTTCCTGCACAGCCACAACAGCAACTTGGACAGGTCACACCGCTTCCACCTACGTGCTCTCAGGCCGTTGGTCCTGTGACAATGTGTGACTCTGCCTCCTCATCTTCCACCGCGTCCTCTGCCTCCACTGCATGGACAAGTCTCAGTGCCCCTCCAGCATACCATGTGTGCAGGGCACAGCAGTGTCACGCTGTTCTTCACATGGTTTGCCTGTGCGAACTGAGTCACACAGGGGAGTCATTCATAAAGAAATCGGAGCATGGCTTACTCCACGAAAACTGGAAATGGGAACCATGGTGACCGACAATGGGAAGAACATCTTGTCTGTGCTGCAACATGGAATACTGAGACATGTACCCTGCATACGTGTTCAATCTGGTTGAACACACGGCACACATGTTCAATCTGGTTGTCAAGCGATTCCTGAAGTGTTCCCCCCATCTGCAAGACATCCTAACAACGGGAAGGAAACTTTGCATGCACTTCAGCCACTCGTACATCACAAAGCACACCCTCTTTGAGCTGCAGCGTCAGAATGGTATCCCCCAACATAGTCTGATTTGCAATGTTTCCACACATTGGAATTCCACCCTCCATATTTTGGACTGACTATACGAACAGAGAAAAGCCATCATCGATTTCTTCATGATGCAAGCAGATAGGGGGACTCCCATGTGTAATTGCAATGTCAACCAGTGGCAGCTCATACGTGACACCTGCCATTTGCTCAGGCCCTTTGAGGAAGCCACATTATTAGTCAGTCGCCAGGATTACGGGATAAACAACCTAATTCCACTGCTTCATTTACTATAACAGGTGTTGGAAACTATGGCTGGTCACAGCACTTGAGACATGGCGCCTACATCTCTCGGCCACATGAGCACAGTAGGGCCTGAACTGGAGGAGAAGGAGGAGGGGTAGGGGCACAGTGGAGCACAGTTTAGGTTTCGAGAGATGGACAGTTTTTCTAGTCATCTGACAGGAGAGGAGGAGCAGGAGCAGCTAGAGGAGCTAGAGGGTTATGAGTAAGGTGAGACAGAGGACCCAGATACACCGTGGCAGTATGCAGTTGAGATGGCGGCAGGGAGTCCCTCCAAATCACTTGCACAAATGGCACGATGCCTACTCACTCGCTTGCGTAATTGTCACCATTCAGCAGCGGGATGACTTATGGCTCTCCAACTTATTGGACCCTTCGCTACCGGCACAAAATGGGGGCCTTTTTTACACCCACTGAGAGAGAGGACAAACTGACCTACTACAGAAGCATCCTATGTAGTCAGTTGGCCGATGCCTATCTGAGCTATCGTCCATCCTCTTGCAGGTCTGACTCGGGGGGCCCTCTGTGCTCACCTTCGACTGCCATGGCTGCTGGGGAGGGGTGGGTTGGCAGTACCAGCTCCATCAGCAGCAGCCTGAGTCTACAGTCGCTGATAAGTAGCTTTCTTCACCCGCATAGTGAAGCAACTCATCAGCAGCAGGTACACCTGGAGCAGGACCTGAACCAGCAGGTGGTGGCATACCTTGACATAGTAATAGAAAAAAGGTCCCGGCACTCGTAATTTTCAATGCAGATACTTTTTTACTTCTTAAAGTTGCATATACAGCATACAAAAGACGTAGCACGCGTTACGGCTCTCTAGCCTTTCTCAACTGCAAGTGCTGGTCTAATTAGGAATACAATTAGAGATGAGCAAACTTACAGTAAATTCGATTCGTCCCGAACTTCTCGGCTCGGCAGTTGATGACTTTTCCTGCATAAATTAGTTCAGCTTTCAGGTGCTCCGGTGGGCTGGAAAAGGTGGATACAGTCCTAGGAGACTCTTTCCTAGGAATGTATCCACCTTTTCCAGCCCACCGGAGCACCTGAAGGCTGAACTAATTTACGCAGGATCAGTCATCAACTGCCGAGCCGAGAAGTTTGTGACAAATCAAATTTACTGTAAGTTCGCTCATCTCTAAATACAATTTAAAGGCGTCAGAGGCTCACAATTGTGATGCCATTGATTGCCATCAGCCTCTGATGCCTTTAAATTGTATCACTAATTAGACCAGCACTTGCAGTTGAGAAAGGCTAGAAAGCCGAAACGTGTTCTGCGTCCTTTCTATGCTGTATAGGCAACTTTAAGAAGTAAAAAGTATCTGCATTGAAAATTACAAGTGCCGGGACCTTCTTTCTATTACTATATCTACTTGTCCAAGTGCACCGGACTTATCTGCAGTGCCGACTGGATTTTCTACATTTGCATACCTTGACATGACCATGCCAACACAGCTTGAAGATCCGCTGGACGTCTGGGCAACTAAACCTGATTTGTGGCTGCAACTAGCAGAGTTTGCCCTGAAAAATCTGTCCTGCTTGGCCAGTAGTGCGCCATGAGAGCGGGAGTTTAGTGAAGCGGGGGCCATAGTAACCCCAAGGAGAACTCGTCTGCCCACGAAAAATGTGGAGAGATTGACCTTTGGGAAGATGAATCAGGCCTGGATCAGCCAGGATTTCCACCCACCAATGCCTGATGCATCAGAGTAGTTTGACCATGGTGCCACACTAACACTTCACAAATTTGAATAGTACCAAACAGATTTAAGGCACCGCTCCCCAGTTACAGACATTCCTCAGCATCAGACCACAAGTAAGTATTGAGGATATGCATTACGTAAAACTTAACTTTTAATAATATAAATGTTATTGAAATCAAACAAAAGGAAAGGTGTGCAAAAAACATCATGTGCCACATACACCACCAAGTATTGATGTGATGCAAATACCTCTAAAAGGTGGAAGGGGACAACGTATGGTTCATTGTAAAAGGTGGGGGTAAAAATTTCCCCTGCATTGACCTACTCTCGCATTATTAAAGGGGTTATCCAGGAAAAAAAACTGTTTATATATCAACTGGCTCCAGAAAGTTCTAATAAAAAGTCTTAATCCTTTCAGTACTTATGAGCTGCTAAAGTTGAGTTGTTCTTTTCTGTTTTGAGTTGTGCTCTCTGATGACACGTGTCTCGGGATCTGCCCAGTTTAGAAGCAAATCCCCATAGCAAACCTCTTCTACTCTGCAGTTTCCGAGACAAGCAGAGATGTCAGCAGAGAGCACTGTTGCCAGACAGAAAACAACAACTCAACTTCAGCAGCTGATAATTATAATTATTGAAAGGATTAAGATTTTTTTATAGAAGTAATTTACAAATTTGTTTAACTTTCTGGAGCCAGTTGATATAAAACATATTTTTTTTCCTGGAATACCCGTTTAATTCCCTTCTTTGCAAGTGTTACTCGCCCTAAAAAGGGAAACCCCAGGCAGGAACCTCTCCCTTTTTCCCAGTACAAACACTGCCATTTCCCAGGGTTTTTATGAATAGAGAGAGTTTGTGGGGCTGCCCTTTTTAGGGTTAATAACACTTGCCAAGAAGGGATTTAATTGGGCGAGAGTAGGGCCTTACAGGGGAAGTTTTTTCCCCCGTCTGCTACAATGGACAATGCGTTGTTCCCTTTCACCTTCTCGAGGAAAGTGTTACACGTCTTAAAAAGAGCGGCCCCACACAAGAACCAATCCCTATTTCCACCTAAAATCCCAGTGAAATGGCAGTGTTTGTAGGTGGAAATAGGGAGAGGTTCCTGTGTGGGGCTGCCCTTTTTAGCGCAAGAAGGGAACTAATAATGCGAGAGTAGGGCCTTACAGGGGAAGTTTTTACCCCCACCAGTTACAATGGACCATACGTTGTTCCCTTCCATCTTTTAGAGGTCTTTGCATCACATCAATACTTGGTGGTGTAGGTGGCACATCATGTTTTTTGCACACCTTTTGTTTGATTTATTTCTTTTTTTTAAATTGGGTCCATATATTTTATCCAAAGAATATTATTAAAAGTTAAGTTTTACATAATGAAGATCCTTAATACTTACTTGTGCATACCAACACTTTTACAAAAGAGACTGTTTTCTTCTGCCTACCTGCCTCAGCTACTATACTGATCCTGCCACCCGCCTGATGCCACACATTTGATGCCAAGTTCTCCTTTTTTCACCCACCTTCGTCACCAGGTACTGTTATTGCCACCCACTACTCCACTCTGTCACCGGGCCACTTTCAGGACTACTGATGTTGCTGCTGCCACCTCCAGGCTGTCTCATTCTGCCACCATATGTTCTCCTTGTGCTGATGCCACCTCCAGGCTGTCTTTCAGCCACTATATGGTCTCCTCATGCTTCCGCCACCTCCAGGCTGTGTCATTCTGCCAATATATATTCTCCTAATGCTGCTGCCACCTCCACGCTGGGTCATTCAGCCAATGTATGGTCTCCACATGCTGCCGCCAACTCCAGGCTGTGTTATTCAGCCACTATATGGTCTCCTCATGCTGCCAACAACCCCAGGCTGTGTCAATAAGCCACTATATGGTCTCCTCATGCTGCTGCCATCTCCAGGCTGTGTCATTCAGCCACTACATGGTCTCCTCATACTGATGCCATCTCCAGGCTCTGTCATTGTGCCGCTCTAACCCAACATCACACCTTATGCAAAGTGTTTTATACCCCTATTGAGGCTCTCTGTAGGCCAGAAATAGCAATTTTTATAGAGATTCACCGCAAATATATTCAGAGCAAAACAATTTTTGGGGGGAAATTTGGCAAATCGGCTGATTTGAATTTTTAAAAAATTCGCCCATCTCTACTTTGGACATTATATATTGTATCTGGTTTAGCTTGTTTAGCTAACCAGAATGAAGAGCAATGAACCCCTAATGCAATCTCTATTCCACACTGCTATTTTAACCCCTTAATGACCACGGACGTAAATGTATGTCCTGGTTTGGCGATACTTCGCGCACCAGGACGTACATTTACGTCCTGTGTATGACCGCGAGGATCGGAGCAGTGCTCGCATCATACACGGCATGTTCCGGCTGCTATCCACCGGTAATGGCCGACATCCGTGATAGCGCGGATCTCCGCCATTATCCCCTCAGATGCGGTGATTTGTCACGGCATCTGCGGCAATGTGCACGTTAAAATAGATGATCGGATCTCCCGCAGCGCTGCCGTGGCAGTCTGGTCATCTGTAATGGCGGACAAAGGTCCCCTCATCTGCCTCTGTCCCTCTCCCGGTGTCTCCTGCTCTGGTCTGAGATCGAGCAGACCAGAGCAGGAGAAAGCTGATAATACTGATCAGTGCAATGCATCAGTAAAATGAGGGGTTTCATTACAAAGTGCAATTGGTCGTGCAAAAAACAAGCCCTTATATGGGTCTGTAGATGTAAATATAAAAGAGTTATGGATTTTAGAAAGTGAGGAGGAAAAAACGAAAATGCAAAAATAAAATTGGCCTAGTCTTTAAGGGGAAAATGGGCTTGGCCCTTAAGGGGTTTAAGGGGTACTCCGGTGGTCAACGTGTTTTTCTGTTTTTGACTTACCCTATTTGTTTTGTTTCATTTCTATTCTTGTTGTTTAGGCTACTCAATTTCCATTCTTTGTTGTCTTTTTTATCCCCCACTTTGTCTTCCTATCTTTGCTTCTATTTCCTGTTTCTTGCTGTGCTGAAAACTACAAATCCCAGCATACCACATGCCTTGGTGGTTTGGGGCGGCTCCTTTTTTTTCCCTCCCTTTACCCACCCTACTATTTTCCCAGGTCGGCCCCCTTATACACAGCACACTAATATAATCAGCCCTGGTTGGGATACACTGTCATACACACACAAAAGGGACTACAACTCCCAGCATGCATCATTCATGGGTCTTCAGTCTGTGGTATAACACCAGCATGCTGCCTCTGTAGTCTCCTAGGGGTTGTAGTTCACCACACCTCTTTAGGGCATACACCAGTGTTTCCCAACCAGGATGCCTCCAGGTGTTGCAAAACTACTACTACCAGCATGCCCAGACAGCCAAAAGCTGTCTGGGCATGCTGGGAGTTGTAGTTTTGATACAGCTGAAGACACCCTGGTTGGGAAACAATGCACTTAGTTTGTAATATACTGAATAGGCTAGGCCAGTGTTTCCCAACCAGTGTGCCTCCGGCTGTTGCAAAACTACAACTTCCAGCATGCCCAAAGGCTGTCAGGGCATGCTGGGAGTTGTAGTTTTACAACAGCTGTAGGCACACTGGTTTGGAAACACTGGTGTAACATGATGTGTATGCTGAATAGGCTAGGACAGTGTTTCCCAACCAGTGTGCCTCCAGCTGTTGCAAAACTACAGCACAACTCCCAGCATGCCCAAAAGCTGTCAGGGCATGCTGGGAGTTGTAGTTTTACAACAGCTGTAGGCACACTGGTTCGGAAACATTGGTGTAACATGATGTGTATGCTGAATTGGCTAGAACAGTGATTCCCAACCAGTGTGCCTCCAGCTGTTGAAAATCTACAACTCCCAGCATGCCCAAAGTCTGTCCAGGCATGCTGGAAGTTGTATTTTTGCAACAACTGGAGGCACACTGGTTTGTGAACACTAGCATACACACACATAACAGGGACTATCATTCCCAGTCCGAGATTAATTCCCCTGCGGTCTGTACAACCCCAGCCCTTGCACTTTGTTATCCTCCCCTTCAGATAACACTCTTATCTTCTCTGTCTTCTTTCAAGGCAGATCTGCGTCCACAGAAGACAGAGCACGGGGAGGGGAGATGAGGAGCTGTGTACATCCTCTCTTTCCCCCTGCTCTGGCTTCTTTCTCTCATGCAGATCTCCATCCTCCGAGAGGGGGAGATGAGGGGGCATGACTTTTTTCTCTCACGCAGACCTACGTCCTCCGGGAGGGGGAGATGAGGGGGCATGGCTTCTTTCTCATGCAGACCTGCGTCCTGCGAGGAAAAAAAAGCCATGGCGTGTTGTCCACAGCCTAATCCTAACATGGCTGACGTTTTGGACAACAGAAAGTGATCCAACACAGAACTAAAGAACTTTCTGGCGCACAAACAGGTAAGAAAAAAAGACACATGCTACACAAACATATAATACATGTCAATTGCAAAAAACATGAACATTAAAAGAAGATGCAATATAGCCAAAAATCTTAACCACCGGAGTACTCCTTTTAGCTTTTACTAATTACCTTGGAGATGCACGCTCAACAGTGGAACTGCAGCTCTGGTAACCCAGTACTATCAGCTAATGTAATTAATTTTTACTCACGCAACCTGGAAATGACTTATGGTCATGAGTGGCATATATATAACAATATATATTTGATTATTATTAATATTATTTGCAGTGTTAGAAATAAAGACACATTATTTTTTTTGTAATACAGGTGAGGATAGATGCATATATTTGAGAGCCTGTGCTCTCTTCTACCTACATGAATGCCAAACCTTCCTCCATTCTTGAACCCAAAGGCATATGTAGAAAAATGAGGGGTCTCTTAGGAAAGATCAAACTGAATCCCCCATCGTGGTCCCCATCAGGCTTTGATATATGTTTCCTTGGCCTTATTTATCATCATCTTGCTTGCTGATTATGCAGTTTTTCTTTAGAGGAGAGGCCTGCACAGTTTTTCCCATCCAGCAGCCACCACTGTGTGTACAATCTCAAAACATCATCCTTATAATGGGAAATGTATCTTGTTTTTTGTGCTTGCTTAAATAATATTCAAATATTGAATAATATTCAAAAATGTAAAATACACTGCATAAGTTGATAAGAAAAAAGGACACGTGCCCATTAAGGCCAACCTTTTATCCTACCCCTATTTAAAGGAAACTAACAGTAGGGTCACCTGCACTAACTTGAATGTACAGGTAGATACGGGTGATAGTGTGAGTGCACTGGAGGCAGCTGCTGCTATATGTACAAAGCTTTCTCAAGTCCACTCTGTCTGATAACCCCACTCTTTAGATAATTAACTTCACCCCTTTAAAAAAAATTACCCCTCTTCCTCAGCATTTCCAAGAAGGGGGCAGAGTTATTGGCAAAAAGGTGGGGTTATCAGCTGGAGTGGGCTGGAGGAAGCATTGCACATACAGCAGCAGCTGCCTGGAGGCCACAAGAACCAGGAAAGTAGTGCACTGGAGGACGGGAGCAACGGAGGGTAATTTAAAAAGAAAAAAATTATTAATGCTGTAATTCTGGGCAGTTTTAAAAATAAAAATAGTTCCATCCCGGATAACACCTTTAAGGGTAATATAACATACAAACTTCAAATGTGGCAGAATAAATTACATCTTCAGAAATCTAGTCTAGTCATTGCTTGTCAAATACCCATTACTTTCAAAATGGCCTTCAGGGTTTTCTTGAAACAGTACAATAGATTAAAAATCACAGCAATGTGTGGCAGAGAGTTTCATGGTCTGGTAGTTCTTACAGTGAAGAATTCTCATCGAAGATAAGGGTGATTTTCTTTTTTCTTTTTGTCATGTTGATGTAGAGGATGCCAGGGTTTATATCCATCCAAATTTACACCCAGTCTGCAAAAGTTTCTTTATAGTTTTTGGTACTTGTGTTAATGGTACTCAGTAACTGTTCCTCACTCCTTTTTATCTCCAAGTGCCTCCACAGTAGTAAAGTGGCATTTTTCAGCAGGATAATGCTCATCGCACATAGCAGGGATGTCTTCACCAGACAGCAACAGGCCTGCTCGGTCGCCGTTTTGCAGTTATGGGACCAACTGGGATGCGCTTTGATAACCTACAATTATGTAGGATATACAAGTCCAGCTGCAATATCTATTGACAAATATGCCTCAGGATGCCATGTGGAACCTATATGCCTTCATACCCAACCGCATCTCATCTTGTATCCAGACTACAGGTGGCCCAACAACAACAACAACCTCCTTTTAGTTGTACAATATTCCCCATGAAACAAATCTTTTCGCTCTAATATTATTTGTAACCAATTACATATTTCATCATAACATTCACACGTACAAAGTTTCATTTGACTACATGTATTTCTGCAAGCCTAATTTAGTTAATAGGGAAATCACCAACATTTCTGGAATTAACCCTAAAAGAGAAGACTAGATATGTGTAGAAACATGAAAGAGTAATAGCAACTGAGCTATCCCCAAGGACAGATACATTGCTGCGCCTTCAAACTCATTAAGCAAGGTATTATATAGCTGTTTCTATCCAAAACTAACTACTAAAAAAGACAATCACTTAAATTCCCATTTTACAATTATAAGGGGGCCAAGCAACGAAGTTGCACTGGACACCTATGGTTTTTGCTCAGATTATTATTATTATTATTATTCCACCGCAAATTTCAAAAGTTTATATCTGCTGCACTGTAACTCCAAAGTACATGTGACTTTGCAAAGTGGTAGACCCATGAGCTGTGCATAATCTTATGTAATATAAAGGTCATAGGTCACATGGTAAGGCCGCCATCTTGGTTTTTGTGCCAATTTGGCACAATATACAAAAACTTGTTTTCTGGAACCACTAAAGCTACAGATATATAAATCACTGTATGTGGTTGCACTGTTGTGCAGAGTACTATTTGTTAAATATAAGACTTTTGGTCACATAGTTTGGCCGCCATATTGAATTTCACAATATTCTACAAACATCTTCTTCTCTGAAACTGTTTGTTAGAATAACGTATAATTTGGCAGACATGTTCATGGTTACTTCCTGTACCAAGGTTGTTAAAGCTGGTTCATTTGCATAATCAATATGGCCACCGCTCGCCAATAACATTTAGATAGCATTGATATTAATGCACAATTTTTTTTAAATGTGTGTAATATGTACACTGTTAATGAAAAACTTTGTTTCTTGTTTCTTTGCACAATGGTAGAGTCTCCTATTGTGCTTAAGATTTTTTTTAACATAAAGCTCATAGGTCACATGAGCAGGTAGCCATTTTGTTTTAGGTGACAATATTCAGTACTATATGAAAAGCCATATCTTTCTGAAACCATTAAAGATACAGATGTACAAATAACCGTGTATGATTACACTATGACCTAGACTCATACATGTTTGTTTGACATCATTCAACCATATGGTTTGGAGGCCATATTGAATAATGTAAATATCCACAATTATTCCTATTATTTATATGGGGCTTTATGTAATATGCCTGTAATTGCCTCAATGTTACTTCAAAACTCATGAAATTTTACCCAAAGGTAGAACCCAGTACTTTGCATAATATGGTGTAACATAAAGGTAATAGGTAACATGGTCAGGGAGCCATATTGGTTTGTATGGCATGTTTTTGAAACCTCTGCATTTCTTCAATTTCTGAAGTTACTGATTAACATTTTTTTTTATATTTGGTTACACTGTGATTGTAATTAAGACTTGTTAATTACAAGTCTATTGATCATATGGTTTACCTGCCATGTTAAAGTGTGCAACATTTTACAAGCATCTTCTTCTCTGAAACCCTTGGTTAGAATAACGTTTAATTTGGCAGACATGTTGATGGTTACCTCCTGTACCAAGGTTGTTGGTTCATTTGCATAATCAATATGGCCACCACTCGCCAATAACATTTAGATTATAATATTAACATAAGATTAACATATTAGCATTAATAATGATATGCAGTTTTGTTAAATGTGTGTAATATGTATACTATTAATCTAAAAGTTATATTTCTTTTAACAATGGTAGATTACTCACATTTTGTACCACAATTGGCCACTATGTTTGGCGGCAATACTGGACTGCGCTCCATTCTGAAAACATAGTTTTCTCTAAAATAACAGGTCATAACAATGTGAAATTTAGCACACATGTTCGTGATCACTTTCTATATTACCATTGAACACATGGTTTGGCCGCCATATTGGATTGCGCAAGATTCTGCATACATAATTTTCTCCTAAATTATTCATAAAAACAATGTGGAAATTAGCACACATGTTCGTGAACCCATTCTGTACCACATGTGATCATAAGAATTGGCAGCCATATTGCATAGCGTAATATTCTGCAAACACAATTTTCTTTGAAATTGCTGGTCAGAATAATGTGAAAATTAGCACACATGTTTGCGATCACTTTCTGTACCACCATGGATCACATGGTTTGGCTGCCATATTGGACTGCACAATATTCAGCAAACTTAGTTTTCTCTTAATCTGTTGGGGACAAAGGGGCGCACAGGTACGCCCTCGTGTCCTGGTACTGAAGGACGCCCTCTGTATTTCTGATCACCACCGCTCGCCGGGCGGTGATCGGACAAGGATGACTGCTTATATCTATCAGCAACCACCCCATGACAATGCCCCCCCCCCCCCCCCCATGTAGGGATCACTGCAAATTGCCGGTCAATTCAGACCGGCGATTTGCGGCGATTCTGGGCCAATCAGGTGACCCAATTGCGTGGAAAATTAGAATGATCAGAGCTGATAGAGACAGCCCTGATCATCCTAAATGATAGGAGCGAGGTGGCAGGGGTGCCACCTCCTCCTATCCCCTGCCATTGGTCGATTAGGACTGACCGACCAATGACAGTTGGGGGCGTGGGGGGGTTAAAGTTAATTTCCACCGCTCTGCTCAATGATTGAAGTACGGGCAGCTCAAACTTGTAGAGGGAAACCCACTGTGAACTCGCCCGTGTGTATGTACCCTGTACATTTGCATGGAGGAGGGGGAGGGGGTAAACCTTCAGCTGTTGCAAAACTACAGCTTCCAGAATGCACTGACAGACCATACATGCTGGGAGTAGTAGTTTTGCAACAGCTGTAGGCAAGCTGGTGGGGAACCACTGAGTTAGGAAACAGACTCTAGCTCAGTAATTCCAATCCATGTGCCTCCACCTGTTGCAAAACTACAACTCCCAGCATGTATGGTCTGTCAGTGCATTCTGGAAGTTGTAGTTTTGCAACAGCTGGTGGCACACGGGTTGGAATCACTGAGCTAGACTGTTTCCTACATTAGTGGTTCCCCACCAGTGTGCCTCCAGCTGTTGCATAACTACAACTCCCAGCATGTACGGTCTGTCAGTGCATTCTGGAAGTTGCAGTTTTGCAACAGCTGAAGGTTTGGGGCGCCCCCCCCCCATGTGAATTTACAGGGTACATTCACCCGGGCGGGTTGACAGTCAGTTTCCTTCTACAAGTTTGAGCTGTGGCAAATTTTCTGACGCAGTTCAAACTCCCAGTGGAAAACTCACCGTGAACCCCCGCCTGTGTGAATGTACCCTAAAAACACTACACTACTACAAAATGAAAAGTAAAACGCTACATACACACCGTTACACGTCACCACCACCAGCACCCCCCCCCCCAATAAAAATGAAAAACGTCTTATGCGGCAGTGTTTCCAAAACGGAGCCTCCAGCTGTTGCAAAACAACACCTCCCAGCATTGACGGACAGCCATTGCCTGTCCAGGCATGCTGGGAGTTTTGCAACAGCTGGAGGCACCCTGTTGGGGAAACACTGGCATAGGATTTTGGTGGAGGCAAGCTCCATCCTTGTATCCAGGTCAGCCCCTAATGCAAATTCCTAATTTAGGCCTCAAATGCGCACGGCACTCTCTCACTTCAGAGCCCTGTTGTATTTCAAACAGTTTAGTGCTACATATGGGGTATTTCCGTACTCAGGAGAAATTATGTTACAAATCTTTGGGGGGATTTTTCTCCTTCCTTTTACCCCTTATGAAAAGTAAAAGCTAAGGGCTACACCAGCATGTTAGTTTAAAAAAATAAAAATGTTTAAACTAACATGCTGGTGTTGCCCAATACTTTTCATTTTGACAAGAAATAAAAGGAGAAATTTCTTCCGAGTATGGAAATACTCCATATCTTGACATAAAATGCTCTGCGGATGCACAACAGGGCTGAGGCGTGAGAGAGCGCCATGTACATTTGAGGCCTAAATTGGGGATTTGCACAGGGGTGGCTGATAGTTAGAGCAGTTTTGACATGAACACAAACAAAAAAACAACACCCACATGTGACCCCATTTTGGAAACTACACCCCTCAAGGAACATAACAAGGGATATAGTGAGCCTGAACACCCCACAGGTCTTTGAAGAATTTTTGTTAAAACCAAAACCTCCAAAAAACATTTCAGCAAAATTCGCTCTCTAAAAGCCCAATGTCGCTCCTTCGCTTCTGAACCCTCTAGTGCACCCACAGAGCACATTACATCCACATATGAAGTCTTGCCTTACTCAAGAGAAATGGAGTTACAAATTTTGGAGGACATTTTCTCCTTTTACTCCTGGTGAAAATGAAACGTTTGGGGTAACACCAGCATTTTAGTGCTGAAAATCTAATTTATCATTTTCACATCCCACTTTAACAAAGTTTGTCAATCACCTGTCGGGTATAAAGACTCAATTTACCCCTTGTTATGTTTCTTGAGGGGTGTAGTTTCCAAAATAGTATGCCATGTGGGGAGTTTTTTACTGTTCTGGAATCATGAGGGCTTCCTAAATGCGACATGCCCCCAAAAACCATTTCAGCAAAATTCGCTCTCCAAAATGCCATTGTCGCTCCTTCCCTTCTGAGCCCTCTAGTGCACCCACAGAGCACTTTACATCCACGTATGAGATATTTCCTTACTCGAGAGAAAATGAATTATAAGTTTTGGGAGGCCTTTTTTATCTTTTACCCCTCGTAAAAATGAAGAAAAAAAAAAGGGGGCTACAATAACATGTTAGTGTAAAAAATGGAGATTTTGATTTTTCTCCTCCATTTTGCTGCTATTCCTGTGAAACACCTAAAGGGTTAACAAACATTTTGAATGTCATTTTGAATACTTTGAGGGGTGCAGTTTTCATAATAAAGTCCATTATAGGAGATATAGGAGACATAAAGACCCTCATATTCACTTCAAAACTTAACTGGTCCCTGAAAAATTCTGATTTAGAAATTTTTGTGAAAAATTTTAAAATTGCTGCTATACTTTGAAGCCCTCTGATATCTTCAAAAAGTAAAAACATGTCTACCTTATGATGCTAACATAAAGTTAACATATTGTATATGTGAATTAATATGTCATTTATTTGACATGTCCCTTTTCCTTACAAGCAGAGTGCTTCAAAGTTAGAAAAATGCAACATTTTCAAATTTTTACTGAAATTTTTGATTTTTTTCACCAAGAAATGATGCAAGTATCGACAAAAATTTACCACTAACATAAAGTAGAATCTGTCACGAAAAAACATTCTCGGAATCAAATTTATAAGTAACAGCATCCCAGAGTTATTAATGCCTAAAGTGATATAGAGATCAGATTTGAAGACAAAATGCTCCCGTCCTTAGGGTCATAATGGGCTCTGTCCCCAAGTGATTAAATTAATGGTATGAACAATTTGAAAATTTGCACACATGTCCAAGATCCCCTTCTCCACCATCAGGGGTCACAACAATCGTGTGATATAACCCAGCTCTGCAGTTTGGCCACCTGCATTGCTGCTTGCAGCTATATTTGTTTTTATTATTATTGCTGTTATTATTATTGTTATTATCAATTATTATTATTAACATGATCATCATTAAATGTGTCAGTACTGAAGTAGAAATAACCAAAGATTAATTTCTCCATGTACAAATGTGCTGGAGATAAATTATGAGATTTTTTTTCCCTGAGATATCATACGGATTCCTAATTACATTCCTGTGCTGGATACTTCCACCAACTGTTGTGAGCAGCAAGTGCAATATGGGCCAATCAGGTACAGAATAATTAAGCACAGATGAGCTTCAAAGCGAGCTACATCCTTTTAAAAGGATGAAAGTAACTTTTTTTTACTTGATATCTGTGATTTATGAAGTGGATGTGCTTTTCCCTGCAGACTAATATCTCATTGGCAGGATTCTACTGTATGCTTACATTTGCATATTTGTCATACTTAGTTTTGGTGTTTGAATCCTTAGAGTACAGCAATAAGGGATTCAATAGTTTCCTATTAATACATAAACAGCTACAAGGTGAATTTAAGTTTAAAGGGAACCTGTCAGCAGAGTTTTGGTTATTAAACCAGTGGCATGCTGTTGTCCTGCTTGTAAATACCTTTTATAGATGTGCCTCTGTTCAAATTACTCATTTTATTCAGAAAGTGAAGAAGATGTTATGGGACAGCTGCGCACCACCCACCAATTGTCATCTATTCATGGTGTCTTCACTGACATCACACCCATTAGAACTTGATTGACATCCCGCTTGGCACTGCTGGCTCTGAATTCAAACCGCTGTGTGGGACATCAGGTAATGTAGAGTGGGTGGGCTATCAACAAAAGCACCATGACTATTCAACATTGCAGCATTGGGAAGACGACTATTGCTGAGCAGCATGCAGTAGTTTTATAACTTCTTCTTCTCCCCTTTAATAAATTTTAACATCCACATAGGTATTAACATGTACTACAACAGCAAGTCACTGGTTTAATAACCAAAATTTAGCTGACAGAAGTTTTGGAAGTGTGACTGGATAAAATAGCTACTGAAATCAATTGAAAAACTATTTAAATTCAGTATGTTCTGCATAAGATTAAACTAGAGGTAAGAAAGCTGTATAAGGCTGCATTCACATCTCATTTTGTGCATACTGGTGCCAGATCCGGCGGGGATCCGGAGTAGTATACTACGGTTTGAGGTCCGGTCTAAAACCGCATACGGGTCAAAACTGAGCTGACCGGAGTCACCGTTTGACTCCGGGCGGCTACAGGCGGCTCATTAAAGTAAATGGACTTACGGCTGATCCGGCTGGGGTACGGGAGCGCCTGGTTTGCCCCTCCCCCCGCCGGATCCGGCGCCCGTATGTACAAAACGAGATGTGAATGCAGCCTAACCCAGTCTCGCACAGAACTTTGCCTAAAATGAGGTTCTCCAAACATTCGAATTTTGCTTGGCTTGCTTTGCATGAGCCTAGTAATGGCTTTATTTTAGGAGAAGGGGTGAGGAACACATCATATTTTGATGTCTGAATGCATTATAGGATAGATGGTGAGATGATGTCAGGGTAGCTGAGAATACTGTGCAGCTATCAGCAAGATCACTTGATCTAGCTGGGTTTAATAAGAAACAGCATTTCTAGCTTTGCAAGCGAGCTTTGACCAGGCCTTTTATGCCATGTTGCCTAAACTTTGTGGGTTTTAACGAAAGTGAGCACTTCTCCTGGCTCGTTCATACCTTTTGTGAAAACTTTTCATATGTCTCTTTGATATATCATTTTTTTTTTTTGTGTGACAGTGCTCATTTAAAGATTATTCTGTATATAGCTCTCTCTTGATCTCATCAAACTGATGGATTGTGCAGCCTGTATAAAATGTAATAGTATTCTTAATTTGAAGGACAGTGAGCATGATTCCCAAGGTCACTCTTTTGATAATATGCATTTTCATTGTTCACAACAATCTCTGACTTAAGTGATCCAGCAAATAACAGAACTTCATAATTCCTAGACTGAGATTGCAGTCTTGCCTTCTTGTCAGTAGCCGTGTAAGACATTGGCTGAGTTGATAATGCTAGCTAAATTCCACCCGCTGGGGACCTTTTACAATTTGAAGATCTAATCATTTTAAAATATGACTGTCTAAGATGGATTTGAAGAAATTGATCCTGTTATATTTACAGAGAGTGACACAGACTCATCTTCAGATATTAATGGCTTTGTGTGTTTGCTGTGCTCAGAGCAGATATATCTTGTAACATTTCTGATGACCAATTGCTTTTATCATTTCATTTCATATTTTAAATTGTTACGTTGGGACAATTATATTGTGAAGATTACTACGCTACCTTTGGTAAACGTAAAGCACAAATCATCTGGAAACCTATCGTCTGAAAGCCTGTCGTCTGGAAACTGTGCACAGTTATGTCCAGAACTAAAAACTAAAATATTTAATGGCAGAAATGCAGAAATATGTTGGCTCTCTCCAGAAGTCCTCCACGGATTGCAGAAGACAAACAAGGCAAATCTTTTTCTATATAATCCATTGAATAAAAAGTTGTGTCACACTTCAAATTGGTAGCGTGTGGTGAGACAAACCAAGAAAAGGCTAAATCCATCCCGATGGTAATTTTGGCCATCAATGTAGATGAGTATTGAGGCCCCTTTCAATTACACATTGGCAGATATCGGACATTGACAACTTTGACAACATAGACAACTTTGGTAGATACCGGACATTGGCTTATAAATTTTGATCAATTCACAAACCCATAATCAAAATATAACAAGTAAAGAAGGGCAGAGTATATATTTGCCCAACCAGTTTCTGGATAATATTGGTACAGATCAAAATTGTATGCCTCTTTCATTGGGCATACTGAGACCAGACAATTATTATTGTGACTCAATAGAGCTGTGTTGTAACCAGGAATGGGTCCAAATGCCAGAAAACAATGCAAATCTTCCCATTATAGATTTCATTTGTCAGTTCCAGCTGCAATGATTGCTGGGAGAAGTAGGCAAGGGGAGAGAAGGATGGCAAAAAATATCAAACAGCCAGAGAAGACAACAGGGGCCACAGGAGCCATGCATATCAGGCAGGATGGTTTACAGGGAACAAATCCAGGTAGTGTGATGGCTTTGAATATATATATATATATATATATATATATATATATATATATATATTTCCCTGGAATACCCCTTTAATAAACATATTCTATTTTCAACCATAGACAGCAAATTATTATTATTGTTTGTAGCAAATCACTAAACATGCTCTGGAGACAAAACAAACATTTCTAATGATTTTATGCACTTTAAGCCGTGATGTCATTTCAATTTGACTGTTTTGAAGGAACAATTGTGTGCACAACAATGGCTGCAAAGCATTCACAAGCTTGAGTACTAACCCATTGTATTCTCAATACAATGCAGAAAAGGCTCTGTGATTAGATTCATGAGCAATAATATGATGAAGTCTCATTTAAAGTGTCCCTCCAGCTAAAGGAGTCCATTAATGTGGGAACTGAACAAAGACTTTCTCTTTTAAGTTTTCTTGAAGTCTTCTCCTCTGTTAAGTTTTTAGGAAAACTATACACTTGATAAAAATATTCACCAGACTGTATCAAGGAATGAATCTTGTATTAAAGTTTTCATAATAAACGTACTTTATTTCATCCAAAATACAAACGCGTTTTCGGAGTTGACCTCCTTCATCAGCCACAAGGAAATCTTTAGGAAAATATGTGGCTACATTATCTTACAACTATTATTGTCAGCTGTAACAACTATCATAGAGCTTATTTTATTGTCACTGGTTTATCTAGATGTTACCCTCTCTTCTGTTTTGCTGGCACAGTAAGAGAACCCTTCCATTTCTTTACTCCCAAAGTCAAATGGTGGCAATTTTATTTAAAATCACCATGAAAATGGTAAACCCCCAACTCACGAAGAGACATCCTCCAGCACTCAGGTAAGGAAAAACCTCCCCCATGCAGAGAAATTCTTGAGAGAGCCATGACTTGAGAGTTGCCCCTCCGATAGGCTTAGAGGGTAGTGCTAATATGTAGCTTTGCATAGTTTAAAGGGGTATTCCATGATTTTTGGTTCTTTGAATGTGAGACAGGGTCAGAAAAGTTAGTCTTGTTACTAAAATACTTCACTTACCTGTGTTTGGTCACTGGTATTGAATTTCTTTGTCTTTCTTTTCTTGGCTGTTTCTTTTGCTGTGAGTGAAGCCAGCCCTGATGAAGTTACCAGCACACATGTGTGCATTCATCAACACACTGATCCACACCTTACAATTGATATCACTGTGTGAAAATACCCATACAAGGGACAGCACTGTGCAAATATATCCATACAAGTGAAATCACTGTGTAAATATATCCATACAAGTGACATCACTGTGTAAATATATCCATACAAGTGAAATCACTGTGTAAATATATCCATACAAGTGAAATCACTGTGTGAAAATACCCATACATGTGACATCACTGTGTAAATATATCCATACAAGTGAAATTGCTGTGTAAATATATCCATACAAATGACATCACTGTGTGAAAATACACATACATGTGACATCACTGTGTAAATATATCCATACAAGTGACATTGCTGTGTAAATATATCCATACAAATGACATCACTGTGTGAAAATACACATACATGTGACATCACTGTGTAAATATATCCATACAAGTGACATTGCTGTGTAAATATATCCATACAAATGACATCAATGTGTGAAAATACCCATACATGTGACATCACTGTGTAAATATATCCATACAAGTGACATCCCTGTGTAAACATACCCTTACAAGTGAAATCACTGTGTACACACACCCTAACAAATGACATCCCTGTGTAAATATATCTTAACAAGGGACATCAGTGAGGAAGGGAGTAGGTAGTGTCAGAAAAAAGCTATTTAAAAACCCAAGGGACATAACTGCATTTAAAGCAATATAACAAATTGGATTTTAACAAACAAATTCAGCAGCTTAATTGTACATTCTGAGACCCATTACTAGTTTAGTTTAAAGCTCCGCAAATATGTCTCCTTGTGATGTGTGATGTGTAATTTTCTTCTTCTAATGAATTATACTGATTATAAAACCATGAATTTATTTAGCAAATGTGAAGCAAAAAATTTGTCATCTTACTGTGAATCAATAACTGGGATGTATCATATCACATCTTTTTCTGAGAACAGAGTATTGACTCCAGAGACAAATAAATTAATACAATATTGTATCTCACTCACAAAGTTAAAGTTGTGTTCATGGTTGTGATATATATCTGGTGAATACAGTAATTTTTTTTTTGCATATTTTCGGCCCCTTTCACACTACTGTAATGACCCAGCAGTGTGACGGCCATCAGGCCCGCCGGGGAGAATAGGAGGAGAAAATAGTGCTAGCACCGTCTTTTTTAGCGCTATTCTCTCTGAAAATAGCAGCGCCTGACGGACCTTATTGACTATAATGGGGTCCATTGGGACCCGTTATTGCCTGTTGCGCTCCGTTTGATGGAAGTTATTGATGAGGTGCAACAGTAGTGTGAATGTAGCCTTATGTGTATTAAAGGGGTTGTCAATTTAATTTTATTTAGGAAGTGCTGGTTCCGATAATCAGGCACTGCAGCTGCGATAATTGCAGTCTACATGTATAAAATTGTATACAAAGGTATCAAGATGTAGTACTCCGATGGTAGTAACGGGGGTGGGGGGGGGGCAGCTTATTGAAGTAAACTACTATTTCAATGCATATAACAGAGAGTATATTTTGAAGGAAAGCTGCACTCACCCACGGTGTTAGTTCCCAGAAAATTGTCTTTATTCTGGTGCCAAACAGCCAGGCAGGGTGAATCACTGCATAGGTGGGGAGCAAGAGACACAGCTCTCAGGCTGTTTGGCACCGAAATAAAGACAATTTTCTGGGCACTAAAACCGTGGAGTGCAGCATTTCTTCAAAATATACTCTCTGTTATATGCATTGAAATAGTAGTTTACTTCAATAACCCCCCCCCCCCCCATTACTACCATCGGAGTACTACATCTTGCTACCTTTTAAAAAAAATTTTTAGTAATGTTTCCAGACTGGCTAATAAAATAATAAAAAACTTTAACTCACTTTTCTCCTTTCCCTTGTAGTCTCCAATATTAGGATGCCCCATCTCCAGCCGGTCTCAGCTGACAGTCTGCTTCCTGGAGCCGGCTGGACCTGTAAACCTGATTACACAGTGCCACTCAGTAAATCCCTGGCTACAGTCGTGCCCACCTCAGCCAGTGGAGGAAGAGAAAGGCAAAAATCCCTATGAGACTGACAGATCACGGCCGCACAGATCCAAACCAGGACACTGCATCAGTTGCTCTGGTGGACCTGAGGAAGGCACATGTTAGTGCCGAAATGTATTCTCAAGTTGTAAACCATCCTGTGGTCTATATTATGCCACTTCTAAGCAGCACCTCTAAGACCTATTTTTTGTCTTTTACCATTTTATGAAATTGACGCTAATTGCTTCATAGTGGGAGGGAAAATTATTTCCCAATTCCAAATATGGCAGTCAAAATAAATCCCTGGATCAATGTTTTTATTAATTTACATACACAGGAACCAAAATAAATAGAGGTAATAGTGGAGAATCAATGTTAGAAACAAAATAATTTTAATTCCAAAAAAAGATAAAGAGCTTAGTATAGTTAAATCATATCAGCCAATTTCCCTTTTTAAAACAGATGCAAAAATTCTCGCAATAGTATTATCGAATTGGAGATGATCAGACAGGATTTGTACCTAAACAAGTTATTCAATCAAATTTAATCCGTACCTTCTCAGACATACAGTTGGCCGATGACTCACTCCACTCCATCCTGTCATGAGATGCAATGAAAGCATTTGACAGGGTGGAGTGGAGGTTTCTGTGGCAGCTTATGGAAAAATATGGTTTGGGTGAGGAATTTTCAAAAAGGGTAAAATTGTTATATAATGCACCAAGGGCTAAGATCAGTCTAAATGGTACTTTAACAGTGCGTTTCTACCTTACAAGCATTTTGCGTTGTTTATTTAACCATTGCCCATAATAATAAGGAATTAAAATATAATATCAGGGTTTGGTCTAAAAGGGGGGGGGGATGATAGAGTTCTGCTATACGCAGATGACCTACTGTTATTTTTAGAAGAGACTGAGACTATGCTTCCGGAGGTC